>NW_020664374.1:17464479-17567318 GCF_002925995.2 Terrapene triunguis | reverse complement strand
GGGGGGGGGGGGGGGGGGGGGGAGGGCGGCGCTTTTTTTTGCTGCTTGGGGCAGCAAAAAAGTTAGAGCCGGCCTGATGCTAAAAAAAAAACATTACGTTTTTATACCATCAAAAGAAGCAAGAAACTTCCAACCTCTTATTTCTGACCAAAGTTTCAGATACATTTGAATCTTTTTTTAAAAAAGTTTCTAATTTGTGATATTTTCATATTAATCATTTGTAATCTCTCTTCTCAGAAAGTGAAATATTCCTTTTGCCATACCACCTAGTGCTGTCATGTCATCAGATACGACCAGATATGCAGGGTCAAGCCAGGTCAATACCTGGATTAAAAATCTCCAAGAACATCTAGGGATTGAAATAAAAGTGGAGTTGGTGGCAATCTGCCCTCACTAGGAGGGGGCATTCTTCCTGCTAAGCGCTTGTACTTTCATTGTACTCCCCTGTCAGTCTATCTGTACCCGGGCCGGCTCCAGGCACCAGCAGAGTAGGGTTACCATCCGTCTGTATTTCCCCGGACATGTCCGGCTTTTGCGTCTCTAAATAGCCGTCCGGGAGGAATTGGTAACAAGGTTAAAATGTCCGGGGGGGTTTTGTCCCTCGCCTCCCTCCCTCCCTCCCTCCCTTCCATGCAGAGTGTGGCTGCTGATTGGGCGGCTGGGCCGATTGAGCCGCTCCCATTGGCCTCCAGCAGCCAGAGCCCTCCCCTGCTCCCCCCTCCCTCTGTCTGCAGCCCTGTGTAACACACAAACCGACCCACCGGGCAGCGAGTTTTGCAAACACGTGGAGCCAGAATGGTAAGGGGAGTCCGGGAGCGGGGGAGTGTTGGATGGGTCCCCAGCCTCCACCTGCCACCACCCCCCCTACGTGCCCCCCCGTGTCCCCCCTTCCCTGCCTCTCCCTTGCCTGCTTGTACTGCCAGAGCCAGCAGCAACTGCTGTCTGCTGCCCCCGGGTCCTAGCATCCCCCATCCACTAATGGCAAGACAGGCTGCCCTTACCCTGCCCTTCCACCCTAGCCCCGAGCCTCTCCAACGCCCGAAACCCCTCAGCCCCAGCCCTCATCTGCCTGCACCCTAATCCTCTGCCCCAGCCCTGAGCCCCCTCCTGCATCATGAACCCCTCATCCTCAGACCCACAGCCCTCACCCCTGCATCCCCAAACTCCCTCCCAAACCCCCTCCCCCTTCCCACGCCCCCCTCCTGCCCTCAAAGTCCCTCCCAAAGCCTGCACCCCCTCCCTTTGCACCGCCTCCCACCCCCAAACTCCATCTCAGAGCCTGCACCCCTCACCCCCTCCTGCACACCCACCCACTGCCCCAGCCCAGAGCCTGCACCCAGCACCCAAACTCTATCCCAGAACCTGCACCCTGCACCCCTCCTGCACCCTAATCCCCAGCCGAGGACCTGCACCCCAGACCTAATCCCAGAGCCTTAGGCAGGTGAGGAGGGTGGGTTCTGGGCACCACCAAAATTTCTACAACCCTGCCACCCATGCAAGTGGATAAGGGTCGGGGCAGTCAGGGGACAGGTAGGGTCCTAGGAGGGGCAGTTAGGGTGGGGGGTTCTCAGCAGGGGGCAGTCAGGGGACAAGAAGCAGGGGGGGTTGGGGTTCTGAGGGGGGCACTCAGGGGGTGGGAAGTGGGAGGGAGTGGATGGGGGCGGGACTAGGGCAGGGCTTCCCCCCCCAGTGTCCTCTTTTTTGATTGTGGAAATATGGTAACCCTACAGCAGAGGAAGCACGTTCCTTGGGCGGCACATGCTAAGGGGCGGCATTCCGTCCATTCTTGGGGCGGCACAGTCCAAGCGGTTTTTTTGTTGTTGTTGTTGCTGCTTGGGGCAGCAAAAATGGTAGAGCCAGTCCTGTCTGTACCATCTTTTGTCCTATATTTAGATTGTAAATTCTTTGGGGCAGGGACTCTCCTTTTGTTCTGTGTCTGTAAAGCACATAGCACAATGGCACCCTGCCCATGACCAGGCGCCTAGGCGCTACGATAACACAACTAACACACAATCTCAAATCACTGTGCTGCTGGAAGCGCTATCTTTTGGATGAGATATAACCAGCAGCTCTGTGGTCAGGACTCATTGTATAATGGAATCATATGACTGTATAAATAAAAATGGTATTGCATTGCATAAATCAGCAGGAAAAAGGCCATTGCCCAACTACCTTCTGGCTTCCCATGTGGTCCCACTCGCCATTTTACATTCTTTCTCCACTACAGCCAATTTTGGTTGGGTATATTCCTGGAGGTTTCATCACATGACATAATCTTTAATTAAAGATTCATCTTTAATTCCTGGAAACTCCAGAGCAATCCTGGAGAGTTGGCAACTCTAATTCTCCACATCTGAGTGTTTTCCATGTTTTACTCACAACGGGGAGTTCAGGGCACTTTCTGCACCTGCTCCTGCACTGCTGCCCTTAACAGGGCAGAGTACAAGGCCGTGAAGGGGAGGCTCTTTGCAACTGAGGGCAGCTAAATGACTCTGCTCCCATCAGGTCTCCTTTTAAAGGTAACAGGGGCAAATGGGGCTGAACTTCTGTCTTACCAGAGTGAAAGGGGAGGCTTGCAGGAGGCGGCAGCTGGCATCCAGGGCTCCTAAACCAGACAGTGGTAAAGTGCCATTCTCAGCATGAAAGACAGCGCTGGCATTCCTCTGCTGCACTGCAAGCCAATACTATGAACTAGTGAGATATTTCTACTTTGTGGTGCATTTAAAAAAAATACTTCAAGAAAAATTAAGGCTTACTGAGCTTGTAATCAGTTTAGATTGCCACAAATGCTGACTAATAGCCTTGATTAAAAATCCTAGGGCTTTTTTTGTTTGTTTGTTTGCATAAGGAAGAGTTAATTCCAGTTCAGTTAATTACCTGTGCTTACATCAATTCCCCCTGCAGTTTTAACAGTGCATAGTGCCCTTCTTTACTTCGTCTTAATCTGTTGCTGTGTACAAATATACTGTAGCCCCATCCATCCCAGACCACAGGAGGGTGAAGTAAATTCCTGTCTGACCCTTAGCTAGTTTCCAGGGGAGTTGTGGTAAAGTTGTAAAGTGGCTCGAGATTGTTGGATGAAAGGTACTATAGAAGGGCAAAGTATATTCCCTAACACCATGACCTGATTTTGTCTTTTTCCATTTATCAGATGTTGAGATTTATAGCGCGTAGCTGCTAGGACTTCTTTTCCGAGGAATGCATGTTTAAATGGGAATTCTCAATCCTGCTGCAGTAGCAGCAGCCATTTTATGTTTGGGTACAGCATTCTAAAGAAGAGGTGTATACACACACTCAGGTACAGCATTCTAAAGAGGAGGCGCGCACACGCACACACACACACACACACACACTCACTCTGTGTGGTCTCTGAAGACCATGTCCCTTTTATTTTGTTTTATTATACTGTTTAAATATAAACCAAAGGTCATTCTGACAGAAAAGATTTGGTTTCTCTTTGTATATGGAAACATATAACATTATGTTTATAGGGGTGAACAGTGTTGAAATGTTAAAGGACAGATCTCTTTTAAACACCAGCAAACTATCTCAGTGGGGAGAAGCGCTTCATTCCCCTACAACACCTTGCACTGTGCACCAACAGGACGAGCCAAGACAGCAGAGCTCTGGGAATTTTGGAGGCAGGTGAGCTGCTGCTGTTGCCGCGGAATTGGCCGTACTTCTGTGGGCTGCACGAGAACAGCAGTTGTGTTATTCTGTGAACTTTTGCAGTCACAAAGTGGTGAGTTTCAGAAACGTGAAGTGTGAAGTTTGGAGAAAACAACAACAATAATGATTATATGGCACTTTACCTAGCTAATGCACTGTTCTAACCGCAATTAATCCTCACAGGATGCCTGTTAGGTAAGTGGTCCACTATTATTATCCCCATTTCACGGACAGGGAAATTGTGGAAGGGAAATTAAATGCAACGCAGAGGAAGTTAGTGGCAGAGTGAGGATTAGCATTCAGGATCTTCTGAATCCCAAACTACCACTAATTCCTCCCCTGAGTATGTTAGAACAAAATTTGGCCACAAAATTAATTTGACCATATAATATCTTCTGCCAGTTGGTGACCTTTATGATGAAGGTTATAGATCTATTCTGTTCCCTATACACAGCTTCTCTCTCTCAGACAAGTGGGATACATTTTTAGATCTCCTCCTGACATCCCTTCTTTCAATTACAGTACACAGAAATCTTCTCTCTCAGTGCTGTTGTGGGGATTTACCAAAACCCAGGCTTAAAATATCAAAGCCGCCCAACACTGCTGCTGCTCTGTTCACCTGGAAAGAAGCTGTTTTATACATGCAAGAGTACAGGTCGCTACACAAAACAGAGTTGGATGTATCACACTGCCACACAAACTCATTTCAAATACTGTATTCCATCAGTGTGTTTTGCAGTTGAACTCTGTACATGGGTAGCTAGCTTTAAAAGCAACATCTTTTATTACATATTTAATTCAATTCAAAATAAAAATTGTATGTGTTTGCAGAATGAAAACCACAGATGGTTTCCTTTCTAGCCTTCTCCATCTCAACCCCCCTTCTCCCACAAAAAAATTCCCAACCTAACCAGCAACTGGCATTTATTAAACAGACTACATATGTGAAACAGAAATGGCTACTTCTGACTGTTCACTGGGTGGTGAGACTGTGGCACATTGTTGCCGGCCAAAGACCATTTATATTTCTAAGATGAGAAATATTTAAAAAATCCCCGTATACATGTGTCCCATATGTAGCGCTGCTTGGTAAAGCAAAAGTGAAACCTGAACTGTAAAAACAACCGATTCAGAAGTTAAGGCAGAACACTTAAATGATAGTAAAATGAAATCAATAGAAGTTTGAGATACATTGGAAATTCTTATGCAAATTAGATTTTTGACTCAGTAGATTATGACTCCATTGAAGGAGGAGGCATATGAAGGTTAAAACAAGCGGAGGATCAGAATGTCAGGACTCTGGGGCATGGAAGAAGCCACTAAAAGAAAAATAAATCAGATCTTGAGAAGGAGAGAGAGGTGTGGGCCAGTGGGACTCAAGTTCTAATCTCCTCTCTAACACTGACTTTATTTTTAGCTTTGGGCAACTCACCTGAATTGTCTGCCTCAGTCTTCCTAGCTGTCCAAGAGGGATAATATGTCCCTACTTTTCTGGGGTGTTTTGAGAATTAATTAATATTTATTTGATTAATATGCTTTGAAGTATAAACATGCTATATCATTCTATGCAGTGCTGATTTAAACAATATATTCATGCACATATGTACGAATGCATAGACATTCCAAAATACAGTACATACAGTGAGTATTGCCAACACTAAGCATAAAAAAAAATATGACTCAGACCCCAAATAATGATGAGATTGGCCTAAATAATCATGAAATTTTGAAAAATAATTCTTTATTTGTCTTTTGGATTTGGAAACTTTGGAGTTCATATTTTCAAGATTTTCTTTGCAGCCAAGGGGACAGAAACTTTTTTTTTAAATGAAAGTAGAGATTCTCAAAAAATAACTAGGAGTTGAGGCTTTGAGAAAAATATCACAAGATTTGCAATAAAATTATGAGAGTTGGCAACCCAGGGAAGGGCTGTTGATGTGACTCAAATAACGTACATATCATCCCATTCCAAAATGGGTCTATAGGTATCGTATCATCCCCGGGGGTGCTTTTATGAATAGATATTCATGAGAAAAACCAGCAAAAGATAAAGAAATTCATATCGCATTATGTTTAAACAATTGTGAAGTTGAGGCAAATTGACAAAAGGCCAATCTCTAAAAGAAAACAGGAAGAGAAAAGACTTTTGCAGGATCTCCTGAAAACAGCAATGCCTCTTCCTCTTGTGGCTCTAGCTCCAGTCAGGAATTACAATCCAATCCAGGTTTTCCAGGTGACAGCAGTCTAAAGTTTGCAGGAGCTGCCACTGGTGCTGATATTCAGCAGGTTGTTCTACAACAACTCCTCCAGAGACCAAAAAAACCCAAAACAAAACCCAACAATTGCACTGTCTCATCTGATCTCAACCCTTAGGACCTGGGCAAAAGTGTCACAGTCCCATCGGGGAAATGATGAATGCTAGGACTTGATGCAGAGTAACGCAGCTCAGATTTCTGTCAGAGAGCAGCCGAAGGACCAGATAAGTGATCATTTACCTACTAGCAAAACGCTCTTTGGCATGAGAAAAAAAAAAACTGACCAGAAACCTTGAACCGAGACCTGAAGAAGAGCTCTGTGTCGCTGGAAAGCTTGTCTCTCTCACCAACAGAAGTTGGTCCAATAGAAGGTATTACCTCACCCATCTTGTCTCTCCGTGGATTTCTATGGCATTTCGAGGAGATGGAGAAAAGATCACACAATACTTACAAAAGCTACAGTGTCCAACTTTTAAAATTCCAGTTTGTGAATTCCCCAAAGAGGAGCAGGAGCTGGGTATGATCACTAGACTAGTTGCTATCTGTGACTGAGTGCGGGGCACATAGATAAGGTGGAGTGTTTCACCTTTCACAATAGCTCAGCTGTTCTCAAACTGTGGTTTGGGACCCCATTTTAATGGGGTTGCCAGGGCCAGCATTAAACTTGCTGGGACCCAGGACTAAAGCTGAAGCCCAAGCTCCAACCCCATCCGGGGCAGCGGGGCTGGGGCTTCTCCCCCACACCCCCCGATCATGTAATAATTTTGTTGTCAGAAGGGGGTCAGTGGTGCAATGAAGTTTGAGAACCTCTGCAAATAGCTAATGAAAAGCTTGTGCCAGATCCCCCAACTTGGGGAAGTCAGTGGAGCTATGCCAATTTATACCAGCTAAGGACATAGCCCTGTGTGTGACCTAATTATATTCATCACCTACTCTTGTGAGAATAGATATTAGTTACACATTTCAGACCATCTCCTGTAAGTTTTACCCCTGCCAGCTGTTCAACACGAAATGAGGGAAATATGGGGGCAAATCTTGATGCTATGTTGGCTTTCACCAGCTGAGGGAGCTGGCATTTTTAAAATGTATTTTTTTTAATCATTTATTTATATTGGGAACTAAGCAGAATGGACTGTCTGTAACTTGAATTTATTCAAACAAACAAAAATTACAACTTAAAAATCAAAAGCAGCATTGTAGAGAGTTCTTTTTCATCTGAAAATACCACTATAAAGATCATGCTCCTGAGTATTTCTTTAAGAGTCACTCACTGAAAGCAAAACATTGCACATCTACAGATACAGTGGTAGGAATTTTCCATTCTTGCTACATCCACTAAAGTCCTTTATATTAAGGGAGAGGCCGTTTGGAGGCATGCTAATCCTGCTAGTAGGCAACAGTTTTAAAACCCCAAATATGTTCCTCAGAAGCTCTCATTCCTCATGCTGGGAGAACCAAGAAACAGTTACTGTGACAGCTCAACATGCAAACTCCACTGCTGTTCCTGTTGCATCTCAAGACTCATTTGCTAATGTGAGCAAAACTTTCAGATCTATGTACAAGTGTTGCCAACTCTTGTAATTTTAATCAAGATTTTTTTGGATTTTTGGTGTTTTTTTCTTAAAGCACCATCTCCTGGAGTCATGTGATTACACAAGAACCTCTGTTTTAAATAGCAGTAAATTCCTAGTCCTCTTTTCCTTTAAGAAAAAGCTTTAAAATATGAGCCTTAGAAACCAGAAGGCAAATAAAAAAAAGTCAAAGTTTATTATTTCAACATCTTGTGGTTTTCAAGCCAATCTTGAGTAGTTTTGGGGGGCCTGACTCATGATTTTTGAACGCTTAGCGTAGGCAATCCTGAGGTAGGTACCCCCATTTTCAGATCTATGTGAGTGTTTCAATGGACACCGTAAGCAGAATATCTGAGCATGGGCCAAACATTAATTAAATGATCCTCACCGCAATCTTGAGTATTATTCTCCAGATTATTCAGATGAGGCATTGAGGTACAAGAAGAGTAAGTGATTTGCCCAGAGTCCCACAAGAAGTGAGTAGCAAAGAAATGTACTCAGACCCATTGGCTCCCAATCCAGTGCCTTATCCACAAGACCATTTTCCATTCCAGAATCTCAGGGAGGCAGATTAAACAAATCTACTTGTATTTGAGATACCCTAAAGAAGACAAAGTCAAAAGATCTCTTTTGAAATAGTTGCTTTCTTTACAGCAAATGAGTAAATATTCCTCACAGGTACTTACTGTATCTACTTGTACATTCTAACAAATAGTTCATTATTATTAATGCAGCACAGGGCCACATTTTGCTAGGAGCTGTACAAACAAGCTAAAATTGTTCTTACGATAATTTCCTAAAATAAGTAAGGACAATTGGAAATTGTCATTTATTCTAAATATGAACCCTCCTGAAGTCTTGTCACATAGCATGGGATGAGAAGTCTCTAGAAAAGAGGAAGGAGACACTCCGGACAGGCAGTCTAAAGAAAAGAACTAAAAAATTATATTGCATTCATTCTTGTTTTATGGGCTTGGAAAGATAAAAGCCAGTAGAGGAATGTGAAACACATACACACTCCCTCACTTCCTTCTGCACCAAGAAATGAAAACCACTCAGCTCTGATTTTCCTATGTAATCAAATGAGTCATATTTAGCCATACATTAACATGATTAATACTGAAGAGCAAGCCGCTATTTTAAATTTGCCCCCTGGCAGTCACACACAGTTTTTTCCAGCACCCTTTATATAATTTTGCACAAACGAATCAACCTTCCTCCCCTCCACAAAGACACTAACAAGAGATGGCTTGTGCCAACAGACTCCGTTATTCTGAACCAATGCTCTTTTATTCACTTGTGACACACAGGGAAAGCTTGCTGAAAAACGGAATGCCCAAAACTTGAAATATAACAATTGTGAGTACTGCTGTGGAACCTCTTGGGAGATGTAGTTTGGGGGCCTCATGATCACACTCTCTTCTATGAGCCAGGCTTCTCAGCTGGACTTCATTTCCCTTGATGCACTGCTATTATGCGACTGTCATGATGGAGACCAGGGTGCTTCATGGGAGACATAATCCAACCCAGGAGCCCTGCCTACAGAGAAGAATGAGGGCTTGAGACCCCTGAACTACAGCTCCCTTGTGGTACCCTGCCTGCATTTCAGAAGCAAAATATTTTGTTTTTCAGCCAAAATATTTTGCAAAAAAATCTCAAAACTTTCCACAGGGGAAAAAAATTATTTCCCACCCAGTTCTAATTATCCATTGGTTATTCAAGAGCAGCAACTAGTCACCTCCATCAGGGTCAGGGCCCATGAGCCGCTCGGTGCTGAAAACACACACAGGAAGATGGGGTCCCTGCCCAGAGGAGCTTACAATCTAAAAATGCAGCACTGGCCACCGTGACACACGGGCGCTGGAAGAGGGATACAAGCAAATACATACATTTCTATATCCATATTATAATAAAATGCCAAATTGTCATTGGTGCCACAGCACTGCCATCATAAATTGGCTGATTTTTTTACAGGCATTATGGCCATGGTGTGTCTTGAACAGAGCTTGGGAGCAGCAAAGGATTGAGTACTGATAGATCAATCAAGGGAGGATGTTCTATGTTTAAGGAGCAGCATGGAAGCAGACGCAAAGACATTTGTGGGAGAAGCCTGGATCCCTATGAAAAACAGATAGACTAGGCTACCATTGTTGACAGAGCAGAAGAGCAGGGGACAACACGATGAGAAACAAGAGCACATAAGCAGCAAGGGTAGAGTCGCAAAGGGGAGGACAAGAAGTTTGAATCTGAAGCGGTGGAGCAGAGGTAGCCAGTGGGGATATTCGAAGATGAAGTGATGTGGACAGAGCAATGGGTAAAGAAGACATGGTTTATATAGATTGAGTAGGGATGATATGGGTGTTAGGGAGGCCAAAGAGGAGAAGGTTATAATAGTCAAAATGGAAGTTGAGGGCCTGATGGAAGCTCTGACTGTCTGAAGAAAAAGAAGATGCAAGATTTGGACTCAGTCAGGACATGTGGGACAAGAAAGAGGAAGGAGTCAAAGATGATTCCCAAGTTGTGGGCTTGAGTGACAGCTGGTACAATCAACAGTGAGAGAAGACAGGGGAAGCTGGAAGCAGTGGAGAAGAGGCCTATCACCCCACCACATTCCTTCATGGATGGGGTAAAGAGTACAGCTGTCATAAGACAGTGGCTACACGGATAGTGGAGGCAGGGGCAGGTGGGAGAAGGGGCAAGAAGGGATCCAGGCTTCTGTAAGAGCCAGATAGGAGGAAAATGAGGAGAACGTAGATGGCAGTGATAACTTCATAGAGACTGAGTGATTATTCCAGAGGGAACAAGAAAGAGAGAGAGTGGGGAGCAGCAGGAACTGAGGGACCCACGGGGTGGAAGTTTTGGGAGGAGAAGGTGGAGCAGGGTTGGGTAAGATGTCACCACAGCTAAGGAGAGGAAGTGGAGATGAGAGTCAGATATGGGGAGGGGATAAGGTGGGGCTGGTGGAAGGAGGAAACAAGGAGATGGGAGATGTAAGGAGGAGGAGAGGAGACCATAGTCCAGAGAAGTAGTGAGGAGAGAGACAAGGATAAGTTAAGGGGAGACCATAAGATATGTAACAGCAAGTGAGGTAGGCGGTGAATCAGTGAGGCAGTCAATAATCAGTTAATTAAGAGCATATTAAATAGGGAATAAATGAAGAGAAATTCTAGTAGGGTGGGGAACAAACTACAGAAAAAGAAGATTAGTTGGGCTGCTTGTTCAAACCCAGCCTTGGCACAGCCCACTGTTAAGCAGCAACAAATCCATGGATCAACCCGTCAAGAAAACAACCCATGAAAAAAAACGGAAGGTCTAGAGAAGGGATGGGAAACTGATGCCACAGAGGTCTGCCCCATCCAGGGACAGGAGTTCTCTCTGAGATTCCCTATAAAGTCCCATGTATTGATTCTGTGGAAGGGAAGGAGAAAGCGCAGTGAACATTGGGGAAAATAGGAGAACACACTAAAGTGAATTTCAAAAATAGGTGCCTTTTAGAGGAGAGGAGTTTCTGTCCCACAAACATGGCTACTTTCCACATTGGGTCGTAAGTGACCTTGGCTTCTGCTTGAGCCTGGTATGAACTTCAGTTTGTAATTCTGACATTTGGGCAGTGTTGGTTTGTAAAAGGACACGTGATCAATGCTGTTTGCTGCCGGCTAACTCTCTCTAAATATTGTTGTAGTCCTTGTAACGCTAGTAAAAACACTAGAGCTTTCCCCTTCCCCCAGGGGAACATTCAATGTTAATTTTCTTTCCCCTGCAGTGGCTTTACAGTCCAGAGGTCCCCTGGGTTATGTGGGACCAGACCTACAAGTCCTCCCCTGGCTGCCCTCCTGACAGAGCCCTGTCAGAAAAGCAGTGACCCAATAGGCCTCCTGCTCACAGCCTTATCCATCACCGACACCCGTGACAAACATGAACCATGCACGAGATGGCAGCGTTGCTGGGATTTCCATACTGAAAACAAGACAACTGTTTGGGGTGGTGGTGGGGGAGGGCGGAGGACAGAAAAAAAATCTATATTCCATACAAAGATGTGCCGAGAGCAAACAAACTCTTTCCTGTCAGCTTAAGTTAGATAAAGAGAGATGTAGACACTGAACGTGACAGTGTAAGTAGGGCCTGAGGACCATCCTAGCAATGGAAAGCCCTAAATTAATTATCAGATTCCATTTGGCTAGAATAAAACCAAACAGAAGCTGGTATTTTACTGAGATCTGTCTTAAGTCCCACGTGATTTTAAAAAAAAAAAAAAAAAAAAAAAAGGAGAGCAAAGAAAACATGTTCACATTTGGACAGAAACAGGAAATACGACATCAACGAAAACCTTAACCTAAGAGAGGCTGCCACCTTTCCTCAACGGGCCCTCCTAACAGCAAATCACTTAGTACATTGTCAGCCTAGATGAAATTAAAATATAAAAACAAACAAAAACTTTTTCTTCCACTCATTTAACTGAGACTTGGGGTACATCTTCACTGAGGGGCTCGCCTGATCAGCACCTGGGTTAGCCTACCCAGACATGAGTGGTCGTGCTGCAGAACCATACTCCAGTTATTGGGTCTTCACTGGTGCTGTGTTCCCCTGTGTGTGTTGCTAGAACTTCTGGGCGCATATCCATAGTTCTATGTCCTGCAGTAAGCTGAGCCGCTATACAAAGCTATCCCAGTGAATTGTGGGAAAACGTGTGTATCCTTCTGAGCACATGTGGGAAATCATGGGAAAGTACTGGAGGACATTAAGCACTTGATAGTTAGCCTGTGTCCTCACTGAAAAATGGGTGGGTTGCCAGGCCAAGTGAAAGCAGAACCCAGGTTCTAACAGCTCCACCCCAACTGGGCTAGCTAGCCCGGGATAAAAGCACCACAAAACCTGGGTAAGAGAGTTTTGTACAGGGACAGGAGGGGATCAGGGGCAGCACACGAATAAAAACCTGGGCTAACTCTGCAGTGAAGACATACCTTTAATGTATGTGTTGGAGGGGCAGTGAGCGGCAGGAGAGGAGGGTGGTGAGCAAGGGAGGGGTAATAGACATTGTGCCCAGTTTGTATGAATTCCTAACTGTTTTTTTCCTTTTATTTGAATAGTCATTGGTTGCTATCCCTGCTTGAAAACACACTCCCAACACCCTGCTGCACATATCTGTTATAATAGCATCATGCCATTTGAAATGTCATAAATTGCATTCCTTTAATTGAGCTCTACACTTGAACCTCAGAGTTATGAACACCTTGGGAGTGGAGGTTGTTAGTAACTCTGAACAGTTCATAACTCTGAACAATATGTTATGGTTGTTCTTTCAAAATTTGCTACTTTCCCTTTTTATTAGTAGTTTATATTTAACACAGTACTGTTCTGTATTTGCTTTTTTTTTTGGTCTCTGCTACTGCCTGATTGTGTACTTCTGGTTCCAAACGAGGTGTGTGGTTGACCCATCAGTTTGTAACTCTGGTGTTCCACTGTATTAGTTAACCCAAGAGAGAAATTTGTCAATAGTTCAAAATACAGTGCTTATACAGAGATGTCCCATCCCCCTGACACAGCACCCTTTTGCTGCAACTGTCTTGTGCGACAGTAGCCACATGCCCCATTAAAATGGTGCTATTCGAATTGTTTTTATTTTATACCAATATTTAAAATGCAAGAAGCTATCTGAAGCACCATGCATACAAAGTGTTCTTTCGCTGTATGCAGTTAAAACTACAGTTCAACTTCTTGGACTAGATCCTGACAGAGACAATAGGGAAAGAAACTTAAATGTGTAGAATGTAAAGGCTAAGAGCTTACATGGGCATACATAAATGAGACAAGTAGGACATGGCCCTAAATGAGAATTCTAGTTATCTGCTTCTGGTAATGGAGGACAGTCTGGTGGCTAAAGCAAAGGAAAGGCAATTAAGCAATCTGGGTTCAATTCCTGCCTCACCACAGATTTCCTGTGTGACATTTGAGGTGTCCAATCTCTCTGTCTCAGCTCCCCATCTGTAAAATAAGGATGTATACTTCCACTACGTGTCTGTTTAAATTGCAAACTCTTTGGACCAGGAATGTGCCTTTCTAGGAAAAACTCAAATTTCTACAAATGGGCTTAGTACGAAAGAATGTCACATTTTTAAGATTTGATGATATTTTGTGAACAGGACTAGAAATGGGTGACTCATCTCCATTATAAAAGTGAGCATCCAAGCTCTTTAGTGATACAACATCCATTCTAGCCTGGATGTTTCATGAGATAATCCAGTTTTAAGTGTCACCGGTCCAGAACCGCATATATTAAGTTCCAGACGAGTGTAATTTTCATTCCTTGCTCTGACTTGATTCAGGCTGCCACAGATGAGGCTTGCAGAAGAGAAAAACGTGTTTTTGCGGTGGGTTATTTTATTAGAAAATGGTGTGTTGCCTGAAAACAGCATGACGGAATTGAAATATTAAAAGTAGTTCCTGCAGAGTTAGATTACAGTGGGCAGGGTGCAGGAGAGAAGGTCAGAGTTGCAGACTATTCCGCTGCTGCACAGACCGTAGGATTTTATTCCATGGTAATCATGACCATGTGTGGTATAAATATCTCACACACATTCCCCACATCTTGAACTGTACATAAAGGCATTAAATCAGTGAATGGTAACACATGGAGTAAAAACAAACAAACAAGCCTCTACCATCTTTATGAAATGTGATAGGTAACACAGAATACAAGTGAGGAGGGAAACGACATGCATACAGAAGGATTGAAATGGATATGTTTAAATGAAGAATGTGTTTACACTTGAAAGCAAGGGGAGTATTTATGTACAAGTCGATTTAAACCTAGATCAAGTTATAAAATATACAGGACGTAACGGCAATCAGCTTGATAAAAGAAACCAGAGGGTATGTTAAGCTTAGGCGTGTAAAACAATAGTACATCATAATGGAAGCAAACAGGTACACCACTACCCCGATATAACGCAACACGATATAACACGATATAACACGAATTCGGATATAACGCGGTAAAGCAGCGCTCCGGGGGGGGGCGGGGCTGCGCACTCCGGTGGATCAAAGCAAGTTCGATATAACACAGTTTCACCTGTAAGATTTTTTGGCTCCCAAGGACAGCATTATATCGAGGTAGAGGTGTATTTGGATTAAAGACGATGCAAAAAGGAAGATAAGCCGTCTATCACCTACCCAGGGGAAAATATGAATGAGATCATACTCAAAATTTTAGCTATTTGGAAACAGAAACCAGGTGAACCATTTGCATAGTAAGACTGATCTCACTTTCTTTAATGAAAATGTGAGCTTATACCGTCCAATTTCTACCAGCTCTAACGTGATGTCTGATTGTTTGTATCTGCTGCAGGAGAGGGCAGGGGAACTAGCAATCAGTGAATCTCATTAAGAATCGGGTTAATTTACAGTGGTGGGGAGGGAGAAGGTGCACAGCTGACTGGCCAAACCATCTGGTGCAGCTCTGTATTCCGAGTACAGACTGTACTATCCTTCATTGAAACAACAAACCACACACTAGACATTGTTTTTTCTAATCGCTTAATGGGACGCAGACAGCTTGAAAATCAATGCAGCTTAAAAATCACGTCTTTTGTACCTTCTACAGTTACCTAAGATCATTGTAACTGAAGGCTTGGGAACGGGGCAGAGGGAGATTTTTATCCATTTGTACTGTTTGTTTGCTTTGTACCTTTATTAGACAGCACTTTGTGTATAGTCAGTTTCATGGTATAGTCGTGCCTAGTCTATACTAGAAAAGGTTTACTGGTATAGCTATAAAACCCTACTAGAGCAGACGCATCATATACTAACAAAAGAGTGCTTTTGCTAATATAGCTTATATCAGTTCCCCCAACAAAATAAGCTATACCGTCAAAAGCATTTTTTTTTTTTTTTGCCGGTATAAATGCATCTACAAAAGGGCTTTTGCTGATATAAAAAGGCCATATGACCATGACACTTCTAAGGACATTACTATATTGGCAAAAGTTTCTAGTGTAGACCTGGCCTATGTCCCCTTCCCTTTGCTTAAAAAAAAAAAAAGACACTTATAAATATCAATATGTGAGCAGAAAGACCCATTACACATTTTGTAAAGGAATTTAATGAAATAGGTTTCTCAGAGCATCCTTCTCATAGCATGTCCATCAGGAACTGGAATTTCCTGCAATTAGCCAATTAAAAAAAATCACGTTGACTGTGTCCCTTTAAATGCTACAAACAGGTTTGGTTGCGTTTCTGTTTCTGGACCTTTTGTTCAATCAAGGAAGAAAATTAACTGGCCAGACTTGTTCTAATGAAAATGAAAGGTCCGCACAAGGAAGCTCATTTATTTTTGCTGGAGAAAGAAACAAAGACAGACACACTGACCAACCAAGTCAGGCTGCTGGCCAAATCAATTATTTGTCTCTACCAGCCATTTAACTGCACATTTGTTCCTGTAACAAAAAGGAGTGCCTTGCTAGCCCAGTAACTTGGCAGGCAGGCAATGTATCTGGGGTCATCCTCAGGGCTGGGCATTCCAGGCACTAGTGATTTTTCCCCTTTTCCTTCTTCACTAAGCTTTAGGCAAGACACAGAGAAACTCTGGTGGAGGAAATCATCAGAACACTTAACATTCCTGCAGGCACATGCCTTCACCTCTTCTAACAATGATTTGGCTACCCAAAACACTCTAGTATTCTTTAAAAAGAATTTCAACACAACTCCATTCTCTCATTCTGCTTAAAAAGAATGAGTTGGGTGCTTTTAGGCCTACTCTCTTCTTAAATTCTCACCAAACAACCTGAATTAAATGACTCAGGGGAGAAATTTTTTTATACAATTGCTGGGGAATAAACTCCTGAATGTCTACAGTAATTTGGCCAACAATAGTTTATGGCTGGAGAGAAAAGGACTCAAGTAAGAGCATCAGAATAAAGGACTATAATTTATTTTTAGATGCTCCATTATCTAAATCAGAACTATGCAAAGCACAGATAAAGGAGGACTGAAGAGTAGGACAAGATCCTACTGGACATACTCAACAGTTTCCCTTGATTTATTATCTCGCTTCCAGAGAACATACTTCACTAGTGCTGCTGCTATAGAAACAAACCTCTAGTGGGATGAGTGTCTGTGTTAGCATTGCTTGCTGAAAGAGCTTTCTCCATTGCACATTATTAGTTATTATTATTGGCCAATCTGTGCAAGGGATCAGTATATTAAAATAAAATATAAACTTGTGAAAAATGTCAAAGACCTGTAAGGATTTGTGACAGAAACACAGAAAAAGTTAGTTATTCTCAGAAGAGAAAGGGACATTTAGGTGTCTAGAGATGCAGATAGGCCCCCGGTGGGATTTTCTGTGGGCACCTAAATACCTTTAATAATCTGGCCCACAGATATTGGGCTTCCACACTTTCAGAAATATTGCTGGGCTGCAAACTTAAGCAACACAGAACAATAGAAATTACAATAGTCACTGAATTTGGGTGGGGAAAAAAGACTGTCCAGTTTCCAGCCCTGCTCATTCAAAGATGTGTCTATGACACTAAGAGCTAGTCTCAGTGCAGTCACTGTAACTAGTAACAGAGTGGAATCCTGGTCCCATTGACACCCAAGGCAGAACTCCCATTGTCTTCAGTTGGACCAATATTTCAGCACAGTGCATAAAGTTAAGCATGCATATAAATCTTTGTGGGATTAACACCTAGATGATATTTATTGGCTCGCTGACCGAATTTTCCCTTGGGCCCTGATTCAGCAAAGCACTGAAGTCCTTGCTTATTCAATAAAAACCTTAAAAACGTACTTAAATATAACATGTGCTTTGCTGAACAGAGGCCTTAAATAGTATCCCTTAATTATGACAACACCAGGGATATGAACTTAAATAAAAAAGAAAATGGGAACACTACAGAAGGTAAATCTAATTACCCTGGTTACTGAATGTAACACTTTTGCTCCAGAGGTTTTAGGTAAGCGGGAAAGGCGTTTAGTAAAAAGTGTCATAAAATATTACCATACCCTCAATTTAAAATAGGAAGCAGAAAACTGTGTATGTTTATATTTCCAGTAGCGGTGGTCAAAAAGATTTAAATTTTTTTGACTAATAAAAGAAGGTAAATTTTGTGTAAAAATTTTCACACAAAAAATATCTTCCTATTTTCCAACCAGCACTAATTTCCAGTAATATAGTTTTGTCACTAAGAAAAGAAGCCAAACAACCCATGCAATAACTAATTTAAAGGCTGTCTTATTTCTGGACTCTCATTGGAAAGGAATTTCAAGTAGTGTACATTACAGCCCTGGGTGAGTTTGACCCAGGTCGCTATATTGGACCCAACCTCTGGCTCCCACGTGTTTCCAAAGCTTACTGGGTCTGAACAGCATCCAGGCAATATCTGTAAGTCCAGCTTTTCTAGCTCACTTCCAGGATAAAAGACCCCCTGTCTAGTATCCCCATGGCCCATCTGCATTAGGCCCCAAAACTATTGGAAGCCCCCCAGATCCTCCCTCCCCAGAGCTCCAACTTTGTGATTTACTCTGGTTTACAATTTAATCCTTCTGGAACTACATGCAAATTAAAGTTAGTAACACAGAGTTTACAAAGGAACTTCTTAACCACATACACCCTATTCACAGACAAAGCACAAGAGTTACAGATCTAAGGAAACACATCTGCGTGCAAAACCCTTCCTTCCAGTGTCCCTCACCACTCTGAAGCTTTTTAGTTTTGTTTAGTGTCTTTTCAGGCTCCTAGGGCTCTCCTGCATTCCAGTCTTCCTGTTGCCAGCTGATGGATGGCCAGTGAAAAGCTCCCCTATCCTCTCTCAAGAAGATCCATTCTTTAAATAGAGTTCTGGCTTCTGCCACCCCTACCCCTGGGTCCAAATTGGGAAAACTACTTCCCACAGACTGCTGCCAGCCTATTGTTCTAGGACCATCAGGGTTTATGACTCTCAATGGCTTGCCATTGTTAGCCCCTCTGCTAGGCGTAGGGATTTCTGCTAACACTTCTGGGGTGTCCCAGCTCAAGACAGAGGCTGCAGTGCAAAAGTGAAGGGACACAGTACAGATTACAATCAAAATGGCATTCACAAAAGAGAATGGACTTTGCAAACTGATAGATACATACTGACATACTCATTCATCACAGTGTGCATATAAGTATTTATATAGTTCGAATACAATTAACAAAATAAGCTCTAAAGATAAATGGGGGGGGAAAGCTTTTGGCTTCCAAATGAAAGAGGAAGGGAATGAAATCCTAACATACACCAAGAGCAATGCGCCATTCTCTTACATGTGATGGAAACTCAATTGTTACACCGCTTCTATTATAACTCTGCAAGGCTGTGGTCCATGAAGTTACTGACACAAGCAATGCTGGAGATATTGCAATGGGGACAGAAATTTAGTGCTTAGAATTTGGTATTGAGATGTAACATTTTTGGCAAAAAAATATGAACACTACCAAAAATATTTCTAGAATAAAAAATATTAACTTTTCCCTACAGGAGATAGTCTTAGGAATGGAAAATGCCAGAAGCAGCAAATGGAAAAACACAGAGCTCGTAAAAATACTATTTCTAGCAGCAAAATATACTACAGTAAGAGTTTGGAAGTCAGTCTCCCCACTTTCCGTGGTCTGATCTCTTGGTCTTTAAAATCACTGGAATGACTACAGTTAACTGGGAGCTGGAACAGGTCCATACTGGCTAGCTATGCGGTATGTGGCATATTGTGGGAATGAAGCAAACTCAGGAACTTAAAAGCCATCTGTGTTGGCTCCTTTCTTAAGTTTCATGGGAGAACATCCTCAAGCCTTGTGAAAGAGGAGGCAAGAAAAAAAGGACAGACTGGCAATTTAAACTGAAATTGGACTATTTTAATTCAGTATTTCAAAAAGAGTAGTGAATTTGTGAGTGTCAGTGGAGTGGAGAATGGAACATTTCTTTAACTGTATATTTTACAATGTACATTACAAAAACTAGGTATTACAACATAGGACTCTTATGTCATTTTATTATTTCATTTCTTGGGGCCAGATTGCAACCTGGGCTGTGTCTTTTTAAGGACATAAGGAGGAGTAAGATACCCTCTCATACATACACCTATATGACCTTCCTGGATCTTGGGTCTACACCCATAGCCCTAAGTGGGTATGGTGTGTCTGCTACTTGCCTGAGCAGGCGGGTGGGGATTGGGGTGACCGTTGGTTCAGTTCTTGCATGTGTGAGCCAGCTCAACTGAACCAGCATGTAAGAGTGCTGTTAGTGGCCAATAGCAGATTGGAGCAAGAGGGGAGCAGGGAGGGAATCATGTCATTCTGGAACAGGAAAAACCAGAAGCTCAGTGTTATTCAGTGTGATTCTGCATACAGGACAGAAAAAATCTGCACATTTTGGGACTCTATGTTACCTTCTTCATAAAGGAGAAGGATGGAAGTCTGCCTTAAGAGTTCAGTATTTATATAGTATTCAAACTATATAAATACAAGGACAACAGATAGTATAAAAGAGGTGGATAAGTGCAGGCCACGGAGTTCTACAGTACAATCTGTGACTTCCCTCATCTTCAATACTAAGGGACAGCTCAGAGAAATAAGTTCTATCATGCAAAGTTGGCTCATGATGCAATATCAGATGATGGCATTGTAGATTCTGTAAGCTGCCCCTGTAGTGGAGATAAGAACAGCTACAATGTGCTCCATTTTAAGCACTTTATTTTTGGTCTTTGGGCTTCTGGCAAGGTACCAACGAGTCCTCTCAGTAACACAAAGTTTGCATGCCCCTGAATATAGCGATACCAAAATGGTTCTAAAAAGGTGAACTTGGACTAAACTGTGACCCAGGAAGCTGTTAGTGCCAACTTGTAAGAGGCACAGAGGGGACATATAGGGATTACAGGATTCACACAACGCACAGTCAACCTGTGGAACTCTTTGCCAGAGGATGTTGTGAAGGCCAAGCTATAACAGGGTTCAAAAAAGAACTAGATATATTCATGGAGGATAGGTCCATCGATGGCTATTAGCCAGGATCGGCAGGAATGGTATCCCTAGCCTCTGTTTGCCAGAAGCTGGGAATGGGTGACAGGGAATGGATCACTTGATGATTACCTGTTCTGTTCATTCCCTCTGGGGCACCTGGCATTGGCCACTGTCAGAAGACAGGATACTGGGCTAGATGGACCTTTGGTCTGACCCAGTATGGCCGTTCTTATGTTCAGGAATCTGAGTCTGGTGTGTACATTCTAGCTCACCTATAGAATGTCATATGAGGTCTCTAATAAAAGCCTATGTCACCCTGGTCATCAATACCCTTGTGAAATACAAGGACAGATACTACGTGAGGAGCTATGTATATATACTGAAAATATGCGGGGGGAGAGGAAGGCCCTTTCCTGGGGAAGACATTGAAGGTTTGCTCTACTATATTTAGGGAACAAAGAAGACACCCTGTCACCCTTCCACGAGGAATAAGCAGACAGCGAATTTGCTTCATGAAAAAGGGGGTTTCAGCCAGGCTTGGTTGAAAATACTGGAGAGAACTTTGGGTGAGAAATTTCATTAGACAGGAGGTTAAACTGTTAGTTAGGTTTACTCTCTAGAAAGCACGTTATGACTTTTTTACATGTAACCATTTGTTTCTGATATTCTTACTCGCTATCACTAGAATCTCTATTATTTGATAATATATTTATAGTGAATATAAGATAGGTTTATCTAAGTGTTGTGGGGTGAAGCAAAGAGGTGATCATGTGCTAAATCTTGCAAACTGGTATGTACTGTGACTTTGGGAACAGTGGGCCTGGTAATTCTGTGTTCAGTGGATAAGGGGCTGGGCACTGCAGAGAATACTCCAATGATTTGGAGTTGGTGTGTGCCTGTTGCTACCTGTACAGAGAGAGAAAGACCTGGAGAGGCCTGGAAGGCAGCACTTGTGCTGCCAGAGGCTGGTGGTTTCAGGGATCTGCAGGCACAGACAAGACGGCTTCCTGTTAAAGGTAGGTAATGGTGAGGTGCCTCATAACCAGGGATCTTAGTCTTCCATGATTAAAAAAACAATTCTCTGATTTTTCTGCAATTAAAATGAAATGATGAGCTTTAGTTTCCCTAGCTGCCATATATATAAAGTATCAGTTGAACACAATGTTTTACTGAGCTAGAGCAGATCCCTGTTTATCCAAGCCTCCATTATCCAGCTCTCCATATTAACCAAACCACCAGCTGCCTGGGGCTGACAGCGGCTGGGGTTCTGGCTGTCAGCCCTGGGTGGCTGGAGCTCCAGCTGTCAGCATCAGCCCCAGGTGGGGCAGACCGCCCAAGCCCCTGCCACACAGGGCTGACCACGAGAGCCCCTGCCCCATCTGAAAATAAGGGATAGAAAGCTCTTTGCCAATTCTCCTGGATTATCCCAGTTTTTGATTATCCAGTCTGGCCCTGGTCCCAATTAGTTCAGATAAATGGGGTTCCACTGTAAATTTAAAGCACATTCAAAAATCAACCACAAGAGGGGGAGGTTGCACGCATTGAATAAGTGACACTGGTACTTTCAGTAAAATTTAGTTATGTTTTTATTTTTTCACAAAATGTAAAAACTAAAGATTCTCTGTAAAAATGCAAATTCTGCATTTTTCCATGGGAAATGGATTTCTAGGACTCCAGCTCATAACCCTGGGTACCCCTGGGGAGGGTCACAAACACCCACAGGTGTTAACAGCAGTGAGTGTGAACACTGACAAACTGGACTATTTATTGAAGTACCCTAGACCCGAGTGAAATTGGCAAACCTAACTTCATTATTTTTTTTTTAAAAGGGTCAAGAGACAAGCCAGGAAATTATAGCGCAGCAGGGTTAACATCTGGCATGGGAAACCTTTAAGGGATGTGATATGAGAACACCTGGAAAGACAGTTTGATTAAGGATAGCCAGCATGGATTCAGACACAGGAGGTCATGCTTAACTAACCTGCTGGATATCTTTGAAGATAATACTGCCCCTGCAGATAAGGGAAATATGATGGATGGCATATAGTGTACTCAGATTAGATTTTCCAAACAACATTTGACAAGATTCAACATAAGAGATTAATAATAACGGCAAATCATTATGGAATATGGGGTAAAAGAATGTGCTGGGCAGAACAATGGCTTATGAGCAAGAGACAAAGTGCAGTAATAGATGGAAATTTTCCAAATTTTGAAAAGGGTTAATGAGTGGAGGGGTCAGTTTTATTTGAGGAGAGAGGTTGATTATTATTTAAAAATTTTGCTGACAAGAATTTTCTCATGACCTATGTTTCAATTTGGCAAAGGTTTCTAATAGTTGAACTCCCTTACAAACTTTATTTCAGGGTCTCTTTTGTTCATAGTACAGCCTAGACATTCTCACAAAAGTGCAGAAAATAACGTCTGTGTCTACTGATGCTACTCTGTGTCTGATACCAAAACTGGGAGCAGAGCAAAGGAGAAACAATGCAAGCAGGTCAAAAGGATTTGGCTCATTCAGATAGCAAGGCTGCAAGCTTATGGAAACTGCAGTTCAGGAAGCAAGGAATCAAAGTATAGATGCTAAATGCAAGAACCATCCGTAAATTGCAGAGCAGTGTTAAAAAACAGGCTACAAAGTTGAATTAGCAGAGCTCTAGAATACAACAAAATAAGGTGACTTTGTTAGTTCATGAGATGGGGTCTAACAAATCCTTTGTGCTAGTCACTATACTACAGGAAGGATATTGGTGCCTTGAAGGGTGTAGCATAGGGCAACAAAAAGTGAAACCAGATTCTTGACTATTTCAGGGTCTTAAATTATGAGGGTGAACCAAGAGTGTTATGCTTATTCACATTGGAAAAGAGATTACTTTGAGGTGAACTAATAGAGGATTTTCAACATCATGAAAGGGGGTGATTGAAATAACCATTAGCCGTTTTGGGGGGGGAGGAGCGGGAATGTAGAAACATAAGGGGCAAAACTTAAAAATAAAGCAATTGGGAGGAAATAGGGAAGTCATCAGACAGAACTGTTTCACTCACAGGGTAATAAACATGTGGAATAAGTTAGTGGGAAAGCGGCTGAAACAAAAGAATATAGACAAGTTCAAAAGGCACCTGGATTTGTTTCAGGAGAAAAAGGGGGATTTAGGGATATTGTGGAAAAGCATAAAGTTGGGATTCAGGTACATTTTTAAAAGGCAAGCATGTCAGGCCAATTGTGTGTTACTAAAGTTGTGCACATTCTTACGCACTGTAAAGGAGAATTTTCTGTGCTGCTGCCACCGGGATACCATGGCATGGTGACTAGGGAAAGAAGAGCGACACAGGGCTCTGCTCCCCTCCTGCTACTCTGGGCCAGGCCTTTTGAATTACACTGAAGAAAAATCCCTCACCCATATGCTTTCCACCCCACTCCCCAGGCTAAAAAGAAGAAATAAATTAGCTTTGGAAATGTCACCTAATCCCACTGTCAGTGACTGCCTCCAGCATTCGTTAAACCTGCTGTTGCTGCCATTTGGCGCACACCACACCCAACACTAAGTTAGTTACAGGAGAAAAGGAGTGACAAGTGACAACTGCATTGTTACTTTCAAAGGGAACCACCAGGGTTCTCGCTCTTAAACCCTGGAATTGCCATCACAGGCCATAGGAAAGATTTCCCACTATATCCCTGAGGTGCCTCACTCCCTCCTTTGGCACTGTTAACTAAGGAACCCGCCCGGTTATATGAGAGCTCTCAGGCTGGCCTGTCCTTTTCAGACCTAGGGAAGAATGGGAACTGATGAGCGGCTTGGCAAAGAGTGACAGGCAGCCGCCACATTCCAGTTATGTTAGCAGCTCCATTTGGAATCCACGCACTTCTTTCTCCTCCTTGAAGATCACATGGCTGTGATTTTAGAAACACCCAAGGTGGTCCTAAAACCAGAGGAATTTACCCTCCTGCCATAAAAAACTCACATTAAATTAGCATTCAAGATTAAATCGATAGCTTGATGGGCAAGCAGAGCATTGGGGGAGGAGGGCTAGTAGATGCAGAACCAGAGGTGGTGGAGGGAAGCACTAGGCCAGCAGACAGCAGAGACACACATAATTTGCCCAGGGGGCAGAGGAGTATGCTAACCAAATGTCCCCCCATACTCTTTTAAAAGTGTAGCATGCACTTTCCCAGCAATTCCTGCAAGCAATATGGTTTGCTCTTTTGAGGAGGAGGGGGTGCTCTGGCTAGGTACTGCAGTCCTTATAGGACCAGGGTGACACGATACATCTCTAAGGGGACCATGACATGACATACCTGCACATTTACATGACATGTGCCAACCTACAGTCATACAAATGTAGATTCATGTCAGGCTCCCACCACATGCTCACAATATCTCCCAGTAACATGAACTGTACCACCATGGCTTGTAGGGTCCCCCTGTGTGCTGCTGAGGACTCATTATACCAGCTGAAATAACCTGGCATCATGTAGTGATACAGGAATTGAGGGTAAGCAATGAGGAGTACTCATCGGCCATTTAATTCGAAGGTCATTGGCCAAATAGATTGCAAGAACACTAATACTCAATTATCCCTTTAGTCTTTATTGCATTTCTGTTAAATGTAGTGGAAAAAGTTACTGAGCATGTGCACTAAATAAAAATATCCACGAACACCTTAAGTCACTGGTCAGGTTCTGATCACCTTGGTATGGATATAGAATCATAGAATATCAGGGTTGGAAGAGATCTCAGGAGGTCATCTAGTCCAATCCCCTGCTCAAAGCAGGACCAACACCAACTAAATCATCCCAGCCAGGGCTTTGTCAAGCTGGGTCTTAAAAACCTCTAAGGATGGAGATTCCACCACCTCCCTAGATAACCCATTCCAGTGCTTCACCACCCTCCTAGTGAAATAGTTTTTCCTAATATCCAACCTAGACCTCCCTCACTGCAACTTAAGACCACTGCTTCTTGTTCTGTCATCTGCCACCCAGGGGTGAAAGTAAGTTAAAGGACTTACCGGTACACCGGAGTCCTGGGCAGGGGCGGGGCCTCAACCAGAAGAGGCAGGGCCTTTAAATCAAGATTTAAAGCCCTGAGGCTCCAGCTGTGGCTGGGAGCCCCAGGGCCTTTAAATCACCCCAGGAGCTACCAGCTGCATAGGTGGCTGGGAGCCCCAGGACTCAGGGAAAATTTAAAGGGCCCAGGGCTCTGGCCGCTGCTACCGCAGCAGCGCTCAGGGCCCTTTAAAGCTCCAACAGAGCCCTGCCGCGGCTACCCCGGGGCTCTGGCAGCTGGGCTTGGGTGGCAGGGAGCCCCTGGCCCTTTAAATCGCCACCCAAGCCCAGCTGCCAGAGCCCCGGGTAGCAGTGGCAGGGCCCCGGCGGTGATTTAAAGGGCCCAGGTAGCGGCGGCAGGGCTCCCGTGGAGATTTAGAGGGCCAGGGGGCTCCTGCCGCTGCAGGGAGCCCCGGCCCTTTAAAGCTCCGCCCGAGCCCCACTGCCTGAGCCCCGGGTAGCGGTGGCAGGGCCCCAGCGGTGATTTAAAAGGCCCAGGGCTCCGGCCACTACAGGGAGCCCCGGGCCCTTTAAATCACCAGCCTGGGGAAGCCGGTCGGGTCCAGCACAGCATACCGGCTCTTGCCGGTACACCGTACCGGCCCGTACCGGCTTACTTTCACCTCTCCTGCCACCACTGAGAACAGCCGAACTCCATCCTCTTTGGAACCCCCTTTCAGGTAGTTGAAGGCTGCTATCAAATCCCCCCTCACTCTTCTCTTCTGCAGACTAAATAACCCCAGTTCCCTCAGCCTCTCCTCGTAAGTCATGTGCCCCAGCCCCCTAATCATTTTCATTGCCCTCCACTGGACTCTCTCAAATTTGTCCACATCCCTTCTGTAGTGGGGGAACCAAAACTGGACACAATACTCCAGGTGTGGCCTCACCAGTGCTGAATAGAGGGGAATAATCACTTCCCTCGATCTGCTTGCAATGCTCCTACTAATACAGCCCAATATGCCGTTGGCCTCCTTGGCAACAAGGGCACACTGTTGACTCATACGCAGCTTCTCGTCCACTGTAATCCCCAGGTCCTTTTCTGCAGAATTGCCACTTAGCCAGTCAGTCCCCAGCCTGTAGCAGTGCATGGGATTCTTCCTTCCTAAGTGCAGGACTCTGCACTTGTCCAGATATGTCCAGAGTAACTCTACTGAAGTCAATGAAGCTGTTCTGGTGTAACTGAGACCAGACTCAGGCCTTTTCCATTAAGACAAAAAGGTTACAGATGGATTAGCAAGCATTTGTAACTACCTACATTTAGTCTGTCCTCTATAATTTTTTAAATAGCCAAATAAATGTTTTGTTTTGTTAAAAAATTGCTTCCAAGTTTAAAATTTAAATTCCCCATTTCAGCCTCAAGCTAATTTTTCTGGATGAAATATGACCCCCCTGATATTAAGTAATTGTCATGAAAAAACTAACAAGCCTTTAAGAGGAAATACAAAGTATTTTGTGTAACTTAAAAGTAATTGTTGTATTCATTGTTATTTACCGTGCCATTCAGAAACTGCAAACATGAATGAATTTGAAACTGAAATCAGTTTGTTTACTAAATATTTCCTCCCTCTGTTGCACAACACTCTGATTTGTTATTGAACAGACGACCACAAATGATGGGCTGCTGGCACGTATTTTATTTGTATTTATTTAGGGGGAAAAACCACATGGGAGAACTGATTAGAAAAATAAAGAGTTATATGGACATTGTAAATGAATACAAGGGGGGAAAAACAAGGGAGGTTAGATGTTGGCCCGGTCAACTCTGACAACACTGCTTTAGCCATCATGGCAATTAAAGGTATGGGATTTGAAAAATTAAAGTGGAAAATGCAAATATGCTATTAAACAGGTCACTATTCTTTGGGCATATCCCAGTTTAGCCAACACCACTCCCCTCAACATACCTCAAACCACGACTTCTCTTCCTCTGATGATCTTGTGGTTAAGGCACTGGGACTCAGAAAACCTGGACTCAATTTTCAGTTGTGCCACATACATCCTGTGTAACCTTAGGCAAATCACTTCATCATTCCATGCCTCAATTCCCCACAGGAAAATGGGGATAGTTGTACTTTCCATCCCTCACAGAACTAAGTGTTGAGAGTGTAAATTCATTAATGTTTGCAGTTTCTGAATGCCTTGAAGTGATGAGGGCCATAGAAACGTACAGACAGATCTAGACATCCACCTGTTTGTGTTAGTCTGAACATTCTGCAGCCACTAGAGATGCACTAAGTGCATTACCAGTACTATTGAAGTTCTCTAATAGTGCTAAATGAATGCCCTTTAGTACAGAAAAGCACACTTAATAAGTAGAATGTTACTAATTGTATTTGCAATACAACAATTTAGAGCTGAGCTGTCAGATATTAATATGTAAGAAGTCTGACAGCACCATACATCAGAATCATTTGCTAAAAAGGCTAAATTAGTTTTCTTCCTTCTTTCGTAATCCAGAGCTGTATTTTCCAAAATGCTTTCCATGGGATACGTGCCACCTGCTGTTCTCTTTCCAGGACACCTGCTGTATCATTTACATCTAGTATCCTGTAAAAGCCCACCTAGTTCTGTTTTCCAGATCTCCAACAAAGGGCCATTCCCCACCCCTATCCCGAAAGGGCCTTTTACAGCCTCCAATCACATCACCTATAGGGATTTCTTCTGGGTGGTATGAATATTATTAAACACACTGTGAAAACAGTTAACACTATTTGTAGAGACCAGGAACCAAGTTCTCTGCTGGTGTAAATAGAGTTTTACCCATTTATGGCACCAGAGAATTTGGCCTTTGGAACGTACGGTCAACCCTGCCAACCTCCTGCACGCCAACTCCACTGTTCACTATGGAAACTCGATTTGAGAATATCTCTATTTAGAACTAAAGATATGACCCACCAGAGCCATCTGTTTTTTCATTGGAAAGTTCACATCTGGATGACCCAATTAAACACATACAACTCCAGTTTCTTACAGAAGACAAACCAGGACATAATTACAAATAAAATATAATATTCTCTTACGTGTGTACTGTTTCACTTAAATTCTCTGGCTGCCTTGGGTAAGCATGTTCAATTAAAAATAAAACCAACATTGATCCCTTATTTGCAGTACATTTTCCACCTCTCCAAAACTGAATGCAAGGTTCGGGCAATAATTACAGTTTCCTTTATTAGTGATCAACTGAAATTATAATCATGATGGTTAGATTCAAGCTTTGATTTGAGAACTGCTTCTTCCTCCCCCGTAGAAGTAATTTTGAAAGGGAAATTGGCAGCTGCTCTCAAGTTTAAACCAGTGAACAAGTATTAAGGGCCAAAAGCAGTGCACTCTATCCATATAAACAGTCCCATGGACTTCAACAGGAGAGCTCATTAATAAGAGCAGCAGGATTTGGCCCCAAATATATAGAGAGATGATCTAGCAGAAGTTGTTACTCCAAAATCCTCTACCAAGCTTTAGATCATCTGAGCACCAGAAGCAGTTTAATAATTACTGATGCAGCAGAAAGGCCCAGTTATGGAACAGAAAATAATAAGATACCATCTTTTGAGTTTTACTCAAAGCAACTAGGGCCTGTTTCCTTGTATATGGCTCCAAACTGTGACTCTACTTTGGGAAAAGCAGGGAGGGAGACTGGCATAGCAACTGGTGAGCAAACACATCATCTTTCCACCTGAGCAGAAGTACATATACATGTACGATTGTGTTAGGAATAGTAGAGGTGCCTGCCGAGGGACAAGTTCATGCTGGAACATTAGGATGGTTGTCCATCCCGAGCTTCCACATCTCAGGTCACGTGTGAGTGGGATAGCCTGGCCTCAGCTCACATGAGAAAAAAAATCCCCCCACACAGCTACTAGAGCCTTATTAATAAAGGAGGCCTTTGCTTTAGGTGAATTAGTATCAGTCTGGCCTGAAGAAGGGAGTTGAGATGGTGAGAAGAGATATGATTATTATGAACTGTCTCCATCACATTTATTTTTGGTTCCCTACAGAATCAGCTGAAAAACATTTGGACAGGGCAGGCAGATTTCTGAGGAGTAAAAAAGGAAATCACACAAAAAGCACAGCACTCCCAAGACACAGGCTGAACTCCACCATTGTCAATAGCCGCTTCTCCTCTGGCCCCACCCACCTCCTTCAGTGCTTCTTTCAGGCTTGATTCCAGGGCTGCCCAGGAAAGTAAGGGGAAATAAGTCCCCCCCACACACTCCTTTGCCCGGCCATGAAGGGCTCGCCTGGACTGGGAGAGGCATGGAAAAGAGGGGAGCAGGAGGAAGGATGGAGGAAGATGAAAGCAGGCTCTGCAGGGCCGCTACTGCTCCCTGCGAGCATGTGGGCAGCAAGGAACAGTGTGGGAGCAGACTAGGTGGAACCATAGTTCTTTTCCTTCCCTATGTGTGCGTGCAAAGCTGTCCAGGCTTGAGGTAGAGAGCATGCCACGTCTGGCAACAGGCCAAAGAAGTATACGCCCTCCCAGTCTTTTTCAAGACAGGAGGTCAGGGGAAATGGTAACTCAAGAGCTGCACCTCCAGGTGACAATTCCTTTTCGAACCATGCCAGGAGTGGCTCATCAACCCATCACCTGGTACTTGGACTAGCAGTACATTCTCAATGTAGCCACTAGCTAGTAAGTGCTTCAGGGCAGGGATCTTGTTTGTACAGCACCTACTGCACTGTGGGCGTAATTAATACATATGAACATGAAGAATGGCACCCTGAAGGGAGAAGTTCTGTTACAGAGAACTACAGTAAACACCCTTGGGTGAGAGTGTGCGTAAAAATCTAGGTCCCTGCTCTTAACATTAGTAACAATGAAATACATTCTAATGACATTTAATTCTATTACAGTGCAACAGCCGTAACAGACACCTATGGCAATGACAGAATAACTGTGACTCTTCTCTCCCCCTCCTTGTGGTTAATATTTTGTAAAACGATTATGTCCTCCTCTCCCCATCCCCCGCAAGCACTCCGGGGATACACTTAAGAAATCTTTTACAAAGGCGATATCCCTGTTTTTGCAGCAGCATCGCACAGGATAAACATGCTGCAGTGCCAGGATACGAGCTGATGATGTCACTAGTAGGGCTGGTTTAAAGCAGAAAATAAGAGTTTTCCTCTTAATGAAGCTTTGCTCCCAACGTGTCTGCTTTCTGCAGAAATGTTTGACTTTTCATCAAAAAAGGGCGCTCAGAAAACCAGAAGTGGTTTTGGTTCTCAGCTGAAAAGCGACTGTTTCAATATTTCCAAAGCAAAACTTTCCATGTTGATGAAAATGAAGCCTTTCAACATTCCTGAATCAAATTATTTAACTTTCACATTAAACCACATCCTCCTGAGCCACCATGGTTCCCACAACAGGTCAACAACAGGGGCGACCACTCATCATGGGAGAGACTGACCAGCCAGGGAGCCTGGCCCCTAGTGGAGAATGGAGGAAGGAAGCAACTGAACTCCAACTCCTATGAGGCACCGTGGCAGCACACACAGACACAGTTTAACATACAGCTGCCCCAGAATGAAACGTTTTGATTTGATTCCGCAAACCAAAATATCTTTTTTCTATTTTCCGAGGGGAAACTTTCAGGTTTTCGACCAAAACCTCAGATTTTTCTGTGGAAAACCACCCCATTTTTTTTACCCACTCTAATCACTAGATTCTTCAGCTGCAGTCACTATGCTCTCCCATAACCACATCAGATCACATTACACTCCAGTGAGACAGAAGAGGGATTCCAGATTTTCCTAGGAAGCCAATTTATTCATGAAGACAAAGCAGCAGTTCGAATTCCTCCAAGTGTACTTACTTTTATTAAAATCAAGGAATTGGTTCAGTAAAAAAAAGAAGTGATTCAAATTTTCACCACCACACCGCTTCCATATTTTGTCTCTTGTACATCCCTTCCATTTTATCTGCCTGGCTCCAATAGAGACCAAAAGCTGTAATCCTCAATTACTGTGAGAAAGTCCAGTCTCCTGAGAATGAGAGCCCTGTTTTACAGGCCAAACAGTTGCTTATGCAGATGGAACCAAACTTCTGAATCCACTGAGGCTCACCCCAGACTAGATGTAACCAGAAACAACCCAGGCCAGAAAGTGTGAGCCCTTCGACACAGGAAGGGAGCATGTTCAGCGGCCCCCTCCCTTCCCGTTAGGACAGGTGTTTTTCTCCTCGCTATTATTATTATTTGTGTTACAGTAGAGCCCTCAGCTGAGATCAGAGACTCCCTGTGGTAGCATTGTACAAACAGAGAATGACAGGCAGTCTCATGGAGCTTACAATCTATAGGATAAGGCAGACACGGGCAGGGGAAATGGAAGTAGAGAGAGGTGAAGTGACAGCCCGAGGTCACACAGTAGGTCAGCAGCAGAGCTGTGACTAGAACCCGGATCGCCTGATTCCCAGTCCCCATTGTTGGCAATGCAGGAGTGATGAAGACCTGAGGCGCACTCCCTCTGGTACAAACAAGGCCACATCCCTTTGGTTGGCTATGCCTGCTCTTACACAGCTGTGTTGAGGAGTCCCCATGCTGGCACCAGCAGACACACTGATGCCTTGCAGGGTTCTCTCTGCTAATGGCAGCCCTATCAGACAGAGTCCTCTTAAGGCAGACGTGGGCAAACTATGCCCCGTGGGCCACATCCAGCCCACGGAACTGTCCTGCCCGGCCCCTGAGCTCCCAGCCCGGGAGGCTAGCCCCCGGCCCCTCCCCTGCCGTTATCCCTCCCCTGCAGCCTTAAGTTCACTGCGCCGCCAGCGCAATGCTCTGGGCGGCGGGGCTGTGAGCTCTTGGCAGGCAGAGCAGCTGCAGAGCCGCGGCCTGACCCGGTGCTCTGTGCTGCACGGTGTCATGGCTGGCTCCAGACGGCCGGCGTGGTTGCGTGTCCTGGTGCTCTAGGTGGTGCGGCTTTAGCGCCGCCAGCCACTGGTGCTCCAGGCAGCGCGGTAAGGGGGCAGCGGGGGTTGGATAGAGGACAGGGAAGTTCGTGGTGGTGGGCGGGGGTGTCGATAGAGGTCAGGACAGTCAGAGGGCGGGGAACAGGAGGGTTGAATGGGGGCAGGCGTTCTGGGGGCGGTCAGGGAGAAGGAGTGGTTGGATGGGGTAGGGTTCGCGGGGGGGCAGTCAGGAAGGAGAGGAGGTGTTGGATGGGGTGGCGGGGGGCAGTCAGGGAACAGAGAGGGGTGGATGGGGTAGGGGTCCTGGGGGGGCCATCAGGGACAGGGAACAGGGGGGGTTGGATACGGCAGGAGTCCCGGGGGGGCTATCAGGGGGCGAGAAGCGGGGGGGGTCGGATAGGGGGCAGGGGCCGGGCCACTCCTGGCTGTTTGGGGAGGCACAGCCTCCCCTAACCGGCCCTCCATACAATTTCAGAAACCCGCCCCTATCTTAAGGGGTCAAAACTCCCAGCCAGCTCCTCTCTAACTGCAATCCTTTGAAGCCAGTCCTGCACATCTGCTACCTGAAGCTGAGACAACACAGTTAACACTGGGGCAATCTCACAGCTCAGAGAAGCAATGTAGTAATGTGTTATTTATTTGGTCAGGAGTTTTGACCTTGTTTAAAGACAGAGCCGTTCTTGGAAAATGTTAGAATTCTGGACGGAAGTTTCGATTACACCCCGGCACTGCACCAACAACAGAAACTTTGGATTTAAAGCCATCTTACCAGTAGCCAGAAGTGAGGGTTGGGCTCCCCTCACCCTGGATTCCTCTCCCTCATAAACACTGCCTTCTGTTTTTTTGTAAAGCCTCACACCTGTTAACTTTGCCTGGAATGTGCCAGTCCTTTCCCTCTGCCTTTCAACAAGCAGTGAAATTACAGCCCTTCATCTGCGCGCATCCTCCTCCTAGGCTTGTAACACTACACCAGTCAAATGAGGGGCCACAAATCTTTACAGGGGACTAAGCAAAGTGTGTGGGGGGAAAGGGTGCTGGAGAAGGGGACACCCAGGGAAACATGCCATGTCATGAGAAACAGAACATTAAGAGGCTGTGAGAACTAGGGCAGCTATCACTCCACCCCACCTATGCCACCATGCCAAGGAGGAGAGGGATCACTCTTGCAAGATCAGAGTGATCTGCTTTCTTAGTACACTGTGACATCACTGTTCTTTCAGGTCCTTATTTTAAAGGAACATCAAGGTAACTCTAGGCAGGGATGAGAAAGAAGGATGGGAAAATAATGATCTTATATTTATATTACACAGAAAAAATTATATTAAAAGAATATTATTAAGGTTGTAAGCAGTATTGGTCCCAGGATATTAGAGAAACATGGTGTGCGAGGCAATATCTTTTATTGGACCAACTTCTGTTGATGAGAGAGATGAATTCTGGAGCCACACAGAGCTCTTCCTCAGGTCTGGGAAAGGTGGAATGGATTGTTTAGCATAAGTAGCTAGCACATATTGTAAGGGGCCGTTCAGTAGAGTGGCCCCTCTTTTTGTCCTGTGACTGTGGAAGTGTTAACGGGTGACTATGTAACGGGTGCAGTTTCTCACTATTTAAAATTATTTGAAAAGATAGCAGTTGGGATGCCATTTGCTGCAGCCAGTGCTTATTTTCATTTACAGGAATATCTATAGGGCTCCTTGCCATAGTATTGAATGGATACTTGCTGCTTGTGATACATAAAAGAAAGTGATTGGAATCACAGTGCTGACCGTGTCTCCAGCCTGTGGGTCACAGTGGTCACACACACACGGACACACATACACATACACACACACCTACCTTGCCCTGACTCTTTGCTCCTCTATGTTTGCTGGGGAAGGAACAGGCATAGAAAACACTGCTGTGAAATAAAGGAGTAATGCAGAGATATGGCAAGTGAAAAACAAAAAGTTCTACCCCCATCTGAGGAAATTGTTTGCGGTTAAGTTTTTGCCCACTTCTTTAATTGTTAAATTTCAGCTTCCATTCTTACATTTTACCATTGCCATGATACAGAAGCAGTGCTCAGTGCTGGCTTCATGACTGATGCATCCATCAGTGGGATTTCAGACTCAGCCCTGGTCTACACTACACAGTTAGGTCGATGTAAGGCAGCTTATATCGACCTAACTATGTCAGTGTACACTACAGCCTTGCTCCTGCCTATGTAAGTGCCCTACTGCACCGACATAACTGCTCCTCCTCCACGAGAGGCATAGGGCTTATGCTGGTGTAGTTAGGGCGACAGGCGACGCAGTGTCCATGTCGACACTGTGTTACTCACATTGGCTGTCATTCTTGTCAATTTCATGGCTCCAGCCCGGACTCCCACCCCCAGGGTCTCAGCTCCCAGCCAGATGCTGCCTAGGCTCCCCACACCTCACTTGGAGAAGGGCTGCTCCTGGGGTCCCAGCTCCCCGTTGGGAGCCCGGCTGCACCTAGGCTCCCAGCTCCCCACTGGGAACCTGGGCAGCTGCCCCACTCCCATCAGGCAGCAGGGAGGCGAGGAGAGGAGGCTCCCAGCGAGAAGCAGGGAACAGATGGGGAGTGAGAAGCTGGCAGGGAGCTGGGAGCCTGTGAGACAGCCAGGCTCCCAGCAGGGAGCTGCGAGCGTAGCTGAGAGCCCAGGCTCTCAGTTTCCTGCACTACCCCTCTTAGGTCAGTGGAAGCGCTCCTGGTGAGGACGTGCACCACTGGCCCAAGGAGGGTAGTGTGGACATGCACCACCACAGTAATTACTGCAGAGGCAGTAAATCGATCTAATATAGGTCGACTTAAGTTTTTAGTGTAGACATGCCCTAATAGAGGCACAAAGTGCATATCGTACTTCGCATGGGGTTCATTTGCACTATCCCAAACATGGTATTGGGGAACTAAGATCTCCTTTCAAAAGAATCTGCCATGAACATCTGCACACACACCCAAATCCCCAAGAAGGGGGAACTGGAAATTGAAAAGCATAAATGTGTTTGGGATGATTTTTGAAAGAAACTGACTATGAAATGTTGACATTAAGTAACACTTTAACCCAAAGATGTAAGAGAAGCAGAGATGTTCTATGCCCTGAAAGGAAAGATCACTTTGTGGGAGAGGCATGAAAGGTTTTTAGATTATGATAAACACAGAGAAGACTCAGACAGGGGAGAAGGGAGAGATGCAAATATGCTTTTGGGTTCCCCCCCAGGAAGGCCGTATGTTATGGAGTACAAACAATATTTTATAGGATACAGATGACAGAAGCCTCTTCTTTGCTTGAAAGAGTTTGAATGAAGGGGAGAAGGAGCCAAGGAAGGAAAAATGAATGGCGGGTCTCTAAAAGCTAACAGTGCATGTGCTGTGCCAACATGCCTTTCAAGAACTGAAGCATTGGTATCCAAGTATTATTTCCTCTTCATTGCATTGCGGAGAGCCAGTGGCATCTTAGCAGATTCCAACATTACCTTAGCGATGTCCAATGGAGCAGCTGCACTCCAGAGAGCATCTCGCCTGCACGTCCCCAAGCTGTCAGTTTGCAGCACATCATTCCAGCCATCCGAAAGAGAGGCCAACAGAACAGGGAAGGCTCAGTGTGACCTGCCCAATAACATTCTCCGCTGACTGGAAATCCCAGTCAAATCTCATTCCGTCCCATCCTAACCTCCTGCAATCAAAACTGACAACGAAAGCTAACCACAGAACCCATTTTAAGCCTCACCTGAACTCCCACAGGTCACCTGCATACTTTAAACATTTTGATGGGCTTCCTGCAATGTGTGCATAGCTCCGAATGCCAATTTACCAGGCATCCCTTATTCCATTTGTCTTAACTAAGAATTCAGTGTCAGAAGCCAAACACTATGTTTAGTATTTGAAAAATGTTTCAGGAAGCGTGCAATTGAACTGGTTGGGATCAGGTACCAAAATGTGCCGAAGAGGTAATTGAGCATAATTTGTAGGGTATCATCTCCACAAATAAATTGCTACGGAGACTATTAATCCTTAATCATCTATTGAGGCATCTCCAGAACTAACTGAAGAATTACTGAATTGTCTCTACTCATTACCTTCACCAAAAATCTAACAGATGGGAGAGAAAAGTCTATTGGCAAAATTCTGCTCTCAAGTGTGCATAACAGATCTCAGCTCCAGTATTCTACTTTCCTTACATGTGCATGTCAATGGAAGAAATGCACACAGAGAGCAGACTATCAAATTCAAGATATCTTGTATGAATCTAAGAGCAGCATTTCACCTCTAATGCACGGTGTAGCAGTGGACTGTCTCCTCATCCATACACTCTGGGAGGCATTGTGCCTGAGGCTAAATATTTTCTAACGCTCCTTCTGGACGAGTATGGACCCATACTGCCCCAAGACGGAAAGAGTTAAAAGTCACAAGTGTGCTCTACATACACACACATTCAATCTGTATGCAAATACATCATTGTGATAATTGATCCACCCTACAGAGTAGAACCTCATCAGTTACACAGTGACCCAGTGCAGACTCTGAAATTGGTTCATGAGAAAGTAAGGCACTGACTGACCCAAAGCCCACCAAAATCAATGGGAGTCTTTCCATTGACTTCAGTGGACACTGGATTGGGTCCCTAGTGAATGAGCACAACAAACAAACAAACCAACCAACCATAACAACCACCATCATCAAGATGTGCTTTACTCATTTATTTTTCCAACTGTAGTGGAGTTGTAATTATTTATGGTAATACTGCAGAGTGCACTACGTAATTTACTGTAGCACATTTTGTAAACACAATGAAATCTTTGAAAGATGAGAATTTCTTCCCACATCTTGTTATTAAATCTTTGTGGCGAGGTGGACAGAAGCTATGGAAAATTATAATGAAGATTTTTTTCCTGGGTGCACTTTTAAATTATATCAAGGGAGCCTTGATATGCTTAAAGGAGTATATGGATACGCATCTATGCATCCTTTTTAGTGTTCATAAATCCTAAGAAATGAAATTAAATAATAAAAGTGTGTGGCTTAGCAAAGTGCAATTTACTGAGATTTGACTATACCTTCCCCCCCACGTACAGCAGGTAACTTGTCTTGGAGTGATTTAAAGAATTAAGATACTTAAGAATGGTTATAACTGGATTGAGTGAACACACAAGACATGGCCCGATCCTGCATGCTTCCCTCCCATTGACTTGCATAGAAAGATTCCTACTGTCTTAGGCATCTGCAGAGAGCCCAACACCCTAATATTTAAGTGCTACTATTTAAGTGATATAATAAAAGGGAACAAAAACAGGGGGAAATAGATTAATTTACAAAAAAGAATCTACTAAAGTCTATTCAGCAACATACTTAAATATGTGCCCAGCTTAAAGCACATGAGTAATCCTAGTCTTCAGGCATGATCTTAAATACCGTGCTAAATCAAGGCCTAAATTAACTTCTCACTTAACACACACCCTGCAAAAAAATTAAAATAGTGCCCTCTCCTGCAACATACAAAAGTTTCCATCTCATATCTGAGCAAAGGAAAGAGGTGGGAAAGAAAAGTGTAATAAGAAGTGACAAAGGTTGCTTTTCCTTTCTCAAATGTCAGTGCCCACTGATCACTAAATCACTTCAACAGCTTATTAAGTAAATGTCATGGAGAGTTACTGGCAATCTCCTATTAATTTAAAATATACTTATAAAGTTTACTTTAGGAATGTAATTTCTTTTTCAATGAAAAATGCTCTCTATATTCAATTGGGAGCATTTTGGACCTAACCAGCCAGGGTGTGAGCCTGTTGATCATACAAAATGCATATTTACTATGAACTCCTAGTTATAGACCTGTAATATATTGTAAAGGTTGCTTTATAGCTTAATTGTGATATTTCTTTATCATTTCAAAGCATCCACCCCATTTGGATTTTCACATTTTTCGAATATATTTTGTTCCCAGGATTTTGTGCCAACTCTAGTAAAGCAGAAGCCATCATAGCTCAATGGTTTGAGCATTGGCCTGCTAAACCCAGGGTTGTGAATTCAAACCTTGAGGGGGCCACTTAGGGATCTGGGGCAAAATCAGTACTTGGTCCTGCTAATGAAGGCAGGGGGCTGGACTCGATGACCTTTCAAGGTCCCTTCCAGTTCTAGGAGATAGGATATCTCCATTAATTTATTTATTTAATCATTCTTTGGGAGTTAATACTAAATAATAAGCACTTTAAATCTTCAAAGCACTGCATAAACATTAACTAGTTTTCACAACATTTCTATGAGGGAAGCAAGTAAGTGTTGTTATACCCGTTTCAGTAGGCAATGACTTACTTTTGAGAATAGCTTTTTAAATCCATGTCAAACATACTTTAACCTACCCACGCTGGCAGGTAAAAACGTTTTTAAAGTCTATGAAACCATTTGTTTTTCAAAAAATGGATTTCTAGCCTGGCCATTTTATAATTTGTGAGATTGAGGCTACAGAGGTTGTCCCGGCATTGGGATTACAACAGCTCAGTCATTCCAGGCTTGCACTTCATCCACTAGACAATTCGGTCTCCCACAGAACCAAGAGAAGGACAGGGATTCTTCACTGCTCTTATTTGCATCTGACTTTGATTGCACCTTCTTTCAATGGAAGCAACATGAGGCTGCAGCAGAGATCAAGCACAGTCATGGCACTGGTGAACAAATTCAAACACAACCACTGCATTTGGTTTCAGAGTCAGGACTTGACTGACATTTTCTCAGTCAGAGACCGTCTATCTTTTCAGCAGGTGTGTACACAGTGTTGGGCAGTGGGGTCCTGATCCCTTATTGGGGCCCCTAGGCTCTACTTCAACACAAACAAGCAAGCTGCAGGACAGTAAGACACATCAGTGGCCCTGTTCCCTTTATCTAGGGACAGCTAGAAACTTGACTTCCAGACCTGACGAGGTGTGGGGGGGGATATGCCAACTCCCTTCCAGTTCAGAAACAAATAGCAACATTCATCCAAATGCATGAAACACACACAGAGGCTCAACCCAAGACCTCTGATTCCAACATATAGTGGAAGGAGGGGACTGATGTACTGCATTTTTGGACACTGTTCAGTTCTAACTACTGCTTGCTATCCATCAGGAAACAAGGGAAGAATGGGGATTAAAAATCAAAACGGCACATTTTTTATTCAACAGCTCCCAGAAAGACCTAGCAAGATCTTTACTCCCAATTCACCTCGTAGAAATAAAAGGTTCCCCTTCTTTCATTCTTAGGATACAACCGATCACATTTATCATGCTACTGCCCATTCAGCAGAAAAGCGACAAATAAGCAAATAAACTAGAATAAGGTTAGATTTGTGGACTATAAAGCTGCAGTACTTCTGTGTCACCTCCTCCCTCCCCCCTCCCGTATCTCCTTTCACCCAAGCATCATTTCAAACAGCAGATAAACCAGTGCTTTGAATTCTTCTTGTGATGTCGTAACAAGCTGGCAACTGGTGTGACATGTTGTAGGGAGGCGCACACAAATACCGAAATCAGAAATAATGAGATTTCTCTCTCATATGCAGCATGAAATGAGAGGCAAAACAGCAGTGCTGCTGAAAACAGGGTAGTGGGAAGAGGGAGAGAACGTTTTAACCGAGTTTGCTTACTACATGTATTTAAAAAGAAAATGCCTCGCAGGCAAAACACTGGGAAATGTAGACTTGGAGGACTGGGCCTGTCACAGAGCTCCGCGTCTCGAGCCAGGACAGCTCTCTCTGTATCTCAAGTACAAGTGCCCTGTGACCAGGCACCGCTGTGTGCTCTGGCCAAACGAACTGATGCTACAAATAAGAACACAGGGGAGCAGGGAGGAAACAAAAGGAAAGGGGATAAAAAGGCTCCAGTAAATCAATTAGCACAAAGGCTGCTTCAGTTTGTAGACAGCATCAGTAATTGCTGTGTGCATTGTTGGTGATGAATGGGGCTGGTTACCACTGCGCCTCGTCATTCTTATCATGGCTGGGAACCAGCAGAATACTGATCTATGCTGAAAGTCTTTAGTTATTGCTAAATAATCAGGGCAAGGTGTCAGCTCTGAGCTCATGCTAACTTGTCCCATCTTCCTTTTTCCCCGCAACCCATGGTTCATTTTCAGGCAGACTTGACAGAGCATCCCTCTTGCACTGTGTGAATCCTGTGTTTCTTCCAACTGACGATTTTGGGGTTGTTGCAGTTTTCAAATAGATGACGCGAAAAGCTTTTCTTTAAAACAAACTTAAACACATTGAAGGCTCCAAGATGTTGCACAGGGCTCCTAATTGCCAACACACCAGCTGGGTGCTAGATCTCGTAGTGTTTTACACTTCTATGCAGTGGCTCTGCAATCAATTCCCAATCTTGAAGACTCATTCTTTGGGCTGTGGGAGCACAAGCGAGGCAATGGGCCTGATTCTTCTCTCCTTCACATCAACGGAAACTCCAACGGTGGAGCCCAAACCAGTGTAAAACCAGCACAAGCGAGAGGAGAATCAGGTCCAATATGCTTGTCGCTAAGGTGGCTAGGAGAGGGGACAGAAGAAGCACCTGCTGTAACAGGTTAAGTTAGACTTGCCATGTCTCACTCCTCTGAAGGAAGTCTCTGCCATAGCCCATTAAATGTAAAGGTCTGAGGAAGGATTTTGTTGCGTATTACAATGAGGCATTTATAATCTCAGTCATGGTGGATAATCATGAGTGGCCTGAGGGAGGGGAAGTTAATGAGAGGCGATTAGCAAGGCAGCACCAGGAATGCAGTAGACCCGCCCCATAGAAAAATGAAGTTATAATTTATTTAGGACCTGATCCTGGGTGGTTCTGAGCAGGGGAGGCTCTATGTTTTTTGCCGCCCCAAGCACGGCAGTCAGGCAGCCTTCAGTGGCACGCCTGCGGGCGGTCCGCTGGTCACGTGGATTCGGCGGCGTTTCTGCGGGTGATCTGCCTGTCCTGCGCCTTCGGCGTACCCGCCGCCGAATTGTTGCCGAAGCCCGCAAGTATGTCACCGAAGGCAGCCTGACTGAGGCCCTCACAGCGACCGGCAGGCCGCCCCCCGCGGCTTGCCGCCCCAGGCACGCCTGCGCTGGTGCCTGGAGCCGCCCCTGGCTCCGAGCACAGTCCAGATCCTACTGAATTCTGGATCAGGCCCTTGCATGGGAAAGCTACATTTCATTCATTTCCTTTCGGGCCCATGAGTCATTTACAGCCTGCCCAGAAATAAAGGCCATAAAACAATTATTATAAATTAATAATTATAAATTAAGTAAAAGTTGAACCAGCCCAACTCTATTACTCAGCAGCCTGGATAGAGACTTTTTTGGGTCTCTATCCAAAAAAAGGAAAGTTGATTTTAAGAACCTATATGCTACAGAATGCCATATAATGGCAGCCCATTAAATGATCTCTGTGGCAGGAAGGTGATGAACAAGATTGTAAACAAAATAATAATATCATAATAACTATCTAACCATCTAAGGTAGCATAAAGATTCTCTTTAAAGAGATTGCTTTAGAAAGACCTTTATTATTTCTAAAGCACAAACAATGCTATACAGACAAGTGAGCAAAGCTCCTATCCTGAATCATCTGGGCCTGGTCTACACTTAAAAGATAGGTTGACATAGTGATGTTGGTCAGGGGTACGAAAAAACCATACACTTGACTGACACAGCCAGGCCCATCTAACCCACAGTGTAGATGTAGCTATGTCTACATAGCTAACATTGTTTGAGGAGATGATACTCCTGTACTGATGGAAAAACCCCTTCCACTGGTGTAAACTGTGTCTACACTATGGGATTACGTTGGCATAGCTACAGCAACATAGCTATGTTGTTATAGTCTCCACAGTGTAGACATACCCTTACTATAGGGTGACCAGATGTCCCATTTTTAAAGGGACAGTCCCATTTTTTGGGACTTGTTCTTGTATAAGCGCCTATTAACCCCCACCCACTGTCCCATTTTTTTACAGTTGCTATCTGGTCACCAGGGCCGGCTCCAGGGTTTTTGCCGCCCCAAGCAGGGGGGGGAAAAAAAAAAAAAAAAAAGCCGTGATCGTGATCTGCGGCACTTCGGCGGGCAGCTCTACCGCCGCCGCTTCAGTCTTCGGCAGCAATTCGGCAGCTGGTCCTTCGCTCTGAAAGGGAGTGAGGGACCCGCCGCCAAATTGCCACCGAAGAGCCGGACATGCCGCCCCCTCCGTTGGCCGCCGCAAGCACCTGCTTGCTGGGCTGGTGCCTGGAGCCGGCCCTGCTGGTCACCCTACCTTACTAGCTAGACATGACCAGTCCCCTTGACACTGTGGAGTTGTACCTTCTCCAAAGGAAGCACAGTGATTGTCAATTAGAGAAAAACTGAATATTTGAGGCCACAAACAAAATCTAAGCAGGACTAGATTTACCCCCAGCCTATTCCAAAAATGTGACAGGGATGCTACGGAAAACCCATGTGAGCCACTAGGTCACCAATTTCTCTATGGTTTTATATGTGGAGCTGGTCAGGAATTTTTTAAACAACTTTTTTTTTTTTTTGGTTAGAAAATGCCAATTCGTTGAAACTAACATTTTTAGTGGGAAAGAGTCAGTTTCGAAGACACTTTCATTGGGAACCAGTTATTCAGGTCCAGGATGGAATGTGTGGTGAGAGAAACCCACCCCAGAGTTTCTGCCTAGACCTTCCACATCCCGGGTGAGTGCCTTACCCAGCAAGCTATTAGCTATTTGGGGGAAGAAGGGGGTCTCTCTGAATCACTCTGTTTTTTCACAAACATTTTCAAAAGGTCTCAGTTTCATCCCAGTGCAAAAGGAAAAGATTTTTGAAATCTTGAAAATTTTCATGGGATGGAAAAGTGGTTATACTTATATGGACCCGTAAAACTCTGCAATGTATTTGTCCTCACAACATCCCTGTGAGATAGGGAAGTGCTAGTATCCCCATTGTACAGATAAGGAACTGAGACAGAGAAAAGCCAAGTAACTTGCCCATGGTCACACAGGAAGTCTGTAGCAGAGTAGGCATTTGAACCCATATATCCCAAGTCCTAGACTAGACCATCCTTCCTCTCTATTACTTATTTCCTACATAGACCATCAGTGAACTATGTCTTGGGATCAATGAATATCAAGACATTGCCCCACAGAGGTCAGCATAGTAGAGACATGCACCTTGACAAGGGGACCTTGGATAGAAAGAGAAAAGCCAGTTAAAATAAATGCTCTGGTATCCCTATACCAGTCCTTCCTGATTGTAGGCATGCAGGTAAAATAATTCATAGTCATTTTCTCTGTCTCTAATTAGTGTTTTATTATTTTTAGAATATTTGTCTACTATTTTATTGGCATGTCCATACTTCCTGGCTTGGTTTTACAATCAGCGATGAAAACAGATTACATATTTTTAATTTGCATTCAAATTGCAACAGTTATTCTGCAATCTCTACAATGCCTATTGTATTGTATAATTTTGACCTCCTTATGGTGTTGGGGGTTTTAGAGTAGGAAATTTAACCTAGGGTGCTAAATTCCATTGCCATAGACTATTACAGCTCTGGACGATCATGTGCAGTCAATTCCCACTGACTTTAGATTTTTGGGAAGATTTGCTCCACTGAAAGAAAATGTGCCTTTGGCTTTTGGTGGGACTTCTGAAGCAGCAGAGTTTGCTGGTTAATTTTTTCCCTGTGTATGACTGTGTTTCAGGCCGCCAGATTTCCTTCTTACTTTAACGGTCAAATATGAAACAAGATGGATGACTGCAGATGACCTAGCAGATCTTTTTCATCCCTAATTTGTATAATCATTCATGGTGAGCAGTATATACTGGGAGGACAGGAAAAAACTCTCAGAGAGGCACTCACCTCCTTGTCCGTTTCCCTTTCAGGGCACATATGACTTTACACCCAGCTCTGTGCATTTTTTAAAATATTAATTTTGTGTGTCATTGAAAAGGTGACAGAGTGGCAGACTTGGAGTCAAAAATTCCTTCTCTGCAGCCACAGAATGGATATAATGTAAGTGGCAGCCATGCACACAGTTCATCCATGGGCCTCAGTCTTGTCCAAAGAGAACTCTTCTAAGTGGCCAGTTCAGTTTTCATGGGCATTTCGGCATTGAGATACCCCAGTGACTTGTGTTATGTGAGAAAAAAGTATCTCTCTCTCTCTAATTTGGATATTTTATATGCCACCTTATTTACTGGAATATCATGATATGACTGGACATTCTCACTCCAAAAACATCTGTAGTGCTATTTCATCTTTCACTGTTCTCTCTTCCCCTTCTTTGTCTATACAGCAAAACATCTCTCTGTTCTACAGGTTATCTGAGACTTCCTTTCATTACACTTTATCCATTATCTATGCAGACCTTGTATACTGTGATTGTTGGGTTTTATAGGATCAAGAGAGGAGGGAACTAGTTGGGAGAAACAATTCTAACATAATGCACACCAAATCAGGGCAAGACCCATGAGTCCACTGGCTCTTATAAGGTGCATTTCTTGCTTATTGTATGTTTAATAGCATGGTTGTTGAAATTTTTTCTTTAAACCTTTTCTACGTTTGTTTATCCCTGGGGCTATTATTTTGTATTAGAATTTTAGCTCTTCCATAAAATACTCAACCAGATATTATGTTAGCCAATCCTTGGGCTCCCTAGCTATATTCCCAGACCCCCTTTCAAAGCTGCTACAATTCCTATATTGCTGTTAAAGTAATTAGAGGTGGTGAAGATCTGCGGAGGAGGAACAAGTTTAAAAAGTTGGCTTTCATAGTTGAAAAGGTGGCAGATAGTTAAGCTTTTCCCAAATGGGTAATTTCTTAATTATCTATATGGATTTTCTGTCTGGTCTTAAGTATCAGAGGGGTAGCCGTGTTAATCTGAATCTGTAAAAAGCAACAGAGGGTCCTGTGGCACCTTTAAGACTAACAGAAGTATTGGGAGCATAAGCTTTCGTGGGTAAGAACCTCACTTCTTCAGATGCAAGTTTACAAGAAGTGAGGTTCTTACCCACGAAAGCTTATGCTCCCAATACTTCTGTTAGTCTTAAAGGTGCCACAGGACCCTCTGTTGCTGTCTGGTCTTGTTACTGCTACCATTGCATCTCATTTGGATCCGTTCAGTTTCAGACAAATCTCACAGTTGTGGTTTTTGGATGCTTTTGGAAATTACTGTAATTTATTTATGGTTTGTGTTAGGAAGGCTTGAACTCCAAAGCCAGTCTGACAACTGTTTACAAAGTATTACATGTGAGAGTAATGAAATTTTACTCAGTAACATTTATTGGGATTCTTTAAAATTATGAGAATTTCCTTTAGTAAGCCAACATAGAGATAACTCTTGGATGGTCCAGGAGATTGGAAATGGAATATAGCATATTTCACCTATAAGTTACCAGTTCAAATCACAACCAGTAGTAGCTGAAAGGCATTCCTGATGGTTAATCAGAACCTGGTGTGTGGTGACTTGGTGGTCTCACTTGACCCTCTAGCAGATTGGTGTCCACATCACAAAGAGAGCCACCATAACTAGTAGCTTGTTAGTTTTCTCATCAGAGAGGTCAAAATCTAAACATATGCAGATAGTGAACTAACTTTCCCATCCTTGGATGTAGTCCTAATACTGAACAAGGTTGAGAATGGGTCTGGGGGTAACTTTCACTTTCAATGCCTATACGACCTTGTCTGTAAATCGAGGAATTCACCATTGTTAACCTTAACTCATTTTTTTAAATGGCTCCCTTGTGGAAATGATCCAAGTAGGAACTCTTCATGGTACTGGACGTCTCCCGATCCATTCCCACAGCCCTGGAAATAGCTTGTTGTCAGACTGAGAAGCATCAAGCCTTAGTGGAACAATTTTTCTTCAACCTTTGTAAGCATAACTCACTGCCATTAGTGGAAATTTCACTTGTACACCCGAGGGGAGAATTTGCCTCCCCATTCTCTTCAGTCTGATGTACCAGTCTGTAGCAGTGCTGATGTACCTAAATAATGCAGCAGGGACTCTTGAATTATGGGGCAAGAGCTCCAGAGTTGTGCAACACTGACCTCCAAACTCTCTAGGAGAGAGTTGGGCTTTTGGAACAAAGGAATTGCTGCACTGGATCAAACCCCAGGCCCATCTAGTTCACTATCCTGTCTCAGACAGTGGTCAGCACCAGATGTTTCAGAGTAGAACTGGTCAGGAATTTCCAACTGAAATGGGGTGCTTTGGTCTTTTTGATTGAAACTGCATTTTCCATAAAATTAAAATTTTCCAGGAGAATTTTGTTTTTGCTGAAAATTTGATTTTCCCCTGGAAAAGTCTAAACAAAATGTTATATTTTGGGTTGGGTGGAATTAAATTGAGCTGCTGTGGTACCTCATGGAAGTTGTAGTTGGTTGCCTCATGCCCCCATTCTCCTCTGTGGGCTGAGTTCCCTGGCTGGACTACATCTCCCATGATGCAATGCAGTCTCCCCACTGGCCAAACCACTGCAGTGCATCTTGGGAGATGTAGTCCAGCAAGGGAGCTCACCTCGCAGAGGAAACTAGAGGCATGAGTAGGGTTGCCAGGCGTCCAGGTTCCAGTCGAAAAGGGACCCTGATGGCTCCAGTCAGCACTGCTGACCGGACCACTAAAAGTCTGATCGATGACGCAGCAGAGCTAAGGCAGGCTCCCTGCCTGCCCTGGCTCCGCTTGGGTCCTGGAAGCAGCGGCATGTCCCTGTGGCTCCTAGGTGTAGGGGCGGCCGGGGGGGAGCTTCGCGTGCTGCCCCTGCCCAGAGCACCGGCTCCGCAGCTCCCATTGGCTGGGAACTGCAGCCCATGGGAGCTGCGGGTGGCAGCGCCTGCGGCCAGTGCACAGAGACCACTGGCCCCTCCATCTAGGAGTCGGACATGCCGGTCACTTCCGCGAGGTGCCTGAGGTAAGTGCTGCCTAGCTGGAGCCTGCAACCCAAACCCCTCCTGCACCCCTCACCCTGCCCCACGTCAGAACCCTGTCCCATACCCAAACTCCCTCCCGCCCCCCCTCCCACACACACACCCTCCCTCATCCCTGGCCACGCCCCAGAGCCCACACCCTCAGCTGGATCCCGCACCCAACCCCCTGCCCCAGCCCTGAACCCACTCCTGCACTCCAAAGCCCTCAGCCCCAGCCCCATCCTGGAGCCCTCACCCCCAGCCAGAGTCCCCCTCCCACATCCCAACCCCCTGCCCCAGCCCAGTGAAAGTGAGTGAAGGTGAGGGAGAGCAAGTGACGGAGGGTGGGGGCAGGGCCTCGGGGAAGGGGCAAGGGTGTTCAGTTTTGTGCGATTAGACAGTTGGCAACCCTAAGCATGAGGCATACAAATTACAATTCCCATGAGGCACCACAGTAGCACAGGCAGACAGAAACAGCTTTGTTTCAAACTGACTAGAAACAAAGTGCTTTAAAATTTCTGAATCAAGATTTTGTGACTTAGCTAGCAAGACTCATGAAAATTCAGAAATGTACCTGTCCCCAGCACCAACAATTATGAAGAGCTGCATCCTCCCCTTTCCTTAGAGGTGGCCGCTAGCCTTGTGCAATCTTTGTATTCAAGTGAGCTAAAAGACTGAATTTGTAGCCGGTCACTTCATGGGTAGCACACCGAAAGAGTGTCCTCGACCCCTCGCCACCCTTTGCACACAGTCTGGCCTACGGTGAGGTAACCCAAGTATTATCACCCATTTTTACAGATAGGAAAACTGAGGCATTAGACGTTTAAAGAGATGCCAACTTAAAATCACATTTCCTTCTGAAAATGTTGTACTTAGTATAGTTACACATAACCTCTAACATACTATAACAGAGAGGGATTAGAGAATTTATTATTTGTCTTGCTGTTTGTTTTCATTATGCATTTGATAACATTTTGTGACTAGTATGGTTCACTGCTTTACTTTTAGCACATGCTCCTCCCCAAGCTCTGCAAGAGGATGTTTACCAGAAACAGCACTAGAAAATGTGAAACTACACAGCCCTCAGGAAGGTGTGCGCACAGAGAATAAGAGAAGGAGCTCTCTGGCACCTGGCCACCATTTTGGATGTTTACATACCAAGCTCTGTTTAAACTATGTAATAAAGTTCCTGGTTGTTTATGGAAGTTGCCAATTTAGAGTCAAGGAAGTCTGGGTGAGCAAAAAAACCCACCCTGTCTCGAAGGAACTAATTCAGCCAAAATTTGGCCCAGTATCTGCACTCTAGAAATTAGTGTGAAGCCACATAAGCTCTGAAATTTATGTTTGCTAGGCTTGCGACGTAATTCATGGTACAGAAGGAAAATAGCAGGCCTGAATCACTACTGCATTATTCCTATGTATGCCACTGTAACTCCTTTGAAGTCAATAGAGTCACACTGGTGTAGAACCGGAGTAATACCGGGTTAAATCAGGCTCAGCCTTTTCAATAAATCTGTCCCTCCTTCAGAGTGCTGTCTAGGTGAAATTAATCTCCTAAGGAGGCTAATTTCTCACATCATCACAGGCTGTGGAATGTCTGTATGTGTGGCAGTGTTTCTACAATAGGTGGATGTGTGATTTTACTGTATGTAAACACTCCATTCAGATATTCCATAATGAAAGATTGGATGGCATCATAGTAGTTTGCTCTTGGGCAACAACAATCCTTTATGATCATCGTATCCTGCCTGTGTTGCAACTCCTCAGCATAATATGCCCTAGAAGCCATTTCATTCATTTTGAATGATTAAGCCAAGTTTTCCTTTTTTACTTCTATTTATCCAGCCAAGAGTCTCTTTCAAACCAAGCGCCATTCAACCTCTCTCTACCAAATCCCCACTTACCACAAAGCACTAACTTTCTAATTATAAATCAGTTACTAACTAGACTGCATTACTACAGGCATATGGACTAGTCCAGTTCACCCACCCGGCTTGCAAACCTGCTTTGTATCACTTTAAGGTAATCTGTCCTGAGCACAGGAGTCCCTTCTAATTCCCTATTACCTAGACATTCCTTAAACACCTGACAGCATGGGATTTTCCAGACTACCCTCATCTGTTTCCCAACTGCTGCCATATGGTGTATAACTCTCCATTGTTATCTTGTGGTAAATGACGTGAGCCTGATGCCAGCCAGATCAGGAGAGCAAGCCCTGTTTTGTTTATAACTAAACATAAATATGCATACACACACGTATGAGCAGGTACAGAGAGATCTCTTTCTCTGCTTTCTACACCTCTGCATGCACACAGTCTATATAAGTGGTATTCTTCCCCAGAAAAAGCTAGTCTAATTAATACCCAAACATTGACACCCTCTTCCTCTCTAGGGTACATCACCCAAATACAGTCCTGGAAAGCCAACAGTCTGAATGAAACCATTCTTGTTTCCCTCTGGACTCTGTTTTGGGGCAACTCGTTGAAATGAAGTGTGGTGCCCAGGCAGATTATTCAAGAAGAGCAACAGTCTATGTGGTAGCTACCAATACTACTGCTTTGACTGAGTACAAACAGCAGGATGGAGAGGAGAACTGCTGCCTTTTCAGCAACACTTAAATGACATGCACAACTGGGAAGACAAGCTGCAAATGAGAGTTTTTGTAACTCGTGCTAGTTTTCACTTTTTGACTTTTCTGAAGATCTGTACAAGCTGTGCCAAGGTTCCACCTCTACTATTTCATGCTCTCCCCACATGCCTTAAAAATGTGTTGAAAATTTGCAGCCTGCGTGTTTCATCTCCTCCTCTGCAATCCACTCCCCATCACCTGAAAAATTCTATAATTAAAACCTAACTAGACTCATGGAAATGCCAGAGCACCCAATGATGAAGTGGCAAATAGAACACCAGTGAAAACCTATACATCGCTTAGGGCTTAACCCAAAGCTGACTGAAGTCAATGGAAAGGCTTCCGTTGACATCATGGGCTTTGGATCAGGTCCTTACTCATCTTCCCTCACTCCTCCCCCCAGAAATAATGTTGTATTCTTTGGCAGTTATATCCTCTTATTTGCACTGTCTGTGTAACTCCATAGGTCTCAACTGACACATGAGATTGTCCGTAGGCTTTCACGTCCACCATCACAGAAGATGCCAGAACTGTTTGACTGAGTCTCAAATGAGATCACCTCTTCTCTACACTCACTTGTTTCCTATCAGAATTCATGTCACAATCTAGTACATTTGAGCAGGTAAATCTTTCAATTGTGATTTAAAAGACCTTCTGGCTGTGTGCCGTATAATTTGTCCCAGATGCTTACTCCAGTTTCACCCTTACATTTCATGCACAATGAGTTGCACTTGACAAAGTTTATAACGACGAATGAAGGACTCTGTTTTCAGGGAAACTCCAGGAGATCTTACAAGATATTGCTTATAATCTACAAGTGACAAACCCTGGAATTAGAGGAAAGCCACTGTACAAGAACACAGTATCTGTTCTATCTTTAAACCACAACAAGGCATCCTGTGCTTTGTGCTTGAATCATATTTCAGGACATCAGAGTATTGATGGATACTAGCTGAAGAATACTAATACCTCCTATCCTAATAAGCTGAGTTTCCACGTGTCCTTTAATTCATCCAAGTAATTCCACAGATGGAGTGACTTATCTTTCACCTCCTTTATCACACTTGACAAATGAACTAGTTCTCAGAACCCATGTCACCCATTACATCTAATAGGCTAGGGCTGCACTCTATAGATTTTGTCTGCAAAACCCAAATACCGTTATTTTGCCAAATTCAAAGCAGAGTTGGTCTAATAGCCAGTTTCAAATAGCATTTGTAGCTAAAAATACTTGATGCAGATTTTGGCATTTTTTTCATTGAATAGTTATTCAATTATTATTTCAGACTTTGACTAACCATATTGTCAAATAATATTCCCAGCAAATAACTGCATTTTCCTATCATAAACAGTTATTCAATTTTTTTAATCAATTCTAGTTGAAAGCAGCCACGCAGTCGCCATTCCCGATTCTTCCATTTGCAACCAATCTTATGCCATGGAAAACAAGGCATAGTAGCAGGACTGCTGCCATCACATACTGTTTACAGGTGCACCCACCATACCCATCACCTCAGTTAACAAATAGGGAGGGGACAAGCAAAAGAAAAAAGATTTCATGTTCAAACCCTGACCATATCACTAAGGTAGCAGGACAGCCAAGAAGGTAGGGGAGGCAGCAGTAGCTTACTGAATAGAGAAATCTTGAAAAGACTTGGGAGTTATCCAGTTTATCCAGATTCTTTCCTATAAACGCTGTCGGTCTCGCAAACTGGCCTAAACAAAAAACAAACCCTCCCCAAGAAACCCCCCACCACTCCACACCCTCGCTATAGAACTTAATAATGCAGTTGCCTTTGTACTCTCTTTGTTGCTACAGAGACTACATGAGAAAGCATCAATATAAACAATACACACAGAAACCGCTGACCCATGAAACTAACTGCTAGTTAGTCAGTGACAGTGCCCCTGGCATTAGTGACAGGCACTCCCCTCATGCTTTCTGCTCCGGCCCCACCAAAATACAGCCCAGTGTGTCTTCCCAATTACCCACTCCAAAAGCTGAAAGCGGAGTATGAGCTGGTGGCTTCCTGTTGGCAGCATACGCTACTTTTGCGGCTGCATGTCTCCTTCTCACCCCCCTCCTTTTCCCCTCCCCCTGCCCCGAACCGACCAACTCACTTAAACAGACGACAGCGCTCGCTCTTATTTATCATGCAGTTATGGCCTGAATCCAGACCCAAGCTGGCGGGCTCAATGGAGGACTAGCATCATCCTATTCAGCTACATACAACCTACTTGTCATCCTTTTGGAAACCAGTGACTCAGATTTAACTTTATTGCGGGCTGGCAGCTGGTGGGATTGGGCAAACCACACAAAAGGAACAATAACGATACACACTGACATGCAGAGCACAGAGGAGAAGGTCTTAATGTAGCCCTCATTCAAGCCCCAGCATAATTAAAACAACATTACCATTCTCAGTGGCAGATTTTGCCTCCTGTAGCCAGCCTTTTGGTGTGTGTTTTGTTTCAGCAATTTACTCAAACTGGCTACATTGTATTAAAAACTAAACATCAAATTTTATTTCTCTCCCTTGTCCTCTGATCAAAAACCAGAATTTACATTCATGTCTATGGGCATAGTGTACCCCACAATAAGAACCACAACCAAACAGGATTCCTTTCCTGTGGTACTGCCAAATACCAAGGAGACTCTGATCAAATAAGGATTTTTTTAAACCTCCAAGCATGTTTCTCCCTATCCCTACCCGGATCTCTTTCAGGTGCTTACATTTAGAAGTCTTCAAAGAGTTCTTACTTTTATTGTATACTGGGACTTGCATTCTTACGATCTTTGAAAGCAACATATATAGGAATCCCCACCGAGATGGAAATGCAGCTACCTTTAGGGTGGAACACAGCAACTGTTTAACAACATATAGAAATACTATGCAGAAGTTTCAGACAAGAAGTGAAGAATACTTTATCAAATTAAAAAGCAGAATATAATTACTTTTCTTGAGGGGGGGGTTGACCAGAACATTGGGAATTTGTTCAGAACATCTATTCTTTCTCTAAGTGCCAGCCAGACATATGCAATATCCATATTATCTGCCTCACCTGTCATCTGCCCATTGATCCATCTCCACTAGAACTTCTACCAACCCCTCAACCACACAGTATCAGAGAAATGTTTCCTTTTTTTCCCCGCACCAAATGTTTCTTTCCTCCCCATAACTGCTAGCCAAAGATCAAATAGGAAACAGGGCAAGGATAAGGGAGGAAGAGGAGAACTGTCGAGAGCAGTGCCTAGGAGGATACTAAACACACCTCTAGCTCCTGGGATAGAGGATGCTGCTGCTATTTTTAGCAAGAGTACATGGCTAGACCCTCCCTCATTTAGATCAATCTCCAGGTTGTAGGTGTCTGATCAATTTAAAGTCACAGCCCCCTTCCAACCACCTCTGCCTGGAAGGAGCTTCCTTCTCTGTTCTTCCTTTCATCTTAGAACCTCCTTTGTGCAGCAACTGGATGATATCTTGTTATTCTACCCATCCCCCTGCCTCAAATTTTTGAGTCTTCCCTCACAGTGAGTAGCTCTAGTGCAGTGTTTTTCAAACTGGGGTCGCCACTTGTGTAAGGAAAGCCCCTGGCGGGCCGGGCCGGTTTGTTTACCTGCCCCATCCGCAGGTCCAGCCGATCGCGGCTCCCTCTGGCCGCGGTTCGCTGCTCCAGGCCAATGGGGGCTGCTGGAAGCGGCGCGGGCGGAGGGACGTACTGGCCGCTGCTTCCAGCAGCCCCTATTGGCCTGCAGCGGCGAACCCCGGCCAGTGGGAGCCACGATCGGCTGGACCTGTGGACGGGGCAGGTAAACAAACAGGCCCGGCCCGCCAGGGGCTTTCCCTACACAAGTGGCGACCCCAGTTTGAGAAACACTGCACTAGTGCTTGTATCAGCAGCTGCTCAACTCTTTCCAAAGCAGCAGAGGAGCTAAACTGACCTAATTCCTGCCAGTGTTACTGCTTCCCACAGGATTCTACATAGCAGCAGTGAAAATTAACAATACACTGATCAGTTTTCACTGGTTCACATTTGGGGGTTTGCATTTTTTAAGCTAATGCCGAATCAATCTTAAATCGTTACTGCAGCAAATAAATCAGTTATGCTGAAACACATGCTGTGTCTACCCATGCTGGGATGATCTGCATGATATTCAAAGGAGAACTAAAAATGATGCTACCAAACACAGCACATCTGCCATCCCTATTGATATAACAGGTGGCAAAATTGGCTATCAACTGCCAGACAAGGACCAGTAATCAGCTACAGCCTCATCAACCATAATCTATTTCACAAAGGCCTGTACTCCTATTAGAACATGTACAAAAACATCCACACCGTTCAACAACACAACCACCCCCAAAAGTAACCAGGGTAGAGAGTGAACAGGAGCTAGCTTGCTGTATGAAAATTAACTTTAATTAACCTCGGGAGAGGGAGCCAAAAGTGTGCTAAAGTGAGAGCTGAGAGATATCATGATTGGCAGAGCTGGTAGTCTGACACTTCCCATTATAAAAACCTCTTTTCAGTTGCTTATAATTTTTTTTTTTTTGCCAAACTGTAACTGCTCAGGCTGAAGTTTCCCATGTTGTTGTTACTGCCATTCCAGTAATTAAAAACTGCATCATACAAAGTGTGCGCAGGGGCAGAGGGTGTCAAATTGCTAATTTTTGAAAGCTTGACTTTGACCTCCTTTTAATGTAAGTTTTTTGGGGGAATGCAATGCTAGTGATAAGAACTGGTGAAAGGCATGATATTCAAAGTCATGATGCACGGGTCTTGAACCCAGATCCACAGAGTTCATGGGAGCAGCCACACTCCAACCCTTCACCTGGCAGTAGGCTGAAAATGGCTTACCTGGCACCTATGAAGCTCAGCCCCAGTGTGAGGCTCCGCCTTTGAGGTCCCATTGTCGCCGATTGGCCCACTGGGCAGGAAGCTGTCCAGACAACTGGGCTCTGCCCTGCCTTGGACTGTGTGCCTTGTGCTTCCTGCTCCTGCAGCTTGATTTCCTGGCATCCTGACCCAGCTTGACTCCTGCCATCTGACTTGTGGTTCCTGGCCTCCAGTTTGGCTGCTTCCTCTGACCTTCTGGTATCCTGACCCAGCCTGACTCTGGTTCCCAAGTCGTGGTTCTGATCTTCAGTTTTTCTCCTGCTCCTGACCTCCCAGTATTGTGACCCAGCCAACTCTTGATGCCTATCTCATGACTGTGGACTCTGGCTACTACTACTAGGTCTGGCTGCCTGTGACCTGGCCATGACACATGGATTTTATCACTATCAACCTAGGACAGGCATAAGTATGTATCTGATAGGACTGCCACAAGTAAGGAGCAGATTTGGGTTCAGTGTATTTACCTTCTTTTTATCTTGCACTGTTTGTTTCCCTGTTCTTGAGGCTGGAACTAGCCCCAAATTTTAAGTAAAAACTAATACACCAAATAAATGACAACTGTAATAAATAATGGTAGCTCATTAATCTCATAAAAGAATGCTCCTCCCCCACTTTTTGGAAGGCAAATTTATGTTGCTACTATAAAGGGCTCATAACATACCATAATATGAAACATCCCTTCTGATTCAAATCAGATAAAGTGACACACACTACACTTCATTAACTGGTTTTGCAAATACTTCACAGGACCTGTAGACTTCCTGGCTTTGATTAAAGGTTTTTTTTTAATTAATATTTAAATAAAAGTTTCTTCAACCCCTACTGACATTCTTTGCTCACTTACCTCACCATCCCCATTATTACAATGTCCAGTGAATGCTGTTTTTTTCTAAGCTTGCCATACTTTAAAATAAGAAATTCTGGCACTGCTTTGATCTATTAGGAAACCTCAGAGTCAGTAGTGAGAGGTTTAATAACTATGAAAATTAAACTATTAGCTTCTACACTGAAGCTGCATGACGCTCTGAAAAAGAAATACACAGGCTCTCAAAAGCACAGAGGGGAAGGTGTCAGCTACAGATTAATGGTGATTTAAACATAGTATTTGTTCTGAAAATTTTAAATGAGATTTTTAGCACTGACAGCAGAAAAGGTGGGGCTGTGTCAGGCCCCACATTGGTATTCTGGCTCTCCCAGCTGCTGCCAGTGTTTCAAAGCTGTTGATTGATACGACTTTGTGGCTTCCATGGGGTAAGGAAGTCTCAGGAGAGTGTAACAGAGGTTTTCCCCAGATTAGTTAAAATGGAGCTGTTCCTTTTTGGCTCCATTGATAAACACACATGGGTGGTTTTGTTGTTGTTTGGGAGTTTTTTGTTGTTGTTGTTGTTTTAAAGGAGACTGGCTTAATTGAGCACAGATAGAAAACTGTGAAAGCAAAACTAATTAATTGAGCAGTACTCTTTTTAGCAGGTAGTTTTCAATGAGTCAGCTGTATAGTAACTTGACAATACAGCCAGTGCAATGTAGCTTTTTCCTCCACAGCCCTAGGTACCACAGATTTTCAAACAGCTTTCTGCATGAGGAAAGAAAGAAAAATAAGCTCTAAAGACCTAGAACTGTTAGTGCACCCTCTTCAAAATTCACCAGCTCAGGTAAGCAGAGCCTTCTGTGTACTAAAAAATACCACAGCCCTGGAAAGTGGCTTGAAAAAGCTGAAAGCCAGTTAGAGGCTGAGACCTCTGAATCTGCAGGAAGGTGGAGAATTTTAGCTACTTCCCCTGCTTTGGAAGTGGTGGGCACTGCCATCTTGGATGGAGTTAATGCCATATGTGCAGTCTGCAGTGGCAAAACATCTAGGAGTTATGCTGTGGCATTGGATGATGCTCAACAGATAATTTACTTGCATCAGTGCAAAGGACTCGCAAGCAAGGAGGGAACTGGAAGATTGCCACTGGCACCAACTGGAACCCAGTAGGAGTAGGTGCTATTGTTTGTATCTACCACAAGAGTAAAGGTAAACCATAGTGATGGGAACAGTGTAAACAAGGCCCCACGTATTCCACTGCTACAGAATTTGCCAAGGCGAGTTGGCAAGAAGCCAGGCAGGTTTGGCTGGCAGGCAGGGCTCCATTGGAAATCTGCCTGGTTTCCATCAGAATTTCATCTCCATTTAACTCATTCCCAAGGTATGTTTAGATTTCAGATTGGCATTTTCTGAGGGAAAAATGTTTTGTCAGAAAATTTCTGACCAGCTTTACTGAACATAAACCGATGCAATGTTTTCCTAAGCCTGCAGCCAGCGTGAAACAAGGCTCTGAGAAGCCTGAACTACACCAGCAACTCTCAACCTCTCTCTACTGTACCCCTTTCAGGAGTCTGATTTGTCTTGCGTGTCCACAAGTTTCACGTCGTTTAAAAACTAATTGCTTACAAAATCAGACATAAAAATAAAATAGGCAGCACACTATCACTGAACAATGGCTTACTTTTTCATTTTTACCATATAATTATAAAATAAATCAATTGGAATATAAATATTGTACTTGCATTTCAGTGTATCGTTTATAGAGCAGTATAAACAAGTCATTGTATGAAATTTTAGATTGCACTGACTTCACTAGTGCTTTTTGAGTAGCCTGTTGTAAAGCCAGGCAAATATCTAGATTAGTTGATGTACCCAAGAGGTACACGTATCCCTGGTTGAGAACCACTGAACGACACCATTGATCTAAGTCTGAAACCTAAGAGCAATTTTTAAAATGCCAACCTTTTTAATTGCTCCACTCAACTCATTTTAGCAGAAACATCCAGCTAAATGTGCTTATGCCACAATCCCTTGCGACTTCCCACTCCCTGCCAGGTGGCAAAAGCCCTAGCTTCCCAAACTTCCAACTTCACTCCACATCAATATCTACCATGCATCTATGAGTTCCCAATAGGGATATTTTTAGCATATCAAAAACTGAAAGAGTGGTGACAGCATAAAATAAAGGGTAGTATCAAGACAAACAGCACTAACTGTAGCAATCATTCTCATTTTGAATTCATTAAAACCTTCCATTTTTAAAAACTACACTTTTGCAGAAATACCTGCGTGTAGCACCTGAGTGCTTTAGAATGGTGGTTCTCAACTAGGGTTGCCAGGCATCCAGTTTTTGACTGGAACGCCGGATTGAAAAGGGACCCTGGCGGCTCTGGTCAGCGGCGTGGCAAGGCTAAGGTTAAGGCAGGTTCTCTGCCTGCCCTGGCTTCACGCAGCTCCCGGAAGCTGCCGGCATGTCCCTGCATCCCCTAGGTGGCCACGGGGGCTCTATGCGCTGCCCCCGCCCCGAGCACCGACTCCACAGCTCCCATTGGCCGGGAACCATGGCCAATGGGAGCTGTAGGGGCAGTGCCTGCAGGCAGGGGCAGTGCCCAGAGCTCCCTGGCTACCCCTGAGCCTAGGAGCTGGACATGCTGGCCGCTTCCAGAAGCCATGTGGAGCCAGGGCAAGCACAGAGCTTGCCTTAGCCTTGCTGCACCGCCGACCAGGAGCCACCTGAGGTAAGTGCTGCGTGGCTGGAGCCCGCACCCCGAACCCCATCCTGCACCCCAACCCCAGGTCAGAACCCACTCCTGCACCATAACTCCCTCCCAGAGCCCACACCCAACTCCCCTGCCCCAGCCCGGAACCTCCTCCTGCACCTGGAACCCCTCATTTCTGGCCCCACCCTGGAGCCCACAGCCCCAGCCGGAGCCCTCATCCCCTCCCGCACCCCAATCTCCTGCCCCAGCCCAGTGAAAGTGAGTGAGGGTGGGGGAAGCGAGTGATGGAGGGAAGGAGGAATGGAGTTAGTGGGGGTCATGGAGAATGGGTGGAGTGGTGGCTGGGCCTTAGAGAAGGGGCGTGGCGGGGGGACAAGGGTGTTTGGTTTTGTGCGATTAGAAAGTTGCCAACCCTATTCTCAACCAGGGCTCCGGGGTCCACTGGGGGGCTGCGAGCAGGTTTCAGGGGGTCTGCCAAGCAGGGCGGGCATTAGACTTGCTGGGGCCCAGGGCAGAAAGCTGAAGCCCCACTGCATGGGGTTGAAGCCGAAGCCTGAGCAACTTAGCTTTGCAGGGGCCCCTGTGGCATAGGGCCCTAGGAAATTGCCCTGCTTACTACGCCCCTAACGCCAGCCCTGGCTTTTATTTGCAGAAAACTAGTTGTTGTGGCACAAGTTGGCTGTGGAGTTTTTATAGCATGTTGGGGGGTGAGACTCAGAAAGAAGAAGGTTGAGAAGTCTTGAAGTCTTTAAACCATGATTTGAGGACTTCAATGGCTCAGACACAGGTTTGATACAGGAGTGGGTGGGTGAGATTCGGTGGCCTGCATTGTGCAGGAGGTCAGACTAGATGATCATAATGGTCCCTTCTGACCTTAAAGTCTCTGATTCTATGATTCTAACCCCTGCTGTAGAATCCAGGAATCTTGTCACAGTGCTTGGGTCCAGCTTGCCATGGAGAACACAAGCCCCTTGGTATCATACACAAATAGATTAGCGAGTACAATGGCCTAAAGCAGTTGTTCTCAACCTTCGCCAGGTATCCCTAAACTTGCGGGGGGGCACCTGAGGTCACATCCCTCCTCCCCCGATTTTTGCCTTCCATTTCGCACTGCTCCCTGAAGTGCTGGTATAGCAGGACAAAGCAGTGGCGTCTCTCCTTGGCCAGCTGCTGCTGACTGCTCGTGAGGCAACCCCTTCTGATGGCAGAGGGAGATCTCTCTTCTGCAGTGATGCTACAACTTTTGGTTGTACCCCATCCCCCAACCAAGACAGGCTGGGTGGCCCGCTGAGGTGAGTCAGGGTGTGCAGGTGGCACTCCCTCCCTGAGTCCAAGCTGCACAGGGTAGAAGCCCAGTCCTTGGTGAACCCCTGCCTTGAAACCTGCTCACGGACCCCCAGTTGAGAACCAGGGTCTAAAGTAGGAGAGAAGAGAGGTTGTGTGGGTGAAGAAACAGATAAAGACAGACAGTGTTGGCAAGCACTTCAGCAAGGAATCTCACTACGAAAGTAAAGGGTCTTTAATCAGAAGAGAGTGTGAGGAACAATAATTCTTGAAGTTTGTAATTAAAAGGCTATAGTTCCAGTTAGGAAAGCCAAGAGCCCTGGCCAAAGTACTATTATCAGCATTTTGACAGGCAAAGCCATTTGCAACAAAAGGACCATCTTTCGCCCCTATTTTCAGTATTTGTTTTTCCTTCAAACTTTCACAAACTCTGTATAGTGCTGGGAACAGACTTTAGCAACACTTTCAAATGTCAAAGTCCATATGAGATGGATAGTCTTCCAGAACAAAATGTCTGTACTTCCCAAAGTAACTATCCGTACATGCCCCTTAGACTATTAAAGTTAAAATCAGGGAGTGATAAAATATTATACATGCAAAGAACAAGAGATTGAAAACCCCGGTAGGCAAGATTTTTATCCATTCAGATGGAAGACTATTATACGCAACTAAACTCCCTAGGATGAAAAGACAACTCCAAATCCATGTTGGTTTAGTTCTTTTCTCTCTCTCTCTCTCTCTCTCTATATATATATATGCTGTAAACACATGCTCTAATGAATTTCAGTGCTTTGTATCGGATTGGTTCATCTAAGAAGAAGAAAAGAAATAGTGTCTCACATTAGTATACTCTTAGCACTATGGATTGCTGCTTGTGGACCTAAAATAGCTTAGCACCACCATCTTTCTCCTTGCTTAGAGATCCAATTAGTTATTCTATATTTTATTTAAATAATAAAATAATGCTTACAAAAGACTCTAGGTGTCCGAACACATAATTAATACTAGAACAAAGCCCCATTAGCATTAAAATATTCAAAAAGGGAACTCCGCCAGCCATAGCGTTGCTACCTTTCTAATTGTTAGTAAATGGACCTCTGGGGCCCTGCTCCCACCCCACCTCTTCCCCCAAGCCCCTGCCCCCATCGTTCGATCCTCTGCCCACCTCCCTTCATGATTTTCTGGATCATCTCAGGCAGCCCTGGCTGAGCAGGAGCAGGTGCGGGTTAATGACCCGGTGCCTCCCGCAGCCTCACAGTAACCGTACTTTTAGTTCGGGTGCGATTTAGGGTTGCCAGGTCCCTGGCAACCCTAAATGGCACCCAGACAGAAGCCAAAAACCCTAGCCAGCCTGCCAGCTACAAAACCCCCCACTCCTTTCCACCCCTCCATCATTCTGGGACGCATAGCCCTGCTGCTCTATCCAGAAACTTTCTCAAAAGAAGGTCCTTTTTCAGTATTCCCAGACAGTCACACCATATTGAGGCTATTTCAGACCAAGCTGGGGGAGAGCGTTACAGAGTCACGGAGCGCTACCACAGGACACCTTAGCAGCCACCTGCTCTTTACAATATTACATGAGAAACTATTGCCCCCTCCAACCTCCCAAAAAACAAACAACAACAAAATCCAGAAGTATACAACAATATTCCTGGGCTGAAATGCCACACTGAGAAACTGATGTGAAGGGAAGTGGGCTGCTTAGTAAACTTGTACTTCATGCTGCACCTACTGGAGAGACGGGGTGGGGGAAGAAGAGCACAGTTTCAGCATTTTGTTCCAATTGTTTTCCCCTCCCTGTCCCTTTCCCCCACAAGTCCTGGAAGTTAGGGCCCAATCCAATTCCCACTGCAGTAAAATATCTGCCTTTCCATTGATTACACTGGGTGTGAGTTGGCTCAGGCCCTTCAACTGGGAACGTAAGTGTGTTTCCCATTTACAAGGTAATAACAACCATATCCTGAACTAAATTAACTGCAAGGGCAAAGATACAGTTCTGAGTTAACAGGAAGCGTCATCAAGTTATTATACTGAGAGCTCTAATGACTAAATGCTGAGATACAGCTCTAAGGGTATGCCCACACGGCAGCAGAGAGGTGAGAGTCCCAATGGAGGATAGACAGACTTGCGCTAGCTTACCTCAAGCTAGCACATTGAAACAGAAGTGCTGGAACAATTTGTATAGTGGGGACGGGGGGGTGCTGAGAGCCATTGAACCAAACTGTAAACCCTGTATATAATGGAAACCACTTCAAGCCAGGGGGTGCAGCAGCACCCCCCAGCACCCCTAGTTCCAGCACTCCCTGCCCGAAGGGAGGTGTGTATGGGGCTACGGAGCCTGGCAAGAAGTCAAAGAAAGTAGTGGTCCGCATTACTCCCTCGGAGAAAGGAGTTTGGGCTGGCAAACCCAGAGAAGGGGCACAGAAAATGAGGTCCCTGCTACAGGCTGGGGACCGACTGGCTAAGCAGCAGTTCTGCAGAAAAGGACCTGGGGATTACAGTGGACAAGAAGCTGGATATGAGTCAGCAGTGTGCCCTCGTTGCCAAGAAGGCCAACGGCATATTGGGCTGCATTAGTAGGAGCATTGCCAGCAGATCGAGGGAAGTGACTATTCCCCTCTATTCAGCACTGGTGAGGCCACACCTAGAGTATTGTGTCCAGTTTTGGTCCCCCCACTACAGAAAGGATGTGGACAAATTAGAGAAAGTCCAGCGGAGGGCAACAAAAATGATTAGGGGGCTGGGGCACATGACTTACGAGGAGAGGCTGAGGGAACTGGGCTTATTTAGTCTGCAGAAGAGAAGAGTGAGGGGGGATTTAATAGCAGCCTTCTACCTGAAGGGAGGTTCCAAAGAGGACGGAGCTAGGCTGTTCTCAGTGGTGGCAGATGAGGAGCAATGGTCTCAAGTTGCAGTGGGGGAGGTCTAGGTTGGACATTAGGAAACACTATTTCACTAGGAGGATGGTGAAGCACTGGAATGGGTTACCTAGGGAGGTGGTGGAATCTCCATCCTTAGAGGTTTTTAAGACCCGGCTTGACAAAGCCCTGGCTGGGATGATTTAGTTGGTGTTGGTCCTGCTTTGAGCAGGGGATTAGACTAGATGACCTCCTGAGGTCTCTTCCAACCCTAATATTCTATGATTCTAAGAAGGGAAGTAGGAAGGAGTCAAGGAACTAGCAACAGGGTCTGAGAGCAAGCAAACCGTAGTTGCTAGACAAAGTCCCTGGGCTGGAACCTGAAGTAGTGGGTGGGCCCGGGTTCCCCTACCAGCTACTGGGGAAGTGGCACAGTCTGGGCAGTGGAGTGAAGACTGCCTGAGACAGTCCAGTGAGACTCTGATATCCCAAAAAAGAGAAAAACACATACGTGACCTGGCCGGAGGGCCAAGCCATGAAGGGGGAGCAACTGAGTCACAAAGACAGAGAGATGGGAAGGGGCGTCAGGCCGGGCGGAGCTATTCCCCAGAGAGCTATGGGGGGGGTGCCCCAGCTGTGAGGAGGAAACCTTGTTACACCCTGCTCCCCTCTAAGGCCCCAAGCTCTATTGGCAGCACTAGCAAACAACCCACTCCCATACCCATAAAGCACGCTGGGCCGGCGCAACCCATTAGGCGACCTAGGCAGTTGCCTAGGGCACTACAATTTGGGGGGCGGTGACCGTGGCGGTATTTCGGCAGCGGGACCTTCCGCTGCCTCTGTGAGGGGCGGCATTTCGGGGCGGGACCTTCCACCGCCTAGGGTGGCAGAAAAGCTGGTGGCGCTCCTGAAAGCATGGCAGCCTCATTAAGGCCACCCTGTGTTGGATGGCGAGGGTGGCCATAACGCGGACAGAATGCAAGGATTTACACTATACAGTTTCTCAGTCAGTAAATGCCCAGCATGCTCTGATTGGCTGAGACCATTTCATTTCTGTGCAGTTACTGCTACTTGTCTAAGGACAGCACCCCATTATCCAGATATGCCAGTAACCGATGGACTCTGAAACACTACAAATGTTAACTTATAAACAGTTCAGAGAACTTAAAACATTGTGTTTAAGTTATTGTCTGCATGCTCTTAAGGCTTAATAGATATATATATTTTCATTTTTGTTTTATAATAAAGTAGTTATATAATAAGTAATGCATTACTGACAGGGCAGAGGGAACGATTAGCTCACTTATTTGTTTTAGAAGGAGCATGTAATAAAAAAGGTTCAGTCTACTGTATTGTGCCCGTGAACTTTATCCCTCTGACTACGGCAAAGGAGATTGTGTCCAAGAAAAATTTCCTGCTCCAGTAAATTGCAATGTGGGACCCAAGCCCAAAGACTCCCAAGAAGTTTCAGCAGCCTGTAACCAGCTGTGTATCCTGGGGGACTGGCTAACCTGGGTGTGGCTTTCCTTACACAAAATCCCTATTTGGACTGACAAGCCTGCCTGGAAGTGGCTTATACAGAGGAGAAGGGGATGTTTCCCTGATCAAGTGAGTCATAGAGCAAGGGACGTATTAAGAATCTCTTTGGAAATGATTTCAAAGCAGAGCACATTGTTCTGGGAAATGTTTACAGACGGGAAAAGAGGAAGTTTTTACTTTCATTGGCTTGCTCTGTTGCAAAATGGCATGTTTACCAAAAATCCATCAGTAAAGAGAGAGAAAAGAAAAGTTCTGTTCTACAGAGGAGCTGGCCAGAAGAGAAAAAAGATGCAGCTCTGCTTTGTTTGGTGTGAGCTTTGATTCAAAAGGACATCCAAGCGAAGAAAGGGAACCAAGTCCTGGATCCTCACAGTACTCCAACCCAACAAGCCTGGCAAACAAAGTGGCAAAGAAAAGGCAAAACACAAAGAAAGTACAGAAGTTCTGGAGCAGAGGGAAATTACTATTTGTTGAGCGTAACACCCACCATGTGCTAGTGCTTTACGGACATTAAGGGCTTGTCTACACTGGCACTTTACAGTGCTGCAACTTTCTCCCTCGGGGGTGTGAAAAAATATCCCCCTGAGCACAGCAAGTTTCAGCGCTGTAAAGTGCCAGTGTAGACAGTGCACCAGCGCTGGGAGTGTAGTTGCCAGTGTAGACCAGCCTTAAGAAAGTACGGCTCCTGCTCTGAAGACAGTCTGAGACACAGGCAAGTAGACAGAGGTAAGGGGAAGGAGAACAAATAAGGAATTTATACACAAATCAAATACATTCACTGTAAGCAGCATTGCAGAAGTGCGTCTTTAAAGAGGAACTTAAATATGGACCGAGTATGGATCTTGTGGATGAGCTCAGGTAAGTCATACCATACTACATGGAAAAAGGCCTGGAGGCAACTGTGAGAGAAGATGCCCAACGGGCAGTCAAGGTGGTAACTGTGGTGGAACAAAGTAGGCAGGAAGTGTGACTTGAGGCTTTACCATTGCACAACTTCATCTCATCTCTCCTTCACACAAAACAACCCCAGCTAAACTGATGGCAGGGCAGGGCTGGATTGGAAAGGTTTCATACCCATCCTGAAGTGCGAGGGCAATGGGACCAAATGCACTTTAGAAACCAGTACAGTAGAGATGAAAAAGCCCCAGAGGGTTTTCAAATCTTTCTAATTAAAATGCTGTAAGGAGGGCGAGGGGAGAAGTGCATTCCAGATGAGGTGAAAGAAGAAGGGGAAAGACTAGGATTCTCTTTCCAAATAAGAGGAGTGGTCAAGGAGAAATGGATGGGACAAGATTTCTCTTTTCCTTGCACTACTTTTTTAGTCAGCCAAAATTATTCCTTTTTATGTTTGAGGGGTTTTTAAGAAAACAAGAAACAAACTGGAGGGATTTCTTTCATTTGCTTTGCACAATGTGTAAAATGAAGAGCTCCTCAAATGTAAACATGGCAGTACTGCTCGAACACATGAACTCCCCAGCAGCCGGGCTTGAGCTTTGGAAATAATGGGTCCCCGCAGTTCAGTGGTTTAGAGACATTTTGAAATGTTAACCTATTTGACAAGATATTAGTCAAAAGCAATGCCAGTGTGTGTGAATTAATGTGACCCATATGTAACCGCTTAATAGTAAATACTCAGTTAATCCCATGTAGCTAAATGGTATAACAAAGGAATTAGTTGGTGACATCCACTTAGGAAATATGATCCAATCTATATTATGATTTCTTTCTAACTGCTGAACTGGTTTTGACACATATAAAAATGTGGTTTCAATCACACAAAATTGCACCATAAAAAAGTCTTTTAAAGGATCCCAGACCTGTGGACTCTAAACAATGTGCTGAAGTGAAGGAAATACATAATGGAACCCAGTCTGAGATAGGGGGAGGGAAGGAGTCCCTCAGCCATTATTACCATCAGTGAGATCACACAGACTTTCATCTTGTATCATTTGTCTCACTCAGTGCTGGACCTGTAATAAAACATGCAGCGTCAGGCACAGCCTTGAGGAAGAGAAACAGTAGAATTCCCCGTGCCTGCTCTTTCATCTCCTCCCCCATACTGCCCTCATTTACATCTTAGTAAACAGTAACAGCTAATGGAGCAAGAATACAACAGCTCTGGTTCAGAGACAAGGAATCTGGCTGACTGATAAAAGAAGGAACGCTGGAGAAGTTAGAAACAAACCGAAACAATAGCAAACAAGATTCTATTCTCAAAAAGAGCCCCGTGCTACCACATGACTAAGAAATAAAAACAGAATGACGCTTGAGATCAACTGACTTCACATTTTAGAAACTGAGCCACACAGACCACAGCTCTTACGGTTTTCCATATGCAGAGGACAGAATCACCTTGATTTTACATCTTGTCCTGGTCTACACACAATGTTGCACCGCTGTAATTCAAAGCTGTGATTTTAAAACGGATTTAGTTAAAATGGTGCAATTTAAGTATAAAGGTCAGTATAAATCTGGTTTTCTAGCAGGTTAGCTTGCGTTAGTCAATTTACAGGTGCAAATTAAACTGATATAACCAGTTTTAATCCCATATATGAGCAGAGGCAGTTTTTAAACCTAATTAAGTTAGAGGGGTGCAACTTGTGTGTAGACAAGCCCTACGTGCACACGCACACACAAACCCTCTGAAAGTCTGTGCTGAGCGCTGAGAACAACGATGGCTTCTGAACTCTGCACACCAGGTGAGCGCTTAGAAATGTAAAGGGACCACAGTACACAGACAACAAAAGGCGCCTCTGTTTCATAGCTCAATATACCACAACAACCTCAAGAAATAGGCTGCTATATTTCTTTAATGGGTTGGCACTCGTTTGATGGCTTCTGGATTACTGCCTTTCCCCTTATAGCAGCATGGAAGGACACTGATGACACCTGCAAGCTGTGAGGAAACAAGCCCTCTGCCATTCTCAAAGAAGCATGGTACCATTGTCCACAAGCATTTGGTAAAAAAATACATAAACAACTTTAAAAAGCAATATAATGCCATTTCCTGTGCTTACGCCTCTTCAGCCCATCCCTTTGGGAGGGAACATCATACAGTAGAAGCACAGTGTTTGCTGTTCACACAGTTGTTTTGCCCTGCCATTCAGCGAAGGGGGACTGATAGATCTGAGTGGGCTTCTTCGCTTCTCCTGAAATATTCATTCCTACAGCACTGAGTAAAACATTCAGTAGTACTGTGGCTTTTTCTAAGTGCTCATCATAAATATAGAATCTTAAGGCTTTACAGCATCACATCTTTAGAACAAGGTCCCTCCAACAATTAGACCAGTTCATATGCTGGCAGTATTTTAGAAGGGTCTTCATTCCTTCCCGCAGCAGAAGTATCAAGTTAGCCACTTCTACTCTACCAAAAGACTGGTCCCAGGAACATTTTCTTTCTGGATGTGTGTGCTGTTTTCTATTATTCCTCTTATTTTATTGGTATTGCTGTGCATTCACGTGTCCCTTGTTAGCATTACTGAGATGGAAAGCAGCCCTCTCTTGAGAACAGGGTCTTCATTGTAAACTATTGCAAGTTAACTAAGTAAAGCAACTCCTTTGTAGGGATATCAACAGAGTAAATAATAGGCTTAAAAGTTAAACCACCACCCAAAGAAAATCAGAACTGACAAAAATCCCAATGCAATGTTCAGTGATCAAAGTTCTCTTAAGAAAGGTGACCTGTCCTAGAAGGCAGATTCTGCACAAGGAGCTGCTGGGAAGCAGATTGAGAATCTCAGGCACAAGGACAGATGGGGACACTGGGGGCTTAGTTTTGCTCTCTTCAATAACAGACGTCTGCCATGTTTCTGAAGACTCTAGAATAACCCATCAATGAAGCAACATTAATTTTAACCCTTGTAATATAGTATTTACCATAAAATACAGCCGAAGTGTAGTAGAGAGTGAGAATAAATGGATTAAGGATGGATGAAGCACTGAGTTAAAAGCTGACTTAAAATTCAAGAGCATTCCTCAGCTGCATCAATAGTCACCTTTAGCCTTCTTTTCTAATGAGAAAGTTACCAAATATCTGGAGTTTAATTACACAGCTATTGAATAGACTTGGGACTTGTATTTGCAAATTAGTACCCATTGTGTTGAAAACCTAACTTCCAGTAGCGCCTAACTCCCTGATTTTATCCATGTATATTATACTCCCAGTAACGTTCCCATTTATCATTAAACAGGTTTCTATCAACCCCAACACCAATCAATATTTGTATAATAGGCAGAACAGAGGTTCTCAAACGTTTTGTATTGTGGACCACATCTTGACACAAAGATTGCATTGACATCACATAACATCCCCTTGGTAACAACATCAATAGCTCACATGGAAAGGAACTCTTGTGAAAGTATTTAATATATGTTGAAATGTATTTTAATTAGGGCTGTCGATTAATTGCAGTTAACTCACGCGATTAACTCAAAAAAATTAATTGTGATTAATCACAGTTTTAATCACATTGTTAAACAATAGAATACCAATTGAAATTTATTAAATATTTTGGGTGTTTTTCTACATTTTCAAATATATTGATTTAAATTACAATACAGAATACAAAGTGTACACAGCTCACTGTATATTCTTATTTTTTATTACAAATATTTGCACTGTAAAAATGATAAACAAAAGAAACAGTATTTTTCAGTTCACCTCATACAAGTACTGTAGTGTAATCTCTTTATCGTGAAAGTGCAACTTACAAATGTAGATTTTTTTTTGTTACATAACAGCACTCCAAAACAATGCAAAACTTTACAGCCTACAAGTCCCCTCAGTCCTACTTCTCGTTCAGCCAATCGCTAAGACAAACAAGTTTGTTTACATTTATGGGAGATAATGCTGCCCACTTCTTATTTACAATATCACCAGAAAGTGAGAACAGTGTAGCCAGAATTGCAAGGTATTTACCTGCCAGATATACTAAACATTTGTATGCCACTTCATGCTTCAGCCACCATTCCAGAGGACATGCTTCCATGCTGATGATGCTTGTTAAAAAAATAATGTGTTAATTAAATTTGTGACTGAACTCCTTGGGGGAGAATTGTATGTCCCCTGCTCTGTTTTACCTGCATTCTGCCATATATTTCATGTTATAGCAGTCTCGGATGATGACTTAGCACATGTTGTTCATTTTAAGATCACTTTTGCTGCAGATCTGACAAAACGCAAAGAAGGTACCAATGTGAGATTTCTAAGGATAGCTACAGCACTCGACCCAAGGTTTAAGAATCTGAACTGCCTTCCAAAATCTGAGAGAGATGAGGTGTGGTGCATGCTTTCAGAATTCTTAAAAGAGCAATACTCCAATGCGGAAACTACAGAACCCGAACCACCAAAACAGAAAATCAACCTTCTGCTGGTGGTATCTGCCTCAGATAATGAAAATGAACATGCGTCAATCCGCTCTGCTTTGGATCGTTATCGAGCAGAGCCCATCATCAGCATGGACACATGTCCTCTGGAATGGTGGTTGAAGCATGAAGGGATATATGAATCTTTAGCGCACCTGGCATGTAAATATCTTGCGACACCAGCTACAACAGTGCCATGTGAACGCCTGTTCTCACTTTCAGGTGACATTGTAAACAAGAAGCGGGTAGCATTATCTCCTGCAAATGTAACCAAACTTGTTCGTCTGAGCGATTGGCTGAAGTAGGACTGAGTGGACTTGTAGGCTCTAAAGTTTTACAGTGTTTTATTTTTGAATGCAGCTATTTTTTGTATATAATTCTACATTTGTAAGTTCAACTTTCATGATAAAGAGATTGCACTGCAGTACTTATATTAGGTGAATTGAAATATACTATTTCTTTTGTTTTTTTACAGTGCAAATACTTGTAATCAAAAATAAATATAAAGTGAGCACTGTACACTTTGTATTCTGTGTTATAACTGAAATCAATATATGTGAAAACGTAGAAAATATCCAAAAACATTTAAATAAATGGTATTCTATTATTAACAGTGCGGTTAATCGCTTGACAGCCCTAATTTTAATGTGACTTAGCGTCTGTAAATAAGGAAGAGGAGCCAGCACCAAATGGCTAGCCAGAAATTCATGTCACAATTTTGAAACTTCTGGAGTAGAACATGGTTTGAGGATAAAGTAGCCTGTGAAGGAGCGGTTTACCTCAGAGAAATCCCCCAAAATTGGGAATATCCCGATAAAAGGAGCGGTTTACCTCAGAGAAATCCCCCAAAATTGGGACTATCCCGATAAAATCGGGATATCTGGTCACCCTAGTCTAGACACAGGTTTTGTACCGATGTAACTTTCAGTTAGGGGTGTTATTTTATGCAGATATAATTAAAGTGGTATAACCCCTAGGGTGGCTGCAGTTATAATGATATAAGGATGCCTTACACTGGCATAGCTTATTCCCCTTCACTACAGAACCAGCTATGCCAATCTAAAGATGCTTATGCCAGTATAACTCCACACCTCGGGGAGGTGGGGGGGGGGGAAGGAAGGGGGAGAGTATGATATGACTTCAACTAAACCAATATAGTTCAAACAGTAAAAAACACTGTTTGTTGACAAGGCCCAAGTTCTGTCTGGTTTTCTCTCACAGATTTTCCCTAGTTACGCTGAGGCTACAATAACCTACCAGCTTCTTCAGATGCTCTCCTTGCCTCCCTTGAGCAGCTGCAGCTGTCACACAGCTGGCAAAATGAAGGTGGCGATGAGTGGAAAGGGTGTGAGCCATCTCTTTGACAACCTCACCCACTCCACAGAAATGTAAGGGCCGTGAACCTGCTGGTTTTCATCCAGCACTCCACTGCTTTCCCAACACCGCGCAGGCACACCTCCTCTTCTCTGGCACAAAAAGAGGGCTGGAAAAGAACAAAATGCTCTTCCGGAAACATTTCACAGGGCCGTGGAAACTTTTCCCTTCCTTACAAGCTGCCGGTATCTCTTTAATAGGTGACTTATTTATGGATTTAGATACCTCCTTGTTAGATCAAGGAAAAGTTGATTACTGCAGCCAGGTCATGTCTGTGTTTGATGAGACAGGCTCCAAATTGAATTGAATATTCTATCCCAATGCTGGAAACTCCCTCTCAGGGAAACAGAGGATCCTGTTACCATCATATAGGACTTCAATATCATATTTCCCAAGACAAAGGGAGGGAACATTGAAGACCTAACAACCCAAGACAACACACACCAACAACTGTATCTGAAAGGTAAAGATGTAAGCAGGAAATCCCATGATGAAATGATAGGTATTCAGCAGCTGACTAACTTTCTTAGGTAGCTTTTAAGTTGTTTTGGTCTTTTACATTATCTATTTGCCTTTTATATAAAAACAACCTCAATAAGATTGGCTAGCTGGATAGAAGCCATCTGACACGCCCAGCAAGGTGAAAGAGGAGCAGGCACAGCCTTCTCCCTCCCCCAACCCCCACACAAACCTCTACTTTCTGATTTTTTTTACGTGAATTTAGTGCTCATGGGAAAACATACGAGGTTAATATAATGATCCTGGAGAATAAAACCCTCTGTCAAAAGAAGTGCCAGCTCCCTGACCAGTGGGCACGGAGCCTGTTCTGAAGGGAGAACCTCAAAGTGAGAAGTGGTCCAGCCTCTGTGCCATTTCAATGCTTGGCCTCCATACTGAGGCGGCCAACACAGGTGCCTATTGTTGCAATTGTGTTGTGAGTTAGATCCTTTTCTGTTTACGACCCAGACCGAGACCATTCATTCATTCATTCATTCATTTCATGGAGGGATAGCTCAGTGGTTTGAGCATTGGCCTTCTAAACCCAGGGTTGTGAGTTCAATCCTTGAGGGGGTCACTTAGGGATCTGGGGCAAAATCAGTACTTGGTCCTGCTAGTGAAGGCAGGGGGCTGGACTCGATGACCTTTCGGGGTCCCTTCCAGTTCTAGGAGATAGGATATCTCCATATATTATTATTTCATCCAAGACACTCAGTGGCAAGCACTAGTGACCAAGAAGGGAAAGGCTACATATCCCATTAACAAAGCCCGGAGCTCTCCAGTCCCCAGCAATTTTGCTTTGAAGTGGTACAGCCTTTAATTTAGACTCCTTTGAGGAGTCTCTCTTCCAGTATTCCCTCACAGCCCTTAGCCAAGAACTGTAATTTATCATGGTGGCAAAAAATAACTAGGGACAGCAACATTGACCTCGTCAGCAAGAGAAAAAATAAATAAATAAGGCTGTTGTAAACTTGAAGTGGGGAGGGATGATTGATTGAGCAGAAATACACAGCAATAGGCTGCAGGGTCTTTGCAGCTGTAGAGGATCTTTAACATACAAAGCAAGGCAATGGAAGCAAAAATGTCACACAAGATTCCCCAGCCTCCTGAGTAAGCCAGTTCTCCAAGCCTGGGTGCCTTTCCTCAGGCAGCCTCTCTAACCGTTCTTCTTCTATCCCTTCTCCACCCTGAGCAGAGGACAAAGGGAAACTGGAGTTAACCCATCAAATCCTGGGCATTATGTAGTGCCTTCACACCCCTCACAGCAATTCATAAGGAGATAATGCAGCAACATGCAGCATAACCATTTTTGTTCTGAAATTTGTTTCTCAGTCTACCTGCAGCCTTAAAAAAAAATAATAATTAGAATTTTACAGCTCTGGATGCCATTTTACTAGTCAGCCAGGTCATCGACCCACTGTTGCCAACTCATGATTTTAATCGTGAGTCTCACAATATTTGGTATTTTTCTTAAAGCCCTATCTGCTGGAGTCAGGGGATTAAATGAAAACCAAATAAACGAAAGAAGTTTCTAGCCCTTATGGTTGTGGAGAAAAAAGTCGATAATACAAACCCTAAAGGCTCAAAAACTAGGGTATGAATAAATAGAATCCCAAATGTATTATTTTTTAAAATCTCATTGGGACCAAACTCATGGATTTGGGCAATATTATCTACCACAAATAGTCAAAGGTATGTACACGTAAAGAAATCTGTTTAAGTACAATGTGTTTTCCAAACTGGTCCAGTTCTAATAACTGTGTCAGTTAGACTGCTTTAGGCCAATCTTCGGGTTCTGTATGCAGTCTCTCTGGAGGCAAAAGGAAAAAAGCCAGTTTCCAGGGCTTTGACCATCACCTATTCAGCTCTCTGTATAGCTCCTGTTTTGAGGAGCTGCTTTGGGACATTGCTTGTGAATGTTTGAAGATGTACGGCTAGGGGTACACTGCTCCTTTAGGACTTTTGTCTGAGACTTCCCAGTGTGTCATCTTCAGTCTTGCACAGACTTTCAATACATAGCCCCAACAAATGATGCCAATTACCTGTTTATTAGACTGAAATTCCTTCCCCTCTTCCCCTTTACAATTTCACTGATTTACCTCTACCATTTAATACCACAGACACTGACAACAGGTTATTATGCAAGAGATATTTTCTTTGCAGCCACCTGGTTTCTGCTTTAGAAAACACCATGGTTGTATTCTCACTTAACTGCAGTAACAATTCTTCTCCCCTAGGCTCATCTCCGGTGCAAGCTCGCAAGACTACAAATGTCTGCAGGTAAGGGACCACAAAAGGAAAAGCAAGCTTACAGTAGGCACCCACCTCCGGCTCTCTTGGGGTGTTTGTTTTTTTGTAGGACTCCTAAAAATCATTACTTGCTCTCACTCAGACCTATTCCCTTCTTCTCTTAACTGCTAGTGGCCACTGCTACTGAGATTTCCATCAAAACTAGTCAGGCAGGGGACAGTATAGTAAAGGAGAAGGCATCTAGGTGAGAAGTGGGAGAGGGATCAAGGAGTATCTGCTTATTATTTTGGGAAAGGAGTTGCTTATGGGTACAGGATAAGTAGTAAGATAAGCCCTGGAGCAGTAAGATGGGGCTTTCACATTCCCAAGAGTACGGGCAACATTCTAAAATGTGAAGTGTCAGAAACTTGAGAAGTTCACTCATTAGCTACAATAATCTTAGACTAGGATCTAACAGACACTATAAACTAGAATTCTTAGTGGGTGCAAAAATATATGTGTGTACGATTAAAAAAGGTGAAAAATATCTTAGGCCATCTTGTCCACCCCCTTAATCAGGTATGATTATTTCCTACAGTACACAAGCTAATATGTTGTACAGTACTTAACTAAAAGTATTTTTTTTAATTTGGACAATTTGTACAGGTGATTTGTTCATATATAATCTAGTGCCTTTAAGCATTCAGGTGCAGTGGTGAAGGGAATTAAAATCAACAAAAGCCATCAAATACCTACTGTCACCGCATAGATACAGCGAACCATTTTTTCAATTAAATAAGAACTTTAAATTCCTATTCTATTGTGCATACTTGGTAACTGTAAAGTGGTTACTGTCTTTTGGAGGTCAAGTATATTTCAGACAAACAGTCCCTTGAGAAAGGCTTCCAACAGCAGACTTATAACAGCTCTATCATGTCAAACGCATCGCATTGACCAGATAAAACCTAGTGCTTTCAGAAAAGCCATCAGGTTTTCTTTGGTCACTGAAACACACACTGAAAATTTTCTCAGCAGGCTGTGCCCCAGCTGACTCTAAAAACATCAAGAGAGCCAGGAGGGAAGTCTCATGCCTATAATTTACATTTTAGTAGCTCTCTGATTAGCTATGTACCTAACTTAAGGATGCCATTTAAAAAAAAAAACTTCTTAATTATTCTTTGTCCAGCAGGTGTTACAGGTTATGACATATTAAAGTACACCTCTACCCCGATATAACGCGACCAGATATAAAGCAGCGCTCCGGGGGGGGGGAGGGGCTGCGCACTCCGGCGGATCAAAGCAAGTTCGATATAACGCGGTTTCACCTATAACACGGTAAGATTTTTTTGGCTCCCGAGGACAGCGTTCTATCGGGGTAGAGGTGTAATTGTTTTACAAATGGAGTGCTGGTTTGATTGCCCTAGAGACTGGGGGCAGGAGTTGGGTGAAATCCTGGCCCTGCTGAAGAAATGGGGGGTTTCTTTTCATGGGTCCAGGATGTCACCTTAAGCTCTCTATCCACACGCCTGGTACAGCACTGGCAATGGCAGTGCAAACTTCCCCTACTTTGCCACCCTGGAGTTGTAGGGTGTTAGCCTGGGACTTGGTGGACCAGGGGTCAATTCCCTATTCCCCTACAGACTTCCTGTGTGATCCTGGGCAAGTCACTTAGTCTCTCTGTGCTTCAGTTCCCTGTCTGCACAATGGGGATGATAGCACTGCCCTACCTCACAGGGGTGTTGTGAGGGTAGATACATGAAAGCTTCGCAGGGCCTCAGGAACTCTGGTGATGGAGGCCAGACCTGCCTCTATTCCTTTTGGTGGAGACCATTGACACAAGTGTCCAGTCTCAAATCGTTCTGGAATGGACATCTGCCAATGAAAAACTGGCCTGAGCCACCCTATACAAACTTATGAATACAAACTGTCAAGAGAGCATGTAATTGGGATGGGGATACATAATATATTCCACCTACGTATGTTTATTTGTTATCCATTTCCCCACCCACCCTAATCTGTGTTAGAGCCATCTGTTGTCCATATAGTCTACACTTAGAATGTAAGCTCTTCAGGGCAGGGACAGTCTATTATGTTTGTACCATGCCTAGCATAATGGTGCCCTGGCCTCTAGGCAATACTGTAACCTAATACAAATAATTAGACATATAAAACTTAACAGGAACTAAGGATTGAAGAGCCTCGCGTTTATGTAATGGAACACCTCACATTTACAAAAGAATGTTGGCCAACACTCAAACTGAGGCCTGTACATTGTTTTCTTTCACAAGATGAATTTGGCCTGGCAAACCAGCCTGTAACTCTGACATAAGCCAGTAAAAGGCAAAGAAATTCAGATGCTCAAAAGTTGTTGTTTTTTCTATTTTGTGGGTAAATAAATGGAGTTGTGTGTCCAATCCTCATTGGGAACCAAAATGAATCCCTCCCACTCATGCTTATCACCACCTTCATCATCACCAGAGCTGGTATTTTGCCCACTGTGATTCTGTTGCCTTGGGCCTCCTAAAAGCAACCAACCAATCTGATTGCCAGCTCAGCTGGAGCATTTGCTAAACAAGAGCCAACAATTACTTTAACAGAACTATGAAGCCATCATCAAAATGCCTATAACGGCAGGGACAAACCAGCTATCCAAAACCAAGGCGATATCAGGCAGGTCTGCCTACAAATAGCCATGAGACTTAATCCCTTCCCTTTCCCCACACTTTCTTTGAAGAGCACAAAACTTTGTTTCTGGTCATTAGGCTGTTTCCTTTGGTTGTGTTTGTGTGTGTCCAAATAAGAGAGCAAGCCCCTAGGGATTAACTAAAGACAAAGTAAAGTCATGCGCTATGAAATGCTTTGAAAGTTGGTGTCTGTGAAATAAACCTTCCCCCTCTACCTACTACTGCAGTCAGTATATGGATTAGATTAGAGTGTTCTGTCTCTCTCCCTGTGCTCCACAGCTTGGCTCTGCTAAGGTATAGTCGAGGTAAGGGCTATAAGAGAAAGGGTCCCTTCTTTAGAAGCAGAGTTTTCTCACACACTCATGAGTAATCCATCTTTTTCGTAATAATGCTGTACTTTGCCTCACCATCCACATCCTGCTGTGCCCTCCTACCCCCACAGCCAACACATATCCAAACCATTCAGCCATAAGATCTGGACCACTGTTTGAAGCAGCTCTAAAGAGTCTGAGTCAGGGCACAATCCTAGGATATTGGCATGTCAGAGGTACCTGATCTCAATAGCAAACTAAACCAATGAAGAGAAACCAGGTGTCATTTTTCATATCCCATCGCGTAATGGAGGATAACTGGAGATTCGTGACCAAAAAAGCAGCCATTTCAGCCCGGTGATCAAGTCACAACAGTTTCTTCAACCCTGGCAGCATAATATTAGGGAATCTTATTTCCACTCCTCTGGAAAGGGAGGAGAGAGTTTCACTTTTATTGCAGGCTTATTTGAAGTAATATGTTGAATTTTCAAAATATTACAAGGCTTTATGGATCACTCGTATCCCCGATCATCTTTCTGAAGCGAAGTGTGTTCATGGTTTGTTCTGATCAGTGTTGACTTCAAGTCATTTTCCAGGCACTGAGAAAAATGACAGACTACGAAAAGAAAGAGCTAATTAAAGAGGACAGGCAACCTGGAGGCTGCAAAGGTGGCCACTGCTTGGATGAAAACTAAATCTGGTGGTTTAAGAATAGCTGGCTGCTAACTGGGATAAACAGCTGGCTTGTGTTCGATTCATGTAAGGATTTGACAGACCACCAGCACTATTAGGGAGTCAAGTTTCACCTACACCCACTGGAAGAAAACAAGATGTAGTTTCTGGCCAGCACTACATTCATCAGTGGCTGACTGCCACTATGAAATGATGTAGTGATGGGGAGGGGCGGCAGAAGCAAACAAGGGCTTTTCCATAGATGCAAGATACTGAGAAAGCACCAGGATTTCAAGGCTTGCCCACAATACAATATATGGTGAGATGAGAATTTACTGTTCTGGTGAAATAAAAACCAACAGAGCTTTCTATTTAGTATAATTTTATTAGTCTTCCTCTCTTGGCTTTGTGCTTTATTCATGCCTCTCACTACATGTGGAACAGCCTCTTTTTCCTTTGTACCTAGTGCCCTAAATCTCTGCAAACCCCAATCCTTTTCCTTCAAGCTACTGTGCAAATGAGTGCCTCATCCTGGGCACCCCCTCCTGGCCTCACGGCAGCCCTGCAAGTGGCCTCTCACCTCAGTTTCCCCTCTTGGTAACCCAAAGGACTCCACTTCAGATTCTGACTTAAACAATACCCGTCCGGGGGGCCAGTTTATTACAAAAACCTTGTGCAAATAGTCTATAACACAAGTCCCAAAACATAGTCCCTATTGTCCCAGTGCATATGGTCCTTTTTCTCACCATACCCCAGTGTCTTCCATCACAACTAGGCTCCTTAGCCATTCTCTTCCATCCCTCTGCCAGGACAGCCATTCCAGCCCTTCCTTCTGAGGTGCAACCCTGATCTTCCCAGCAGCAACTCCACAGCCTCTCTGCTGGGAGCATCCCTCACTTCCCCCGGCCTTTTAACTGTTCCGCCGGGTTCACCTCTCCAGCAAGATAGCAGCAGCTATCCCCCTTCTTTCAGACCTCTCTTCCCTTGGCTCTGACTTGGAGCCAGCAGTCATCTCCCTCTGCTGCTGCTGCTGCAGCTCCGTCCTGCTGCCTTTAGCCATCTCCAACCCTCTGGTCCTGGCTTGGGGACACCAGCCAGCAAACCCTTCTTGCTGCTCTCCTACATTCAGCCCTCTCCCAGGAACCACATCTATCTCTGGTAGCTCTCACCTCCTGCCCGACTCCTGACTGACCTTTTATAGCCCCCTACCCCAGGTGCTGCCCCACCCTTTTAATTGGTCCAAGTGGGAGCACCTGGACTGGAACAGGAGCACTGATCCCAGTTTCATTTAATGGGCCAGCTACCCTTTTACATGCTGACTTTGGCATAGTGGCTCTGCACCATTTCACACCCATATTGTCCTCAGATTTGTAAGCTAGTCAGGGCAGGCCTTTGTTTCCTCTCATGTTTGTAAAGTGTCGCAAGCATTTATGGTGCTATCTAAATAACAGTCCCACTGTGACTTCCCATATTACGTTCTACCTCCGTAGCAAGCTCTCGAGATCTGCATTCTAAAGAACCCAAATCCTCACATGTGCAGACCTAAATCTGTCTGTCTGTTCCTAGAGCTATGACACCAGCACTGTAATGAAACAGCTGTTAAAAAAAAGCAATAAGCTCTCTTTTTGTTGAATATGTATTTTATGTCTTAAATGTATGCAACTTGCAAGAAAGTAAATAGCTATAATCATGCTCTCAAATGTATTTTTTTAATTTTCCGGTTACTGCTATTAATGTTTAATTAATCTTCATAAACCACTTTGAAGTGGAAAAGCACTGCAGTACATACAAGTTAGGCACCTGCAATTACTGTGATTGCCCCCACAAAAATATGCTAATTGCACTTGAAAATTACCAGTTAGCTATTTGCACATGCAGTTATTCAATCTGCATGCACAATCACGGTAATTGTGCAGGCAGCTTGTTGAAAAATCAGATCTATAAGTGAATTATAGTAATTCTATGGACCCGTCTCTTCTTTATTTCCCCTCATATGTACTGTACTATAATTCTCTGATTTTGTGCAATATGTAACAGAGATTTTCTGCTTTTTCTTTTGTATTCTCCCTTATGGTGGAATAAAGAAAATAAAAGGAAATTAAAAGAAAATACAGCAAGGTAAGTGAGAGTTGGAAGGGCATTGTGTGTGTCCATATACAAATACAAACACCAACTATCACACTCTGTTTCAGTTTACAACTGTTTCATAGCACTTTGACCCAAAATCTAGGTATTACCTGAATGAGTTTGAGCATGCATATAAGGTAAGGCTCTCAGACATACAATGGCAATGAAAAAATGTCTTCACATCTGAAGCTGTACCGTTTTGAAAAAAATCCTTCTCAGTGTATCCTTTTGTTTGTTGCCCATCCTAAATTTTATGAGAATGTTCTTTATTTTATAATCTATCTACACACACACACACACACACACACACCAATTGAGGAGACCTATTTGGTCATCTACAATAGTCCATCCTGCTGCCAGGGTCCTTAACTGTCCAATTTAGTATTGCATAGCTCAAGGGAAGGGATTTCTACCAATTCCCTTGGAGATTTCCATAGGCTAAGAGAGCTCACCATTAAAAAGTTTCTTTCCCCCTGATAATCTACATTTCTTTCTTCTTTCACTTGATTTCACCCATGATTATAGATCTGTATCCTTTGCACCAGCCTAAATAAACAGCTAACCTTGTAAGCATCCCCTTCAGGACAGTGGAGGACTGATCCAAAGTCCATTGAAGTCTATGGAAAGAGTCCGATCGACTCCAATGGGCTATATATAGATCAGGCAATAAGTGTGGGGTAGTAGTTAGGCCAAAGGGCAGAGAGTCAGTAGACTTGCATTCCATTCATGGCTCTGCCTTAGACTCACTATGTCACCATGACCAAGTTGCTTAAGCTTTCTGCCATTGAATTTGCTCATGTATATAACAGATACAATAATAATCACCTCCCTCACTGGCATGTTGGGAGGTTAGTGTTCAGAGGTTTCTAGCACACTATTTATACTATACAAATAAACAATAAAATGAGACCTTTAAGGTTCTTAAATCAAAAGAGCTACAGAAATACAAAATATTATTACAGTACTAGCACTTGTTGAAAGTGATGTCCCTCTTTGCATTTGTCTCGCCAATATAGGCTTAGCTCTTTTAATCTTTCTTCATAAAGTCACTTATCAATCATCGCTCTCCAGTCTCTCTCTTTCTGATGTTGATCTGCCCAGCCCTCTGTGTTCTGAGTGCCCAGCAGAGATACAGTGGACGGTATGTACCCATCAAGAGTCACCCACACAACGTGCATCCAGTAACACACAGCTGCTGGGGGAGGAGTGGCAGATTCAGCACAAAAGTACTCCTTCAGGAACCATATGGGGCAGCAACAGAGCAGATCAGGAAAGTCGTTTGCATGTGCAAAGCTCAGGACAAATATTAACTAGATCAGGGGTTCTCAAACTGGGGGTTGAGACCCCTCAGGGGGTCGTAAGGTTATTATATGGGAGGGGTCACGAGCTGTCAGCCTCCACCCCAAACCCTGCTTTGCCTCCAGCATTTATAATGGTGTTAAATATATAAAAACGTGTTTTTAATTTATAAGGGGGGGTCACACTCAGAGGCTTGGTGTGTGAAAGGGGTCACCAGTACAAAAGTTTGAGAACCATGGAACTAGATCATCAAAACTCTCCTCTAGCAGGCAGGAATTCTCCTCCTCCGTTTTACAGCTTGAGAGATAGAAGTGATTTTCCCTGAGACCACAAAAGGAGATGGGGGCAAAGTCAGGGTTAGAACTCAAACGCCCGCCTGACCTCAGTCCCGTACTCAATCCACTAGGGAGTTTGTGAGAGAAGGGTCAAATTTGGCCATTACCTCTGGATCATAGCAGGTCCCTGGCAGCAGAACCAATGAGGTTCTATTCTACCGCATGGAGGCGGGACAGGGTGCACAGGGGACACGTGCTCCTTGGGTGTCTGTGACAATACACAGGGGTTAGGTGGGGCTATGGCAGGGTAGATCCTGCAGTTCTCCACCCTGTGGCAGGGATGCATGGAGGACTCTATCAGCTAACACCCTCCATGGAGCAGCTCCATAACCACCCTGTAATGGCTCCATGTCATGGGAAGAACGATTGCTCCCTAATTCCTTCATATCCGACCAGGTATTTTTCGTATTGACTCCTTATGAAATACTCAGGACCTGAGTGGAAGAGCTGAGCTGATCTCTTTACATTTTCTAATGAGCTAGTTTTAACATGCCTATTTTTGCACTGGACTCTTCATGTTCTCCAGCAGCAGCAGGGCCTTTGATTCCTTTCCCCTCCCCCTCACAAAATTAAACATTTGCTTATTTTTCTAATCTTACCACAGGCAGCTCACACGGGTCACATACAGAGTGGCTGAGGAAATGAGGACATGATATTAAAATAAATCTGCCCTGTAGAGACATTTAAATAAAGGGGGGGAATGGAGAAAACACAGGGTGAAATTGCAGAACTGCTGTAAAAACCAATAAAATGCCCCTTCTCTAATTTCTCTGAAGCTCTTTCTAGGGTTTTATTCCCAGCAAAGCTCCTTGGATGCCTTGGATTTGCCTGCAGAAAAACACTTGATGTTTCCGTAGACCAAATCAAAGTGAATTAAACATTAAAGCGCTGCAGTAACATTGCAGGACTGCAATGGCTTGATGTATAAAAACAGGGGGAACATGGTGCTGAAGTTTATGAGGCGGTGGACTGGACAGAGCCCCTCCTTCCCCCCACCCCCCATCTGCCCCCGCTTAAATGTTGGCATGTAGACAGGGGATCCTCTCCTTAACTCTTTCAAAATTGTACAAGTTTAGCACCAGCTCCTTCAAATTCTCTCTCTGTGGGATCACACACACTCATACCCACATATGACACACTGATGTATATCTATGTGAGATTTGGAGGGAGACACATTTTGGCTTTCTGCTGAATTCTAGCTTGTTCTTACAAGTAGCATATTCCAGAATAGTCCTTCATTAAACATCACTTCTCTGAGCTTAGCTGAGGGATCTAAGCATTCCTCAGAAGAGGAGGAGTCCTTTCTTCCTTCAATGAGAGGGGAAGAGGGACATAAATACCCACTGCCTGAACCCTATTACCATCATTCTTCTTCAATCACACCGTGTAAAAAGCATCAAAGAGATGTCTTAGGCGCAGGTGAAACCCTGGAGCAGAGCGCACAGGCTCTGACTCTCTTATCTGACTTGCATAGGTGCTGGCAAAATGACAGGAGACAGCAAGCTGTTTTCTGAAGTCAGCTTTCTGTTCTCTGCCTCCGCTCTTTCCCCTCCCCCTTGTCCATACACATTCACCACTTGCTTTCCCTTTGGCAGTGCTGCAAGATTACAATATGGGAGAGAAGCCAAGTACCTGTGGACAAAAGGCGACATAGGTAGCCGTCACATAAGCATTCCATGTCTGGATGGAAACAGACTCAGGGTTCAGGGACAGGGAAGAGAAGTTTGGCTTCTGTGTTAAGGAATTCAAGAGAACAAACAAACAAAAATAGTCTGAGCACAGGAAAGAGATAAAATGAGTAAACCAGAGAAGCACACTGGAGATCTAGCTAAGACAGAACTAATTCTTAAGGCCATCAGACAGAGAGGGACCATAGCGTGGCTCCTCACATCCATGCAGTGAAGATCTGTACTTCAAAACGAAACCCAGGGGAAGTTCATGTACCTAAGGCAGGGTGGGCAAACTTTTTGGCCCAAAGGCCTCATCAGGATATGGAAATTGTATGGCGGGCCATGAAATTGGGGGTTGGGATGTGGGAGGGGGTGAGGGTTCAGCCTGGGGATGCGGGCTCTGGGCTGGGGCCAGAAATGAGAAGTTCAGGGTGCAGGAGGGGGCTGGGGCAGGAGGTTGGGGTGCTGGGAGAATGGGGGGTGAGGGCTTTGGACTGGGATCGGGGGGTTTGGAGGGTAGGAGGGGGTGCAGGCTCTGGTGCAGAGGGTGCAGGCTCTGGGTGGCGCTTACTTCAGGCAGCTCCCGGAAGCAGCAGCATGTCACCCTTTCTGGCTCCTACGCGGAGGCGCGGTGCTGGGTGGTTCGCGCGCTGACCAGTCCGCAGGCTCCACCCCCATGGCTCCCATTGGCTGTGGTTCCTGGCTAATGGGAGCTGCTGGGGTGGTGCTTGGGGTGAGGGTAGCGTGCAGAGCCCCCTGGCTGCCCCTATGCATAGGAGGGATGGGGGACATACCGCTGCTTCCGGGAGCTGCGCAGAGCCACAGCACACACGGAGCGAGCAAGCCCCCGACCCTGCTCCCTGGCGGAAGCTCGAGGGCCGGATTAAAATGTCTGAAGGGCCAGATGCAGCCCCTGGGCCATAGTTTGCCCACCGCTGACCTAAGGCATAAGCATTTGAAATGGACTTTATATAATTCCGCCCTTCCCAGCAGACGTACACTACGGGGGGGGGGGGGTGTCAACCTAAGATACGCAACTTCAGCTACGTGAATAGCGTAGCTGAAGTTGCGTATTTTAGGTCAATTTACCTGGCTGTGAGGATGGCGGCGACTCGACCGCTGCCGCCGACTCCGCTTCCGCCTCTTGCTGCGGTGGATTTCCGGAGTCGACGGCAGAGCCATCGGGGATCGATTTTATCGCATCTTCACTAGACACGATAAGTCGATCCCCAATAGATCGATTGGTACCCGCCGATCCGGCGGGTAGTGAAGACATGCCCTAAGTGGAGGTGAGGGGCAGAGGCAGGTGGTTTTAAAAGATATCCTATTCTAAAGTCAGTTCAGGTTTTTTGATCTGAAGATGCCCTGGATCCTGGTCAGAGCTTTGAGGATTCCTTTCCCCGACAACCTATATGTATCCCCACCCTCTCTACAGGTCACATCATGGCCAGCATGCTCTGACTGATTTTTGGATTTTTGTGCAGTGGCTTCATAAAAACTGGCAGGCTCTTCATTACTTCTTTGTGGAGGAATAAGACTGTGGAGAATCAGTCTTGGAGAAGCAACATGTATTGGGACTGTACTGCAGTGGTGCTATCTGGATAAATCAAGAACTGGATTTTACAACTCAACATCCACATAACCTCCTACAAAAAATGGTGAATGCATTTTTCTCCATCTTCACTCTAGGTTTAGAATGAAGGCAGTGCACATGTTTAGCATTATGTATTTATTAAAATCCTTGGCTTCTTCAGCACTGGCTTCTGACTGTTAAATTCATGTGCAGAAGTCAAGATGAATAGGTCCATCAGTGTTTGAAGTTAAGCTACTTATCAGTCAGGGGAGCACTAAGTCACTTATTTATTTATTTATTTCTATTTATGGTATTGCCTACAAGCCCAACTGTGATCAGATCCCTCTGTGCAAGGCAGTGTGCAAATACATAGTAAGAGACTATCTCCTTGACCTAAAGAGTTTACCATCTACACAAAGGATGGGTGGGGAAAAGTAGAGGCACCAAGACTTGCCCAAAGTCACACAGTAGGTTGGGGCAGAGCTGGGAATATAACTGGCTCCTAAGCCCCAGCGGTTTTCAAACTGGGTCATGGAACATAAGGCACTGGGTCGCGGCAGCTCTGGTCAGCACCACCGACCAGGTCATTGAAAGTCCCGTCAGTGGCGCTGCCTGGCTAAGGCAGGCTAGTCCCTACCTGTTCTGACACCGCGCTGCACCCCAGAAGCAGCCAGCAGCAGGTCCAGCTCCTAAGCGGGGGGGGCCACGGGGCTACGCGTGCTGCTCCTGCCCCAAGCACTGGCTACGCATTCCCATGGGCTGGGAATCGGCCCATGGGAGCTGGGGGGGGGCAGTGCCTGCGGGCGAGAGCCGCGCCTCCACCTAGGAGCCAGACCTGTTGCTGGCCGCTTCTGGGGCACAGCGCGGTCCGCGGTGCCAGGACAGGCAGGAAGCCTGCCTTAGCACCCCCACTGCAGCACTCCAACCGTCTGCCCCAGACCTGAGCCCCTTCAATACACCAAACCCCTCATCCCCAGCTCTGTTGGGTCGCGGGCATCAACAATTTTCTTCAACTGGGGCACCAGAAAAAAAGTTTGAAAACCACTGTCCTAAGCCCCAGTGTAGACCTCTACGCACTGGACCATGTTGCCACTCAAGACAGAGGGCAAGTCTACACTTAAAACACTGCATCAGCACAGCTCCACTGCTGTAGTGCTTTATTGTAGACTCTCTGGGATAGTTAATCCATTTTCCTGAGAGGCAGTAGCTATATCAGAGCTTCTCCCTCCAACGTAGCGCTGTCTACACAGGAAGTTAGATTGTTATAACTACGTCACTATGGGGTGTGGATTTTGCAAACCCTTGAGTGATGTAGTTATTCCAATATAAGTCTGTAGTGTAGACCAAACCAGAGTCATCCTACTGCCATCATTTCTGCAATAGCTTATATCAAGTGTTCTCATGCATTTTCCATGAACCACTGATGAGCCACAGAGCCCTTGCTAGTGATCCTGGGAGAGCTGTTCGGCCACATGAACTTAAAAATACAGTAAATGCTTTCCTACCATTACTTGTTCATATAAGTGGTTGGTGCAGTTGCCACAGGTATGTTCAGTGAATGCAAATGGGAGAGGTGTGTGCACAAACAAACAATCTTTTTATTAAAACATGCTCCCCACTACAAAAAACTGTTTAAGAATCCTTGGCTTGTGCCATATAGCAAATTATATACAGTGTCTATTACACAAAGAGCACATCTACACAGATCTAAGAGTTTGTTCAAGACTCTCTTTTTATAGACCAAGACATTAGTTTCATTTGTACCATACTCTCCTTGCATAAATGTAGGTTTTAATAAGAGCAAGACAAACCTTTGTTTTTTTTCAATCACTGGTTTTCCTCCCTTCCCCAAGGAAAGCCAGTACACACTTTAGTTAACAAAAAGAAATTATAGCAGATTTCTGATCTCAAGTCCAACAAATTTTTCTATAAAGGAAATCTCTACTTTCTAGAGAAACAGTGAAAGCTGACATAATTGGTCCCCTCTTTGCACACCAGTAATCTTCGCCCTTCTCAGCAGAGACGGGTGCATATTAAAAAATTATGAACTTTTCAGCAGGCTTCTCAATGTTTCTGCCCTCCTTGAAATGAGGCAGCTCCTTGCACACATGAAGTACTGAGGTCTCAGTCAAAGTACAACGTGTGTTCCCAACCACTGGTTCATTCACTTGCTCAAAAGGACAAGTAGTTTTGAGCTGGTGCTGAAGATTTCTTAGCCCTTCCCTCCTCTCTCATTCAGCAGTAGGGATTCTAACTTACCACACTGTACTTGAGTTGCTCAAAGCTGACTTCGTTTAGAACAGGTGAAGCTTACTGCAAGTTATAGTGCACACAGTTGAATGAGAGGTACTGGTTACTAGCTATTTCCAAGACCTTATTCTGCTATAGAGTTGAACAGGCACAATTTATTTTTTAAGTGACTGCCCTTGATCAATATTCTGCATGACCAGAAAGTGGAGGTAAAGCTTCAGGAACAGAAAATGCCCCCACTTATCTCAAAGAAAATTTGTTTTTGAATTTACTTACTGTATAGTTTTGAGTGTTCTCTTTGTTACAATGCCTCTTTATTTCTCTTTTGACCAATTATCCAGAGTTATAAGGAATTATAATGGGGGAAGGGTCTAACCTAATAGTGAACCACACTCATTAACACACTGAAAATACAGATGAGGCTACACCTCTCTCTGAGTAATTCATTCAGACAATATAGGCAGATGGTAGCAGCATAAGCAAATTTAAATTACTCTCTCGAGAAAACCCCAAATGCTTGTTATTGTCAGTCTTGGCAAGGACAGGATCATGACACATACACAACATACTCATTAGTGTTAGGGATTATGTGATATAATGGGAATGGTTTTCAGGATGGTAGAATATTTTGTTAATTTTAAGTTTTTCAGCTTTTACTGCCTTGGCTTTCAAATCCCATAAAACATATTAAAAATATACAAATAAAACCATAATGGACAGCACAGAGGTGACAACCACCATTATGATAGGCCCTAGTTTTATATGGTTACATAGAGTGATGGGGAAATGTTGTAGAGAATCTGAAATGAAGTTGGGAGTTTTAAATTATAAACATCCGCTTTTCAAGGATGCAGACCTTTTCAAACTTTCCTACCTTTCTGATATCTAAAACCTTTTAAAATATTCAGCCATTATTAGATCAAGCATTTCCCTACAAAAGACAGGGAATGAAATATGGCATTTCAGCTGTCAGACTAGACGAGACTGCAGAGTGAAGCCTAGGGGAGAGGAGAGACTTTAAGCTTCACTGACATATACTCCATAAAAGGGATGCTAGGCAGACTTTTTGGGTCAGTGGTAATCAGTAAGAACATTAAAGCCCAGTTGGACTGCAGAAGTGGGAAGAAACAACCCTTTCATACTCCAATGGTGGAAAGCAATAAACGATGCTCTCTGTGCTAGGCAAACCAAATGAGGGGCCATTTACTTGCAGGAGTAGTCTATTAAAGTAAATGGTACTATAACGACTATGGCTGAGAGTACAGGTGGCATGATTGGGCCCCCAGAAAGTTATCATGTACTTGACTGGTATTGTGCATGCTCAGCCATTGTATTAACTAGTTAGCAGATACTTTAACCAGAGATTAATTAGTCTAATGAAAATCTCTCTAGTTACGAAGCTCCAGATTCTGTATGAAAGGGTAGTGATGGTACATGTTTAATAGACACGACAACCTACATCATAATCTATCATAGCATATAGGTCATCCCATCTATAATATCATATATATCATTGCTTAATCACTCTGTGATAGTTTAGAAACTTTAACTCAGGTTTGTTTTCTTTTCTCTTTAATAGTTAAAGAAGGCCTGTCTAAGTGACTGTCAAGTCATTTAGAGCCCAAATTTCACTTCCCATTAAAATTGCACATTCTGATAAGAAGTGGGTCCTTATTCCACCTCAGTGGAGCTTTTCCCTCAAATTAATCATTCAAGCTCTGAGCAATTTTTTAAAAAATGAAATATATATGCAGCAGTTGGGTAGTTACTGCACTTAAGTCTATGCAAATGGGCTCCAATGGCAGATGGCGCCTTTTTTATGTCTGGGACTCAGAGTATATTATGATTAATTAAAAATCTTACTAAGGTGAGGTAGAACCCATTTCCAACTGTAGCATACAACTTAAAAAGAAATTAAATTAGTTAAACACCAAGCCCAAACAACTAGACAGGGTGTCTTAAGAGGTCAGTCATAAATGCAGATGGTTTAACTTGGTTTGAAATCTCTGCCAAGGGTTATAATTAAGAGATGAACATGATTTCTATCAAATGCCGAACAGAAGACATCCCCAACTCCCACCTGTAAACAAATCCTGGAAAAGAGATGGGATGAACCGGCTGTACTCAATCCCATTTTGATGACACCTGGCTTATATAGCTCAGTTGATGGCACTGGACCAGAAGATCATGGGTTCAAGTCCCAAAAGAGGCATTTAGTTCATAACAAATATTGGCTGGATCACCCAGATTCTGTGGAAACAGCTCCAGGAAGTCACTCATGGGGAGGAAAATCCATGGAGATCCCCCTTGAGAAGTTCCCTCCAAATTCTTCCATGAGATAACGAGGGTTTGCCCCCACTGAATACGCAGAGGGTCTGGCCTCCAAACCCTGTACAGCTCTTGGAAGATCCACCATTGACAAGGGCCAATTGCACAGATAAGCCATACCTTCATGCAAACTTTGAGGTCTCCCCCCACTACATGGAAGGATAACTCTATCAGAGCCAGAAAGTTTTCCTGCCCTCTGTGGACTTCATGAAGGAGGTTTTTCAAGATGAAGAGGAAGGCCACTGAAGTTGGCAGAAGAGAAATCAATGCTCTGCCTCAAAAAGACAGACTCTAATTTCCCAAGTGTTACAGGCCTGATCCAATGCTCACTGAGGCCCCTGGGAGACTTTCCTTTTAGCTGTTCCCATGGACCAAATGGCTGCACATAGTCACTGTAATATTACTACATAATTTTGTGTGTGCATGCTTTTTAAAGCGCAGATTGCCTCTGAAAGGTACTACATATGACTGAATTCATAACGTTATCCTGAAGTCCTTTGTGCTGGTTGTTGACAGGAAAACTACCTGCTGGTGTTTCTAACCAGACGCTGATAGCATAAGAAAATGCTACATAAGCGAGCAAAGAGTGTCCCTGAGATATGCAGGCAACAGGGAAGCTTCCGGGGTCATGGCTCTACAGTACATCACTTTGACATTTACAAAAATAAAAATAACTCGTAAGGATTATATATGATGAACAGCTGGGATATGTTAAAAGTATTTTACTCTCAGCTTGGCAGCTTTTAGTAAATCACAGTTTAATCACACTGCCAGGCCATCACTGTGGGTGAACTCTGGAGTTGCTCAATGAGACACAGAGAGAAGATATACAGAAGAGTGCAAAGGATGTTTAACCAGGAAAGAGACAGTCATTTGTTATTTTAGTTTCCAAGTAAGGGAAGTGTGAAGAAATCATAGCATCGCACAAAGAGATGGAGAAGAGCTATTAGATCACCCAGCCCATTCCCCTGTCACTACAGGAATGCTCTTTAAAGTAAACTCATGTACTTTGCACAGACTAAATGTGAGCAATTCAAGCTAAAAGGCTCCCACCTTTCCTTTGAAAGACTATTCCATAGCATAATAGGACTTCATCATAAGAAGACGCAGACACTTTTTTAATCTACATGGCTGTGCTCATATCCAAACAAATACGAATTAATTTTTCAAGTGGCTTTTGAGGGACACTTTTCTGAAGCTTAGGACTCATTGAAGTCAATGCAATTTTGCTATTGATTTCAGTGGGACCAGGGTATATATCATACATTTGCTTAATCACCTTAATCCAGTAATGCTATTATTCAGTCCAAAAAAAGTGATCAAGTTTATCTGGTCTGACTTATTCTTTCTGAAAAGACAGGCTGTTCATTGTTCATGGTTCCATTAGCCTCTCAAGATTTACAGACTCTGGGCCAATTTCAGAGCTGATACGTAAAGCTGGTGTAAATTACACTTTGATAAGAGGGTCTAAGCTGGTGTCACTTATCTTCCAAAGAGCTAGAAGAATGAAAAGCTATAATGGAAGCTGAAATGGCTGGGTGTGCATTTGCTGCCCAACTTGCATCTTCTTCTGTCCTTCTGTTTATTGTTCTTCCTGCTCTATCCCTCTCTTCCAGCCTCCTGGAAGCGACACCAAATTACATTCTTCTATGCCTGTTTACCAGCAAGGAACTTACACTGTCTTATGCATTGCTCTGACTGTGGTCTTTCCCCCCTACATATCTGTTCCATTAGTTTACTAGGGAAATGAAGTTAGATGTAAGAAAGCAGTAATTGTCAGAATCACTTGTCACACTCACACTTTAATCCTTTTTAATGATTAAAATCACATTTGGGGTATTTGTCCTTAGTCCTCAGGTATGCCCGAGGTTTGCATAACTGTTCAATTTAAAAATTTCCAGTCATTGCCTGATTCTCCTTCCCTTTATAGCAGTTTAACACTAGTGTGTCTCCAGGGTCTTCCAGGGAATTACTACTCCTAATATAAGAGCGACAAGATGGGTGAGGTCATATCTTTTATTGGATAATATCTTTTATATTACATCACCCACCTTGTCTCTCTCATGTCATAGTGCTAACACAGCTACAACACCACTACTCCCAGTTTACACTGTGGTAAATGAAAGATCAGACACTACACACTTTAGCTAACTTCCTTTACACTTACATATAGGCTCAAAGTCGTGAGTGTGTGAGAGAGGGGGGGAAAAAAACAGGATCATTCCAGGCTAAAGAACAGTGCAATATCAAATGGAAAACACTAATACCAATCAACATATCCAGGAGGAGTCACACTAACAAGTTAGATTGTCTTAGGTTGTCTTTAATTTGTTTACAAATCATTATGCTGTGCGGTTTGATGGGTTCTAATGGCATAGTTTGTGAAGACATTCTAAAATCAATAAGAGCAAGTTTAAAAAATATAAGAGGGGAAGTATTTTTTTAGCTTACACTTATTGAATATTTTGAGTCTATAACCTTCATACAAAATGGCACCGTTGCCAGAATACGAAAGAATCAGCAAGGAAAGATGGTTCTGTGGCAGTGCGCTAATTACTTCATCAGTTTGCAAATGCACCATGATCTTAAACTGAAATATCTGTCCTGAGCTCCTCGGAACAAGATAATATCAGTTGGGATGGACTGCATGTTAGTTTTGTGATGTAGACCAATATCCACAAAGGTCTGGACTGTGAACACTTTCACTTGTCATACAAGACATTACACATTTGAATATAGGTTTCTAACATAGAAAGACTAGAGAAATAACTAACTGAACACATCCACTACTCATTCTTGACTGGAGAAATATTTGTGCTGGGCCAGATTCCTATCTGGAACAGGCAATGGATGTAACTCTGAAAGTGAGGTACTGAAGGTTGGTTTTAGTTCAGGTTAGAGAGCTGTAGATGCTATTCCCTTTCACTAGAAAATAAAAACAACCTTTAAAGTTAGCTGCCAACCACGAAGTAACAAGAATGGAAATATCAGGCTTTAGTTTCAAATTTCGGAACAAAGCTGGAAAAATGTAACTGGGAGAGGAAATGTAAACAAATCACAAGCCCTGCTCTCTAGCATGGTTTGGGAAGTGGTACAGTCCAGACCAAACCATGAACAATGTTCAGTAACTATCAGTAGAACACGGATCATCATTCTGGGATGTATCAGCAGGAGTGTTGTAAGCAAGACACGAGAAGTAATTCTTCTAGTGTACTCTGTACTGAAACAGCCTCAACTGAGTATTGTGTCCAGTTCTGGCCACCACATTTCAGGAAAGATGTGGACAAATTGGAGAAAGTCCAGAGAAGAGCAACAAAAATGATTAAAGGTCTAGAAAACATGACCTATGAGGGAAGACCGAAAAAATTGGGTTTGTTTAGTCTGGAGAAGACTATGGGGGATATGATAACAGATTTCAATTATGTAAAAAGGTTGTTACAAGGAGGAGGGAGAAAAATTGTTCTCTTTAACCTCTGAGAATATGACAAGAAGCAATGGGCTTAAATTGCCCCAATGGATGTTTAGGTTGAACACTAGGAAAAACTTCCTAACTGTCAGGGTAGTTAAGCACTGGAACAAATTGCCTAGGGAGGCTGTGGAATCTCTGTCATTGGTGATTTTTAAGGACAGGTTAAACAAGCAGGAATGGTCTAGTTATTATATAGTCCTGCCTTGAGTGCAGGGGCCTGGACTAGATAACCTCTTGAGGTCCAGTCCTACGATTCTGTGATTCTATGACCTGAGCATTGCTTAATCCCAGCTTAGACTCCAACATAGGCATGTTCAAAACATAGTTGTGGCCCAAACAAGATATTGGACCTTCTCTTTTTGCCAGTGTGGACACACACACAAAAAAGGCTGTTTTAATTTAAACGTTTAAACCTCCTAGATAGGCTAAGGCTATGTCTACACAAGGCTTTTCCCCCTAACGTTTCCCAGCATTGCTAACACGGGTGCAGCTCCAGTAACAACATTGGAAACCCTAGAGTGGACAAGATGGTAGCAGCTGCTGGAGTTTAACCCATCATGCCATCTAACTGCCGTCAGAACAGATCTAGGCTAGTAGGGGATGAAAGATGCCAGCAGCCAATCTGTATGAGTGCTCTAACCTTGCTCTCCCACTAGCAGAGCTGCATCCATGCTAGTGCAACAGGGAGAGCATTCCCTAAAAGGGTCAGTGCAGACAAAGGGTGAAATTTGGCCCCATGGAAGTCAATAGCAAACTCCCATTGACTTCAGGGGGGGCTGGGATTTCCTCCAAGGCCTTTACGATAGACGGGACCTTAGAAGAATTCCTATAGCCGCATTAAAAAAAAAAGAAGAAAGGAAGAACTAGAACAGAAACAGGATTCTAATGTGAGGTCTCAAAAGGAAAGAAAACTCCTTAGGAAGTGATAAATATCATTTACAGCTTTTATCCAAGTACGAGCTCAAAGTATTTCCTTCTTTTCCAATTAAAAATAAAGCTATGAATGCCAGAACAATGAGCTCCAGAGTCTATGAATCCCAGTCAGAGGGATCACACTAACCCGTTTCCTATTTAAACAATGAAATCAAACCAAGATTTGAGAGACCATGGTTTGTTGCTATTATTCAAGCTAGCACCACATGCACTCTGCAGTGCTTTGATGTGGCTGCCGTAGGCAGCTCATAACGGGGGCAGTACTATTTTAAAACGTAAACAAATTGCAGTTAGTAGTTAAGAACAAAAAACAAAACAAAAATCAGCTCACAATTTTGCAGCAAGAAATTCTGTATTTTCAGTACCTGTAACCCCAGACAACACAAACCCCAAAACCACAAGGGTTTGTTTCAGTAGGTCCTAAATCCCCCTCAGTATAAGTAAGAGGAGATTGCTGGCACAGAATTCTCTTCAAGAGGTCCAGTGCTAGAGAATGATTTCCTGCCCCGGTTGAAATGAGCCCAGATTCAACAATCTTGAAGGCACTTTGTACGGACTTAGAGGAGGTTGAGGGACTACCCAACGTATTGAGGTATTCGCATTTTGTATTAAGAGCTGCTGCTGTGTACAACTAATGAGGCTGATGGAGATGTGTATTTTGATTTTGTAATTTTAAATCATTGCCAGAGCAGTCCGAGGCTGTGCATGTGATAAAAACTGAAATAAAGTACTATAGTAATGAAGGACTGCCCCACATGCTTCATGGTCATTGGCCATTCAAGGATTCTCCTAGTGATGTGGTGCCATAAAAATCTTTAATTGCCAATCTAAATTCAGAAGAGACAATCTTGAAATAATTATGGTGCTGAGAAAATACTGAACCAATTCAACGTACTTCTAAAGAACGGCATTTTTAAATACATTAACTGCCCTAAGAATATCCATTGCAATGAAATCAAATAGAAAGTGGACATAAAAAAAAGGCAACAGAGCATACTGAACAGAAAATAAACCGACACACCCAGGACACTCGATGCAGTCAGGCATCTACGATCTTAAATGAAAGGAAGCCAGTATGGGTACTCTTAGTCCCAATTTACCCATTTTAGGGCAATTGCTATTGTCTGCTCATAATGCACCAATACCCCTTTCCTTTATGGCTTTTCATGCTTCTTCTTTTCATTTTGACATTGATCCAATGCCTCTTGAAATCAATGGGCTTCTTTCCTCTGACTTCAATGGGCCTTGGATCAGACCCTTTATGGTTTTACTGGCTTGTATTCTTCCTTTCCTACCCCACACTCATCACTAATTAAAGCCACAAACAATGCTAATTAATATCCATTATCCTAATAGACATGCTGAAGAATGGAAAGCAGTGCTGAGAACCACGTCCTGCCATCTTTGAGACAAACTAGAGGTTAGATGTATGATTAAATTGATTGCTTTGTAAGCTGGGTTCAAGCAAACAATACGAGTTTTAATACAGGTAAATATATACATCTAGGAACAAAGACTGTAGGCCATACTTACAGGATAGGGGACTCCATTCTGGAAAGCAGTGCTCTGAAAAAGATTTTGGGGTCATGGTGGATAATCGGCTGAACATGAGCTCCCAGTACAATGTGGGCCAAACGGGCTAATGTGATCCTTGGATGCATAAACAGGTGACTCTCGAGCAGAAGCAGAGAGGTCATTTTACCTCTGTATTTGGCACTGGTGTGACTGCTACTGGAACACTGTGTCCCGTTCTGGTGTCCGCACGTCAAGAAGGATGCTGATAAATTGGAGAGGGTTCAGAAAAGAGCCACAAGAGTGATTAAGGGATTAGAAAACCTGCCTTTAAGGGGTGACTTGATCACAAATAATGGCAACCCATGGGGGGAGGAGGCGGCGAAGGGTCACATGACCCTCCCCAAAACGCCAGTGGGGGCAAGGCTGGCAGCTGGGGAGATGAAGGGGCAGGGCCAGATCTGTAAGGGAAGAGGTGGGGCCTCACTGCCTGGTGCGGCACGCAGCGGCTGCAATCTCCCAGGCAGCCTCCGGCCATGCTGTCTACAGCCCAGGAAGGCAGCGTGTCCGGAGGCTGCCTGAGAGAGTGCATTAGTGGCTCCACACATGCCAGGGGGACTGAAGCAGAGCCCCCTCTCCCCCATCCCCGCCAAGTAACATGGGATGGGGACGAGTCACGTGGGGGGGGGGGGCACATGGGGTGGGTCACGTGCCCCCCCTTTAGCTGGTGCCCCCTTTGTGTCCCTCCCAGTAGTCGCCCTACAAATATTTGATAATGAGCTCTTCAATCTAGCAGAGAAAGGGTACAACGCGATCCAATGGCTGGAAGTTGAGGCTAGACAAATTCAGACTAGAAATAAGGCGTGAATTTTTGACAGGGAGGGTAATTAACCATTGGAACAAGTTACCAAGAGTCAGGGTGGATTCTTCATCACTGGCAATTTTTAAATCACGATTGGATGTTTGTCTAAATGCTCTGCCCTAGGAATTCTTTTGGGGAAGTTCTGTGATCTGCGTTACACAGGAGGTCAGACTGGATGATCAGAGTGATCTGGTCTGCCCGGGGAATCTATGAAACTTCAGTTTGACAGTGAGAGTAATAGTCTAATGCCAGGGGGGAGGGTGACAATAGGTTTTGTTTTAATATTGTTAATTTTGCTGGGGATGATGCAAGGAAAGTATACTAAGAAAACAGAATCAAATGAACATAGTAATACCAACTAAGAAACAGTAGGCTCCAACTGAGTCCAAAAGTGGTTATTGTTTTGTTATTACCAACGTCTGTACTAAAAGCCGTTTGTTTTTAAAAGCCTGAAGCCAAGCACACAAGCTTTAAGATGCATTAGATCAAAGGAAAGGAGAAGTACAGAACCAGACAGACAAAGATAGAACTAAAAAAAATATTTACACAAGGCTAATCCTTAGAATATTGATTATATTATTGTTTGTGCAGGGTCACTGACATTCACATTATTGTGCCAATATACATATTTAAATAGAAACATGGATAGTCTCTAAAAATTGAGATTTGTGTTTTCTAGTATTATATCGGGATAAAAGTGATATCGGTCTATCTAGAACTAGTTTGGATGTATAGATTTCCTCTCATCATTTTATTTTCTAAATCTACATTGGTTAGGCATTAAAAATGTTATCATAATCAAAATTATGCCTCTGACTCTGACAGTCCAGACAGAATTTTTAAGGTGGTACATTCAGTAGTTTAAGAGTTCACAAGACCTAAAAGGAACCCTTAAAAAAAAAAATTATGGCTTAACATTTTTTCAGGTCCCTCTCATTTATAAATGAGTTAATTTTAAAAACAGTGCAGACTTTCAGGAGAGAAAGATCTAAACAAGATCACACGTATAGGGTAGTTAAATACTGTGAACTAACCAACTTATAATCATTGTTCTTTGATAATATTTCAGATCCCACAGCAGAAATGGAAGAATCCTGGCATTGCCACCTTCAGATCACATGGCAAGTCCTTCCTCTTCACTAAAGCATTCCCTCAAAGAAATAGAAGAGGAAAAATGAGGGAAGAAGGGAATAATTGATCCTGCAAATAGGCAGGAGAACTGTTCTTTTCTGGACAGTTCCCTGTAAAGTATGTTCACATGGAAAGCACCTAGATATCACAGTGAAAAGCATATTGAAAATGCCTACACACACAAACAACATACACAAATATTTGGATATTTTTAAGCCACTGAGATTATTTCCATAGCTCTCTTCATAATTTTTTTATTAAATGAAAGCTGATTCTCACATAATCATATGACTCCAGCTGTAGGGACTTCAAGAAAAACACCAGATATCACGAGACTCGGCAACACAACCTACACTAACTCAGCCATCCATCCAACAATGACCCGTGGGGAATAGTCCCTCTGCGACCATACAGGTTCCTCTTTTATCAACTTTACTTACAAATGTCTACTCACAGCATTCCTTAAATGCACAGTCAGCATTAACACAATTCTAAAGAGCTAACAAAATAACCGTTGAGCAGATTTGAGGGCAGTAGCACCATGACCAGTAACATCACCATAAAATATTTCTGCTATATGTGTACAGTATGAGTACCACATTTTTAAATATGCATTGCTTTTACTTTCGTAAGGATTAATGGAGCACTCATAGCCTCAGCATTTAATTCAGTCTCATCTTTCCAAAGCCAGGACCCAATCCAACCCTGCTGTGCTGTACAGAACACACAGCTAGAAGAGCAGCAGAACAATGAATGCACAAAAAGAGAATAGTAAGACATCCATTCTAATGTGATGAATTGCAGTATTTCCAGCGACAGCCTCTGATTTTATATAATGGAGGGCAAAGTCTTAACTATTAGCCCCACTGATAGAGTTAGCAGGACTCTCAAGTTTCCTAAATGAGCTCATAAAACTCAACAGAATACAGAGACATGAAACAATAACCCAGTTTGGTACTGTTAGCAAAGAAAGAGAACTACTGTTCCCATGTTCATTACTACAATATACCATCATTTATTGCTACTGTGTAGCCCAGACATCTTCAAATTCTATAATTAGTGTCCACTGTTATACGTGTAGAATATACTTTCATTTCAGAATTCTTGGTGGGGGTGGGAGAATTAACCCCAGATACATTTTCCCCCACAAAATAAAAGAGACTACTATGTTCCTGCTGTTCTCTGCAGAATGGTTCTGTAGGTGGCCATTTAAACAACAAAGAAAGTTCAAGGGTTCAAAAGAGATTTCCACTGCTTAATACACTGAAATTTACGTTTTTAAACTGGGTCTCCCTGCTGTGCAATTATGTATGAATTTAAGGCTAGCCTTTTTCTTATAAGAGGCTGTGTTGTGCGGATGGAAGAAGAAATCAGGTCACTCAATCAAGAGAAGCAAATTTCCCCAACCAGCTATTGTACTCCAGGAAGAATAGAAAGCGGGTTTTATTCCCTCCCCACACTTGGCTGATTTCTAACATTATTCTTTGGCGATATTAAATATCCCCCATTTAGACCAAGGGACTAACACAGAAATCTAATTAAATGTTAAGTAGTGCTGTGGTAAAGATCAACATTGTGCTAAGAATGGTCAGAGAAAGAAATTCCTAAGACCGTCTTTGTAATACAATCCAAAATATAAAAGTCTTCTATTTCAACAGTGTAATTTGCCCGCTTAAAATTTTCATCTCCATTCCAATATCTCTTTCCCTCCCTTTGAAAATTTTACCATGTATTAAAGATAGTCTCTTCCTGTGAAACATTTAAAATACTCTCGGTATATTTTCACTGACCCACATGGGCCCATAGCCCTGCCTGCATACAAATGCCCAGGGGGAACAAACTAATCCACAATGGCTCTGGCTGGAGTTAACACGTTCTCTTTCAAAATCCAGGGGCCCTTCTGACTTCAAAGGGTCTGTGCATGGGCACCAAGGTCCACACTAGCAGATCTTGGCGCAGCATCCAGGTCTTAATCTGTTAAGAGTGTGATGCACACCTATGGGGCTATATAAAGGAAAGGAATATTTTATAGCCTCCCAGAAATTAACAAACTGAGCTCCTGATATTGAAGCAGAATGCAATATCAATGATGGAACATCTTTGAAGAAAACTATATTGATAAAAATAACCCATCTATTTTCCACATGTTTGTACAAATGTGAAAAACAATATATAAAAGCCCTGAAATTTGTAATCGGGAGGGGGGTGGATTGAGCCCTATGTATGAGGTACAAATTCATCATATACACCCAGGAGATGAAAAATATCTATATACACCATGCAACTAAATAGAACGAGAAGGCTTAATCCTGGGGGGAAATGGCATATTGCTTTGTCTTGCTTCTTCCATAGGCCTCCTGATTTACACTGGCAGGGGATGGAGATAGTTTCCCTGCAGAAGCAGCAGTGTAAGCCTGCCTTTATATATGTCTATATCTCTATATGGCAATCAAGCTCAAAGGGAGGACAGCAATAACTGACTGCACAAGTTGTGTGTGTCTCCTGATGGCCTAGTTTAGAGGTGGCTTCTTTTTGGTCTCACTTACAATGTCCCACTATTTTCTGAACATTTTTTTTATTTATTTTTCCCTTTTGCATTTAAAGGAAAGCAACCAGCCCTGCACATTATTAATTTGTATAGTGCACGATGATAGCATCGCAAAGCTCTACTTTCAGCGATCAAATGTCAGCGAGCGAATATACCTGGTTTATCAAACGCCTGTTTGTGTAAAAACAACAGCAGAGGTCATGAAATTCATCCCTATTGAGTTATGAAATATGCAATATATTGTATCTGATCAAGTAGGGAGGACAAATGAGAAAACAAAAGAAAAATGTTTTCCTACATTAAAACTATAAGGAGTCCACTTGTTTTAGCTCTGACCAAATGTAGTTTAATGCTAAACAGCCATGGGCTTAAATCATGGCAAATTGGTCAGGCAAGGAAATCATAGGATCTCCACAATATTTTTAAATAAAAGAAAAATCCTACATTTCTTCTTTCATGTATAATAAAATACACATGCATGCAGACCATCCAAGTAGAAACTATTTGTATCAATTCAATAACCGTAAATATTGCAGGGGGTGCGGTTAAGTTATATACATTTTCAAAGTAAACGTACCAATAACTTAAAAGATATTACTGTAGTATTATACCTAAGATCATGGTCAGATGATGGCCCCACCTCTCAACTCCCCAACCCCGTGGCCCATAATTGAACCTATCTCCACCTGATGGGGCCATATGGTTCCATATAAATTCTCCTGCAAAACGTCCAAGTAGTAATATGGATGAGAACCAGCAAATCTATGGGATGGGGTTTGGTTTTCCATAGATTTGGCTTATAGCTCTGCCTCTCCCCACGTCCTAACAGGGTTCAGGGTGAATTTGTTTTGGCAGGGAAGAAGGAGGGGTTGGAGACTAACTTTTCAACCTGATTTGCCACAGATCCCTATCTGAAAGGCATGAAGCTGTGCATCAGTGCATAGCCCCTTTAAAAATCTTCCTCTGCCGTCTCCTGCATTAATATGTCAGGGCCTGCCCTGAGCAGGCATCACAGACTGCCCTGGAGAAGAAGCAATCATATGGAGCCCTTTAATGTCAATACTGCTATTACGTGGCCTCTGCTAAAGGACTCCTCTTGAAATCAAGAGGAAGCACTATATCTGTGTTACCCAGCAGGCCAATTCAGCTTCGAAAGGACTAACAACTACAGAGACTGTTTTCACCTGAATAGGACTCATCAGCAACAAGGTCCTAGCGGTGATCTCTGTTGAATACTGGAATAACCTCCCCATGAAAGCCTCATCACCTGCATCACTTAGCGTCACCCAGCACTCAAGAACGTACTACAGGGAGCAATCTTGCATTTGCTAGGATTTGGACTAGATGGCTTTATAGGTCTTCATCTCCAATTTCTATAAGAAAATTCAAGTGGTTTATCACGTATTTTGTTATATTTTCCTGTTTCACGAGCCTCCATTGTTTAAGGAATGAAAGCAAGTCCACCTGGGAGTTCACGGAAGATAGCTCCTTCCAGATGGGACCAGTGTACTACTGTGCCTTGTAATAACATATATTCTCCAGTTACAAAGGATTCTGATCCCACAAAACTCTTATCAGATCACACATCTCTACCGAACTAGCTCCTCTTTGAATTCAATTTTACCATGTGTTAATGAAGAAGCTTCTTCTTTCAACTCGTATTAGTGTTTTCATCCCATTTTGGAATTTGTCTATCATTTTGATCTTTTGACTTAGAGAAGTTAATAAAGATTGATAGTTCCCTGAGGAAAAACAGGTGAGGAGATAATGCAAATTGGGATTATATCATCCCAATAAATCTTCCTTCCAAAACAAACACAGCTTTCCCTTCTTGCAAAACAATTTTCTTTATTAAAAAAAAAAGAAAGTGCAATCTTTAAAGAAAAGTCTTTCAACTGTTCAGGCAATTAGAAAATGAGCATGGCAGTTAACCAAGTTGTCCAGGTCAGTAACTTAGTTAGTTTGCCATGCTAATATATAATAGTCAAAAGGATTTTGCAGGCCTTACTTACAATGACTAAAGTCAATAGGCTTAGTTATTCACCTGAGGAAGGGCTACAAAATTGGGCCCAAAGTTTTAATAGATACAGTAGTTTCTTTAAAAAAAAAAACTGGATAAAAACCAATGCACAGAACTGATACATAAGAATACTGACAGTGCTAGCTGCAGTCTCATATAAACGGTACAAAATTGAGCAGACATAAAAAGGGTTCAGAGACAGGTGATCAAAATTATTAAGAGCATGAACAGACTTACGAATGAGAAGAGTTTGAAAAGATTAGGAGTGTTTAGCTTAGGTAGCTGGAGACATGAAAGAGTAATACCAAATAATGAATGGTATAGAGAAAGTACATTGGAATGTTTTATTTACCCAATCTTTGAGACAAGAACAAGGGGATATTGAATAACATTAAAAAAAACATTTGAAAATTGATTACAACATCCACACACCATATATAATTAGCCTGTGGAACTCTCCGCTACATTTTAGCACCGAGGCCAGAAGCTTAGTAGTATTCAAAGAAGGATTAGATTAAAAGGAATGTGGATAAGAAGAACATCAGAGTTGCACATGATAGACTAAAATAAATTAGAAGGGCTTCATGGCTCAAGCCAACCACTAACTATGGGTTTTAGGAAGAAATTTCCCACATGCACAGGTTATTCTTTAGTTATCCACCTTCCTCGTAAGCACCTGGAAGCACCCGCTGTCAGAGGCAGAATATTGGACTAGATGGACCATTGGTCTGATCAAATGTAGCAAGTCCTATGTTCTCCTGAGTAAGTGGGTTTTATATGGAGGATCAACACGAGGGTTGTGAGGGACAGAATGCTCCCTCCCAACTCTGAGCCAAGCTACGCGAAGCCCTGTTCAGCCGCGCTCCTGAGCTATTACTTCAGAACTACAGGCTGTAGCAGCTCATGGCTCCTGCTATCTCCATGCTCTCAATGAGGGTTTGTGGCCAGTAGATCTGTGCATTACACACACCCAAAGGTCCGCACACACTCCGCACACACACCCCTACTTGCTCCCTCAGGCTGCCTGGCCACAGAACTCCACTCTGCAACATGTAGCTGGGGCTGTGGAGTCCTTGTATGGCCCCACAGCTCCCAACCTCCACAGTTTTCTTCACAGCAACAGTTTCAATGAGTTTTGGCCCTTCCATTGCCATGGAATGCCATAGGGGCATCATTTCATGCAAAGGCGCTGTGACTGCCAATCACAGCATCATCCATAAGCAAGTGGCACGTCCTAAGATATAATTAGTGCCCAACACTGGCTGTCATACCCTTTGCCACGTATATAGTATGGATCAGAGGTACCTGGCCTTTTTTTGTGGAGGGCCACACAATAGCTAATGTAATTTCCACTAGGCCATAGCCCTCATTAGCAGCTGATGAAATAGAGGAGTTAACATGGCACTTTTACCACAAGCAAGAGAGACACGGAGCCTCATTCAAAATGTTTCTATCCCTTTTCCATGCTAGTGGAAGCAAATTAAAAATAAAGTCTCGACAGGCAGACTTTGGGAGTCAGCTGCTTGCTTTCATGTTATAGTTTAAGAAATCAAATTCTCACAAGGCAAGCCCCTAAAGGAGCAACTTTATCCTGCAAGATCCCATATAAAAAAAAAAAAAA
>NW_020664374.1:17463343-17464379 GCF_002925995.2 Terrapene triunguis | reverse complement strand
GGGGGGGGGGGGGGGGGGGGGGTCGCATATGTAACATATTCATCTCAGCCCACACATTGCAGGAGATTCTTTGCATCCAGAGGACAGAATAATATGAAAGGAAATATCCCAGCTTTATACAATCTCTTTGACATAACCCCTCCCCTTCTTGTGCAGTAACTGGGGGAGCGGGGGGGTGGAGTAAAACCTTTATCTCTGTGAATAATGAACCAACAATTAGCTCTGCTGACCGCGCAGAATCTTTTTACAATCTCATCAGTGTATACTTTTTTAATCAGTCTTTTCTCTTGCAGCTCAAACATAATCTGTGCAAGTTCATCCATCACAATATTAGAAAGTAATACAGTTGCTGACATCAATGGCAAGTATCACTTTCATGGAGATACACAGGGGGCTGTATCATTTTTTTGAGGCCAGACAACTGAGTGGGATAATCCTCACTCAATGCAACTTCCTACAAAGTGTCATATTCTTCTCACCTGCGACTTAGTCAGGACTCTTTCCAATGTGTCCCTCTGAAAATCTTTAAAATTGCTAATTTTGTATTATTTTTTACTTTTTTGTTTAGTTTTGAGACAATTGATGCATTCACTAATGAGAACACAGTATAAATCTGATAATCTTAAGTAAGTGAACACAAAGCAAACTTCTCTATCAGGCCCTCACCATCACCATAAAAGAAAAACTCAAATGCTAAACTGTTTAAAAGGCTATGGTGGAGAGTTCGTTTTGCATTTCCCTTTGTCTTTTTTAACTTACTACTCTGTATATCTTCTTAAGACCTTCCAAATGAAAGTGACTAATTCCAATCAAATGTTGGCCTTTTGTTTAGGTTTCTAACAATGTTTATAGCTGAAAATCAGCTGCCTTTGTTGACTTTCTTGCTGATGCATCATCAGTGATGTTAGAGATATAGGAATAATGTTCATTAGTTAACTCGAGGCAGATCTAGCAGAGATATCACAATGGTTTTTGAACTGGTGCCACACAAACATTAGTTAGCAGGCCAAATCCTGCTCACTTTGCCCCCCCCCCC
>NW_020664374.1:17398119-17462943 GCF_002925995.2 Terrapene triunguis | reverse complement strand
CGCAGAATCTTTTTACAATCTCATCAGTGTATACTTTTTTAATCAGTCTTTTCTCTTGCAGCTCAAACATAATCTGTGCAAGTTCATCCATCACAATATTAGAAAGTAATACAGTTGCTGACATCAATGGCAAGTATCACTTTCATGGAGATACACAGGGGGCTGTATCATTTTTTTGAGGCCAGACAACTGAGTGGGATAATCCTCACTCAATGCAACTTCCTACAAAGTGTCATATTCTTCTCACCTGCGACTTAGTCAGGACTCTTTCCAATGTGTCCCTCTGAAAATCTTTAAAATTGCTAATTTTGTATTATTTTTTACTTTTTTGTTTAGTTTTGAGACAATTGATGCATTCACTAATGAGAACACAGTATAAATCTGATAATCTTAAGTAAGTGAACACAAAGCAAACTTCTCTATCAGGCCCTCACCATCACCATAAAAGAAAAACTCAAATGCTAAACTGTTTAAAAGGCTATGGTGGAGAGTTCGTTTTGCATTTCCCTTTGTCTTTTTTAAACTTACTACTCTGTATATCTTCTTAAGACCTTCCAAATGAAAATGACTAATTCCAATCAAATGTTGGCCTTTTGTTTAGGTTTCTAACAATGTTTATAGCTGAAAATCAGCTGCCTTTGTTGACTTCCTTGCTGATGCATCATCAGTGATGTTAGAGATATAGGAATAATGTTCATTAGTTAACTCGAGGCAGATCTAGCAGAGATATCACAATGGTTTTTGAACTGGTGCCACACAAACATTAGTTAGCAGGCCAAATCCTGCTCACTTTGCCCCCCCCCCCTTTTTAATTGACTAAACGGACTACACTTGAGTAAGGTGAGCAAGACTGGTTCAGCAAGAAGAGAGGTAGATATTCACATATATTTTTAAAGATAATTGGAATCCTGAGACCCTTACCTGCAAAATTCTAACAACTGAAAAGGTAATCTGCAAATGTAACCAAAGAGCAAGTAGGTTCGGAAACTGTTTTACCATCCTGGGAAAATCTGATATTTCAAAGAAAATGTTCCCACTCCTAGAAAATCTTGACAATTTTCACAAACCAATAATCCAAAGAAAATATTTGGTTTGGGTCAATCTAAACATTTTATTCTGATAATTTCAAAACGGTTCATTTCAATTCAATTTTGATCTTTTTATTCTTTAATTTGTTTTTCTCTAAATTAAATTTTGAAACAAAGTCACTTTGAACCAAAAAATTAAACTTTTTTGTTAAATGAATAGGCATTCTTCAACAGGAAAACATCTAGTAAAAAGATTCCCCACCTGCTTTATCTGAGGGGCATTCAGGGGGATTCCTCCTACCCCACATTCTCGCAACATCAGGGATAAACATCTTCTTCTACAAGAGATGCCCAGATTATCCTGCTGAAAAACAGAGCTGACCTCCAGAGGTTCAAGTAAACAGTGGGTTTAAACTATGTTGAATGGCTCTGCAAAGCTTTTGAAATATTTTCTTCTATCCTTTGGGATTGCTCATGAAGTGGGAGCTAGCAATCTTTGACTTCAAAGATCAGGAAGAGAGAAAAAAGGTAGATTTCAAATCCATTACATCTGTATGCCTCACCTACCCTTGCTATTTGAAGGATTTGATACATAATTCTGCAATTACAATGTACTTAATATACGTGTCCAATCAACAGGGAAGGAGATATGCACAGCTATGACAATGATGGGTGTGGCATATGAACCTAGGTGGAAAAGAATAGAATGGCTCAGCTATTCAACACTGTTCTTGCTACATTATAAGGGATAATGCTCCTTTACTGCACTCAGTGCTTGACTAAATGCCTACTGAAGTCAATGAGTGTCTTCTCTGCGAGTTCTTATAATGGATCAGAGCAGTGAAACTGGTGCCGAGCCTCTTAGAGGATAAATGGAAAAGCATGGCACTTGAGGCTTTTAATCGTGGTTCCTCAAGCTCTTAAATGCTTCAAAAGACAAGATTATAGAAGGGTACACAATAAAAACAGAAAATCCCACATAGTCCACTCTGATCCCTAGGACTGTATATTTTAGAACTACCCCTTCAGATTATTCCCAGGACTGTAGTATGCTGCCTGAATATCTGTAGTGATTGGCCCTTGACCAGCTGCCTAGGGTTGTGAACTCTGACTGAAGCTATTCCGGGAGATTTCTTTTTTCCAACATGACAATGTCATTTTTTAAAAAATATCCTATTAAAATCTCCTGGATTGCTTTCAATAGTCATGGGGAGATCAATGACAATTCCGGGAGACTCCAGGCCAATCCCGGAGGATTGGCAACTCTACAGCTGCCCTGTTGCGTAGAACTCATGTGTTCTGCTGGGATGGGGAGTGTCAGCAGAAGGAAGGATCTCAGATTTGTCCTGTAGTTCTGTATGACCTACCTACTGAATTTCAGATCTTACAAGCATACTTTAAATAAATAGATTTGAAACAGTCAGTATCAAATCACAGTCGCATTCCCTTCTGGAAATGAGATGTGTAATCATACTACAAGAGGGCAGGTTTGAAAAACTACAAATCTCCCACTGTAAAACTAAGAGGTTTTTTTCCCCTAAAAAGAACTAAGTTGCAGATCTGAATGTAAAAGGTAAAACAGGGATCTAATTACAGTGTACAAGCCACCTATAGGTCCTGAGAAAACTAGTTTATAACTGAATCATTCTTCTGGGGCTGTTTTTAAAGTAAAAGACTCATTTTTATGTTTTCTTTCATCTCTTGCAACACCAGCAGCTATAAGAAGAAAGCTATTTTATTTCCCCCAAATCTTTCCCTATTCTTTTTCTGCAGTGCCAACCTGGTTAGTGGTTCAGTCCAAATTATGCCATTATGCTGCTTACTCTACCAGCGATGTATTTTTAAGAACAACAGTTCTAATTGAAAAAAGAACAGGAGAACTTGTGGCACCTTAGAGACTAACAAATTTATATGAGCATAAGCTTTCGTGGGCTACAGTCCATTTCATCGGATGCATGTAGTGGAAAATACAGTAGGAAGATATATATATACACAGAGAACATGAAACAATGGGTGTTACCATACACACTATAAGGAGAGTGATCAGTTAAGGCCAGGGAGATGGAAGTGTTTTCCAACTGGTTTTTGAATGTTATAATTCTGGCCACTCAATTACAGACCTAAAAGTCGCAATATTACAACAAAAAAACTTCAAAACCAGACTCCAATGAGAGACTGCTGAATTGGAATTAATTTGCAAATTGGACACCATTAAATTAGGCTTGAATAAAGACTGGGAGTGGATGGGCCATTTCACAAAGTAAAACTATTTCCCCATGCTTATTCCCTTCCCCCCCTTCAGTTCCTCATATCTCCTTGTCAATTGCCAGAAATGGGCCATTTTCATTACCACTACAAACAGTTCTTTTTCTCCCCTGCTGATAAAAGCTCACCTTAACTGATCACTCTCCTTATAGTGTGTATGGTAACACCCGTTGTTTCATGTTCTCTGTGTATATATCTATCTTCCTACTGTATTTTCCACTACATGCATCCAATGAAGTGGACTGTAGCCCACGAAAGCTTATGCTCAAATAAATTTGTTAGTCTCTAAGGTGCCACAAGTACTCCTGTTCTTTTTGCGGATACAGACTAAGGGTATGTCTACACTACGGGATTAATCCGAATTTAGATAATTCGAATTTGGGAAACAGGTTGTATAAATTCGATTGTGCGCGGCCACACTAAGCACATTAATTCGGTTTTTAACCACATTAATTCGGTGGTGTGCGGCCACACTACCCCATTAATTTAACCACATTAATTCGGTGGTGTGCGGCCACACTAACCCTAATTCGAATTAACAAAATCGATTTTGGCGCTACTCCGCTCGTCGAGGTGGAGTACAGAAATCGATTTTAAGTGCCCTTTAATTCGAATTAACTGGCTCCGTTGTGTGGACGGGTTAAGGATTAATTCGGATTAACGCAGCTAAATCCGAATTAAAGTCGTAGTGTAGACCAGGCCTAACACGGCTGCTACTCTGAAACAGTTCTAATTGAATGGAGGTCAGAACTAAATATAATGCAAGTCTAACTTGTTGGTAAGTGAAGTAGGCTTAATTCTAATCTACACCTAGGCAAAACAAAACACTATAGTGCTAAGGGACAGGTTGCTATTTCAGGATCTCTCCTAGAACTTTGTGGGCAAAAGCTTCATTTCTTGATACAATCTGCTCTGACTAGTTCTCCCCAGGGGCCCCAGACAAATCTTATATGACCCAGAAACCTTCTTTGTTGGAGGTTAACTGGGGTTATCTTTCTTGAGAGAGCTCATACGGACGCCATGGACAAAATCTCCAGGTGAAGGATGTCTACAATATCTACACTTTCCCACCTCCTTAATGTCTAGGTACAGTGAAAGTGGGGGAGTAAACAGTAAATATTACATTAATAATCATAATAAGGTAACAGTTGCAGAGGCAAAGCTACAATCTTTCCATAACTGTAGATTTATAATAGTAAGCTTTTAATGCTGTGCAGGACTTCATCGTAGACGAGATGCAAGACCTACATGCAATTCTTGCAACATTTACATTGGTAGCATTTGGACACGCTGCTATCATATGGCTATCGTGGAGCATTAGGTCTCTCCCAAGCCTGTACTAACAAAAAGCATGTTAGAAGAACTTGTGCCTTCTACAGTTTAAACAGACTCTATATGCAGACACTTCATTATTGTTGTTGTTTTAGATTAGTGGTGACTATTACAAAAATGTAAGAAAAAGTGAAAATGGATGAAAGAGTTGAATGCAGATGAGTGGGGGAACCAGGAAGAAACAAAATAAGACCACATACACAACATTCACATTTGACACGCATGACGGTAATTTTTCCACTAAACAGTACAAGACAAGCTTTAGATCCTGTACTTCCAGGCTTCCTCCACCACTCCAGCACAGCCTTCCCCTTTGGGTGTCTGTGGGCTCTTTGTGACTGAAGTTAGAAGAGAGCAGTTAAAGGTTGCTAAAAAGTGCAACATTAGCACTCAGCAGCCAGACAGTACACATTAGACATTTATTAAACTTCTCAGCACTATATTTTAATTAAACCAAGTCCCATGGCATAATCTCATCTTTACCCAACTGTAATTAATCAGGACATGTAGCTTGTAATGTAAGGAAGTTGTAACCTGGTCCTTGCCGGCGTAGGCCCCAAAAACACCCAGAGACCACCCGAGGCGCAGCACCGGTGTCCTTTTATTGTTGGTGTCCGTTCCCAACACCTACTATTTACAAGTATTTACAGAGACCAACACTCTTGGAGACTACTAGCTTCCCAGCCAGCAGGGATCTAGAGCCCACGCTGCCCCCTTTCCTGTCTCCCCCCCTTCCTGTCTCTTAGCCAGCTTTATAGGGCAGGCTGGCTACCCAGGTCTGCAGGTGGATCCCCTCTGGTAATTAGGGCGTGGCCCCTCAGCCAGCCCAACTAACCCTTTTCCCTCTGGAACGGGACTAACAGGGGCCTGGCTTGTTTCTCCTAGCCAGCACCCTATTACAGAAGTGTTGCAGCACACTCTTCCACCACAATCCAGCTCCTGAAGGAGTGGCAGCTGCAGATGTCACTGTAACTAAAGTTTTGTCTTTGAGGGACAATGTCCCAGCGTTCTCAATAATAACGACCCCTATTTGTTTAGGGAAGGAATGGAAAATGTCATCTGTTTGTGCCGGTGATATTCCTTGGCCAATCAGCGCTTCATGGTATTGAAAGCATTGGTCCATTAAAGAGAGAATTATTTTAACATTGCCCTGTAAGGCCTCAATCCTGCAAAGTGCTAGTCACTTGCAGAGCATACTTAACAATGTATCTTAGGTATTCGTGTGTCATCCATCATCTTAATAGCAGAGTGTCTCACAATCTCTCCTGTATTTATCCTCACAACACCCCAGTGAGGTAGGGAAGTGCTGTTATCCCCATGTCATAGATGAGGAAATGAGACAGAGGGTCAGTAAGGCCTTGTCCACATTTAAAAGGTTCGGTACAGCTATGTTGGCAAATCCTCCTAGCACAGACGCAGTTTATGCCAGCAAAACAGTCTTTTTCTTAGTATAGGTTACACTTGTTCCCCGAGCAAAATAAGCTATACCAGGTAAGTGACTTTCTGGTAAGTATAATGACATCTCCACTAGCTTTTGCTGCCATTGCTATGACAGATTTAAAACAAACCCACATCCCTAACCAACACAGCTATACCGGCATAACCTGGGAGCGTAGACCATTCCCCAAGCCTGAGCCTTGTCCAAGATCACACAGCAAGTCTCTAGCAGAGCAGGGAACTGAACACAGCTCTCCCAAGTCCTAGCCACTAGACCAGCCTTCCTCCCCAGCCCGTTATAGAGCTGAATATGCTCAGCATTCCCTGGGAAGCTACCAGTGCCTTGTAGGGTTTGGGCCCCATGTTTTCACTGAAAGTCACACTTACTGGTGGCAGTTTAGGCCACAAAAGTAGCAACTTTCCACATTTTCTTGTAATAAATAATTGTAGCTCATTGGTATGAAACAGGCTCTAGTAAATAGCACTATGGTGTTTCCAAATGTAATCTAGCTGTCGTCGAAGCTGTGTCAGAATAAGGCAGGCTTCAATGGACGCATGGGATGAGATGAACAATCTAATTTTATATCAGATCAGAAAACGTGACTACTTTTTAAAGCTTGTTTGGTATGCGAGTTTGACAATGGTAAACTCAGCGTTTACGCAGTTAGGGTGATATTCACCCCTTGCAATATGGGCTAGGTACTTATGTCTCACTTGAGTTTTGATTTGAAAAACTTAAGTGGGACTTGGGCCAGTACAAGGCCATGCAGCACTCAAGTGCTGACTTTCACCCTTAATTAGCTATACACTATCTAGTGCTAACAGCCAGCGTGTACAATATACAGAGAATCTCATTTACAGTGAGATTCCACAGATCGGAACTTCTCTGGCATTAGCAGTAGAGGCATTGGGCCAAATTTCTCCCTGGGATAATCTATTGAAGTTAATGGAATTACTCCAGGGATGAAACTTGCCCAACATTTGCAATTTTTTCCTATACTATGCAAACACAATGCATCCCAGCCCAACGTTACACTGAATCTTTGTGTCCCTTATCCCAGCACATACAACTAAACTTTCTTTCAAAGCAAAATTACGCAGCGCCCAAGAGAACAATGATCTCCTTGTGATCCAGCTACTTAAAGATAAGCACCACCCCTCAAATCGGGCCTTTGGAAAGCACAAGGCAAAAGACTGCAGCATCTGAGTGCTTTTAAACAGCCCGCAGTACAGCTTCTAGAATCAATGCTTTACCAAAAGCCCATTCACAGCCACACAGCCTCTTCATCACCCACTCCATTCCTCCCACACACACCCCTTCCTCCGCCCCTCCCTGAAACAATCCTTTCATAGAATCAACAGCCCAGAAGGAAGGCATCATGCACTGCCAACAAGTTATTCTCATTGGAACCAGCCACCTCTCAAAAAGGCAACTGGGTTTTAAGGATGCAGCAGACAGAAAGAGGTCAAGATCTGCAAATCTCAGGAACTGCATTAATAACAGCAAACACAATCTGCCTAGTACCAGCAGCGTAACGCAGCAGAAAGGGGATGTACTTTCAACAGAAATGGCACTAAAGTATCTTCCCAGGACAGAACTTGGTATCTTTGGTTCCAATCTTGCAGTGTATGCTGCATGGTCAGCACCATGCCGTATGGTCAGCACCGTGCTGTGTTCCACTTCCAGGGGACCCCACAGGCAGGATCACTGCAGGATCCGGTCTTATAAAGCCAGGGGCTGGCCAATCCTAGAATCCCAACTGGATCTACAGCCAAGATATTGAAAAGAGAAGGGAAATGGCTTTATGTATTTTAAAGGAGAGAGAGAGGGCTCCCATCTTGCTGCACAAGATTTTATGCAAATCCTACTAAAATTAATGAGTAGCACACATGCAGATAGATATTCATGCCTGCAGATGAAGATATTCTTTGGTATTTTTGAATTTAAATCCTCAAAACCAATAAAAATGGTCTGAAGAAAAGACTGAGGTAGCAGAATCATCCTATGCCCTGAATTCCTGACAAAACCTTGAATCACATGAGCTCTAGCCTTCACTATTGGGATATTTATGTGATATGCAATCCATCATTCATCGCTAGGCATTTGCCCATCTGGCTTATGCCACTGAAACAAGAAGCTACAAAAGAACGTGCTACAGGCATGTAGCAAAAGAGGCCAGAATGTAGCTGTATCTATCGATATACAGATGACAAGACTAAGAGCTTGTCTTCACGCACAGCACTACAGCAACACAGCTGCACTGTTAAAATGGTACTATGCCAATGGGAGTAGTTAATCCACCTCACCGAGAGACTGCAGCTATGTCAGCGGTAGAAGTTCTCCCAACAACACAGCACTGTCTACACGGAGGGTTAGGCAGGTATAACTATGTCACTCAGGGTATGTCTACACTACAGGATTAATCCGAATTTAGATAATTCGAATTTGGGAAACAGGTTGTATAAATTCGATTGTGCGCGGCCACACTAAGCACCTTAATTCGGTTTTAAACCACATTAATTCGGTGGTGTGCGGCCACACTACCCCATTAACTTAAACACAGTAATTCGGTGGTGTGCGTCCACACTAACCCTAATTCGAATTAACAAAATCGATTTAGGCTCTACTCCGTTCGTCGAGGTGGAGTACAGAAATCGATTTAAAGGGCCCTTTAATTCGAATTAACTGGCTCTGTAGTGTGGACGGGTGAAGGGTTAATTCGGATTAAGGCAGCTAAATCCGAATTAAAGTCCTAGTGTAGACCAGGCCTCAGGGATGTGGATTTCTTACACCCTGAGCAACACAGTTATACTGATACAGGTCTATAGTGTAGACCTGGCCTAAGGCTCAACTCTATTTACAAAGGAACAAACTAAAGGGCATAGCCTCATATTTTTTGCAATTATAAATATAACCTGCCTTCAGTGAATCTCAGAATTATGCCATTGACTTACATCAGTTTGCATACAGTTCTTCTCTCCCTCTCCCTGGAGAATTAATTTCACAAAGTAGCTAGTACTGTTATTTCACTAGGTAAGGTGTTAAACGGTCAAGGTTACCTTGCTCTTTATTTCATTTTTCAGTCAGTTGCTGCGATATAATTTGGGTAATATATTCAATGGAGAGGTGCTTAAATTAACACATCTAAACTACAATCACAACCAAAAACCACTACCCCCAAGTCTCCAAACAATAAGCCTGATTGTCCATTACATCCAGTAAGGGAGATTCCTCAACATCAGTATCAACTCAGCATATTTAGGCCAGCCTCAACTGCAGCATATAATTGAGCATATTCAAGTGCGGATACTCTTCTCCCTTTACATTTCATAATATTCTCCTTCACCTCTCCTCAAACACGCACACAGATTTATCTGTGGCTCTGAGATCAAAAAGAAACTTATTACCATGCTAGTCCTCAGATCAGCCTGCAGGCGCTGCCCAGAAATGAGCCATACCACCACCTTCTTCCATTCTAGTCTGCACCGTATCTATATTGCTACCAGCCAGCACCATTTTGCTACACATAGTAGGCTATGCCCCACAATTTTCCAGTACAAGTACTGTTGGTTTGCATCCACACATCAATCCACAGGATCACATTGACTCTAAAGCTTTGGCATTGTCAGTCCATAACTTGCTTCATTATAAAACTTGTTCTAGTTTTTTAAAAACAAACAAACAAACAAATATTGTACAGCAAATGAGCTATCTTAAAAGACTGATCGAGACACAACATTGTACCAAACTCTGACCATTTGATGAAATATGTGGAGCTAAAAAAATTAGAGAGATTAATCTTTGCTTTATTTGAACAGTGGAACTTATACTGTATCTTGGCCTTTTTGTTTGCATCAGTTGTTGCTGGTGTGGATATGATAAGGATTCTTCTTCCCTATATACATGATCATATATATGATCAATGTTCTGAAGCCTTTTTCTTTTACATGCTGTCCCCTGCCCACACTTATTTCTTTCTTATATACTTTCTCATTATGTATGTGTGCAAACATACGCACAGAGCTGGTGGCCCTGCATTAGTCTAGCCTATCAATTGGAAAGAGGGTCCAATAGACAATTAGATGATGAAGGAGCCATAGGACCACATGTACCATGATGTCTCACATCACAATAATGCAATTGCTATGCTAACGCCTCCATCAAGTCGTGTTTACTGTCACCCAGGGGTTAGGCTCCAAGAAAAATCACTAAGGGTTGCAACATTTTGTAGCTCCCTCTAATATTTCATTTAGAACACAACCGAAAGGAAATTGGTTAAGACCGAGCTGTGGAACAGTTAGATAAATGATTATTGCTAATGTACATTAATAATTTGTATTAAATTACACCTGGATTATTACATAATGAACATTATCCATATTACACCTGTCAGAGGTAGCTGTAATCCATTCGTTAATTTATGGGCCCAACATTCTTCCTCAAGGAGCCTTTCCACAATTCCACATGATACCCCATCCTAGATTTTATGTCTGGATTGTTGATTTAGGATATAGACAGATAGCTCCCCAAGTGAGGACACTGCTATAGGAGGTTCAAGGGCATTGGTTATTCCATCTTGTGTACTAAATAAGCTACACATGAGGGGTCAAATTCATTGCCAATGTAACTCAATTTAATGGACTTACACCAGGAATAAGTTTGGTTGAAGATACGTATTTGTGTAATGTCCGTACAGATGACAGAGTGCAGATAACTGGTGCATGGTGCTACGTCTTTCTATTCTGGTTCACATCACATCACATTTGGTGGAAAGCTGAGCACATATGACAGTTATGCATCTCTTACACTTACTGGGCCCAATCCCCAGTGGGTATAAATGATTTACATCTGCTGAGGATATGGCCTATTGCTTATAGCAGAGCACTTCATCCAAATAGCAGCCTGCAGGTTATTACAGATTATCCCACTGTTTGTCTGTACAGGGGTGCATCAAGGCAGGATCAAGCCCAAAGTATAATATAAATTAGGAATACTGCTGAAGCCCCAAAAAAATAATTGATTTGTAATTTAAGTTGTTAGTTTAGTTGATTTCCCCTCCTTGGTTTAAGCCTGCAATGAGATTGAGTACTGGAGAGCACTGCAACAAGATATACTGCACCCTTAAAATGAAGGAACTTAACGCACGAAGCTTTTAATGTGCTAAGGACAATAATCCATTTACAACATCCATTAGAAGCAGGCTTGGTTTGGTTTAAATTAAACCTTAGGAAGTTTTCAGCAGTTTATTACCTGAACAAGACAGCAACACATTAAAGATAATCAATGGAGAATAAACCACACTAATAAAAATTAGTATCACCACTCCTGTCCATAGTAAGGTGGGGGAGGAGGGGTTGCCTCTACCATTAAGGCAGAGATAGCGGCATAACTTCTGCACTGCGTCTCCGGAGAAATGCAGCACTGAAGATGCAGGGAAGGAGGGAGTCAAGGCGGTAGGAAGGGCCAAAGCTAGCCCCCTAAAGGAAGTGCATAGAAGACAAAAAATGATTTTAGATGGAAACTAGTTAACAAACCCAGCAATTCTGGGAGGTGAGACAGAATGGAAAAAAGACAATGTTGACAGAATGATCTGTCCTATGGGTGAAACTTACCCTTGGCTTGCTGAGCCTGGGCAAAGCTCTCCATGCCCCTGAATTCCCACAGCAACTCCACAGGTTATATGCGAGTGGAGTGACCATGCAGGTCTCCCACACCCTCTACATGCAAAGAGAGGGAATCTCTGATGGCTTCAAACACTGTGATATAGAGTGACCAATTGGAGCCGCATTTGTGCCAGAGGCTGGAACAGCAGCTGCCAAGCAATGTAGTACGGGGCAGATGGGGAAGAGCACGTGCATTCCATCTCCTGCAACCTCAAGCAAAATCCATTTACCAAGAACTCAGGATTATCCTCAATTTTGTGAGTTCAAAGGCAAGCTCCATGAATGCGGAGTACCAATTCCCCCTGGGAATCTAGTGGTTCACCTGAGAGGTGCACTCTTTTCTCAGAACCTTTATGTATGGTCTAATAACTGATTTCATGTGCATCTTCTGTCTGCTCTGCTGCACTTAGCACTTCACCAGAAACCACTGTCCACTAGGGAAGGGAACCTGTTTATGCTGAGACCTGCCTTTCCCCTTCCTTTGGGTCAGATAAATAACCATGGGAGGAGTGGGGTTGGGGGAAAAGGTGGGAAGCTGATTATTGCCTTCTGTTTGGATCCAATCTTATTTCTAGAGCCCTGCGCGGATACAAAATTGCATCTGCATCCAATCCACAAACATGGTCCATGGATATAAAACAGATATCAGCAAATTTGCAGGGCTCTACCTATTTCATCTCTATCCCAGCCACACAGAGCATCTATGATTTACACCACAGCAATTTTTGCTTAAAATCAAAAATCAAGTTATCTGATTTTACCAAATGCTGGGAATAGATAAATATGGATATTAGGTTACAAAATGTTGCTACTCAGGCTCACTTTTAATACGGTGATTTACTTTTATTGCTGACTACCTCACTTTTATTATCAACAAACTTTAGCACTCTGCAATCGTATTAGGTATTGTACGCTACAGCATCAGAAGACACAAAATACAAATAAATAAAACGGTGATCCCTGCAGAAAGACCATGTTTTTGCATTCAAAGCTACTCAAGCTCTGAGTGTACAAAGCAGTTGGCTAAAACAGTCCATCTGTTTCCTTCTTGGTATAGCAATAGGCTGATCTTGAAATTACTGAAAGTTACAGATCTACATGCTGCAGGATTGAGCTCCCAACTTAAAGCTACTTCTAAACATTTGCAAGCTAAACAATAAACTTTAGGGAGGGAAGTGGAAAGAATTGACAAGTTATGACTATTTTTAGTACAACACACAACCCCATGCTCATTGGTCTTAATCACATGCACATGTTAACAGGACAGCTTCTCAGCACTTTCTCAGTGCCATACTCTGAGTGGCTACAGTTCAAAGTCCAACTATCCCTCCAACTGAAAGCAAAAAGGAAACCTAAGTGGCTTTGTAAGAATTACAGTGATCCTATATATATAAAAAATAAAGTATCACCTCGTGCTGAGAAATACATTGCAGATTCATGCAGTGTTCATTGACTATAGCAGAGTTCCAAGTACACAACTCCTAATGTAATTATACCAGCTTCTTCTTGAGATTTCAATTCCCTCCTGCTTTCCTCCACACCTCTTTAAAAAAAGAAAGTTTAGGGGAAAAAGAGCGAGGGAAGGGAGAGGAAGCTGAGATGTATAAAAAGAATTGTCAAATACACAGATACAACAGTTTAAAGTCTCAAGTTAAAATATGGTGGGAGTATATCTGCCATAACATCCATCCTAAAAACATGCCAGTTGTTAAAACAGGCAGTGCATTAGAAGCGGTTAGATATAATGAGAACGTAAACTAAAAGTCTTCGGGGGAGATATTTCAACTATAGCAGTATACACTGGATGCTATCTTTTATTTTAATCATGCTATAAACCGTGCCTTTTTGAACAGCTATCGCTTCCTGCAGTTACTTACATACTGGTATATAAATTAAAAATCTAGAAGCAATTAGGAATGAAGCTAAGACTCTTTTGATGCTAATACATCAAAAGAAGGATAGAAATTCCCACTCTGCCCCCAAAACACACTCAGTAACACAGAAAAAGTTCCCCTCTTCCCAGGCTAATCGCTGAAGTCGCTCCAATAGAGCTTCTGATGTCAAACTCCAATTACATGGAGATTGCAAGTGATCTGAAACACAGGTTTTTGAAAAGCCCAGCCCTCTGACTCAGAAGACCCCACAACTGTGCACTTCTGCTGTCAAAAATATTCTCGCAAGCTGATCATATTTCCTCCACTTCAGACACCAAAACATTGCCATTAAAGATCAATGGGCACCATGAAGTGGTAATCCTTCAAATTATGGAAAAGATAGAGAGAGTCTTTGACAGGGTTGGGGCCAGGACTGCAGGGGGTGGGATAACAGATGGGGATCACGCCCTGGATCTATCAGCATCGGAGCCCCCAAAGTAGTAAAGAATATTTGAAGAATGAAGGAATTCCCCAATGCAGTTGAAGAATCATCCTCATTTGGGGGAGCATTTGCATTTAATTCACAGATTTCTTAATCTACCTCATCTCCGTAAAGGTCTTTTTCCTCCTCACCTGGTTCTCCCACGTCCAGTCTTACCTTTAAAAGGGGCGGACGTATGGTAGAGCAGCCTTCTCCAGGTACAAAGCAGCTCGTTACCCTCACTGCACAATGATTTTGCATGGAGGGCAGCGAGTGGGCACCGATGAGCCCACAGCAACTTTCACTTAGAGACTCCTTCATACCTTCAGCCGGCCCTAATGAACTGTGGAGTAACATTACCTAATGTACAATAAGGGGATAGCAGCATAGCCATGAGGTGAATTACTCTTATGTATCCCAGCATACGAGATGGTGACTGACAAAACGTTAACATTCTGCTTTGAATAGATTCCCATCAACTGAGTCACTCCACTTCACCGCATTTGCACCATTCAAAGTTGTCTATCAGGTGAGCACTGTGACCTGCACTGAGCAAACAATTGAAAGGAAACTCTCCTGGAGAACGCATTCACGCTAGCTTTGTTCTAGCAAGTAAATAACTAGGGCTAGGTCGGTGCTGTTTGGCTGCTAAACCACAAGCCGGACTGGGTGAGGGTGGGGCTGGAGAAGCTCTGCATACGTGGGAATTCTGGGGATCTCTGCTTGTCTCAGGTACAGTATTTCCAGGGGTGCTGGAGAAAGCTATGCCAGAGCAGAGCCTGCAGTGCCTTTGAAACAAGCTGCACTCTCCTATACTGATTCCATTTTGCTGGCCAGCTTGGAGGGAAGGAGCGAAGCCCCACTTTAGCAGCAGCAACACTCAGAAAAAACATCTTTCCTGGTCCTTGCACTCAGGGCAGCAGCTTTGGCTGGTTCATACACGGGGGAGCATGGTAAAGAATAGTTTCTTGTGTCTTCTCCCCATCCTTGCATATCTATGCAAGGCCAGCCATAATCTGATCCTTACAATATAAAAATCATAAAATAGGCAAATCTATGCAAGAAATGTCAAAAAAAAAAAAAAAAAGAGTCAGATTTTGTTGAGCCAGAGCAGCGTTTGAGTGGCATCGTTATATTTTATATTAATGTTTGCTTCCAATAATTCCTTCCCTCAGTTCAAGGACATTTCAGAACTAGCCAACAGGTTTTGGATACACTCCAGGCTCTTCCCCTTCCCTCCCCCAGAAATCAAACTCCCATCTTTCATGTGTGGAAACAGATAGCTAATTGACTCTCCCACATGATCTCCATCACAAAGAATTTAAGTAACCACAGTTTCTTTTACCTTCACTTCCCAGCTCCCAGACAATCTATTTTATAAATAAATCACACCAGAAGAGGGAAAGGAGGTAGAACCAAGAGCAAGATGTTAAAAGGACACACAAAGACCACAGAGTTTTACCCACATTATTAAACTATGAAGATTCTCAAATAGACACCAGATACAGGCTGTATGAAAACATATACTCAAGTTATCAAGCCAGATCCTCATTTGGTATAAAATCACATATACATTTAAGTCCCCTCACACCAGTTTTACACGTGTGACACATCACTGACCTTAATGGAGTTATCCTGTTTATACCAGCTGAGACCCTCATTCAATATCTCTAATTAACATATAAGGCCTGTTCTCCTTTCACAACAGTGTAAGTCAGGAGTAGCTCCATTAATTCCACTAAAGTCTATAGAGTTACCCAGGTGTATGACTGGCATGAGATGAGAATCCAGCTCCTAATATTTTTAATATATATCAGTCTCTCTCATCAGAAGGGCTCTTCAATTAGCAATAAGACCCCAAAACAGCCATATTCCTCTGCTATTTAGGAGTTATTGAATTTTCACTGGTAAAGTGCTTGGGTAAAATCCTAGCACTATTGAAGTCAATGGGAGTTTTTCCATTGACTTCAATGGGGCCTAAATTTTATTCCTTTGTTTTATTTTAAAAAGGACAGATTGTTATATATGACACAATGTGAGTCAAGGTGGCAACCCCAGATTCCAAAGCATAAGATCACGGCAGATGTGCTTTTGTAAGAGTCCTTGGTATTAGTTTCTACCCATTGCTTAAAATAGATTTAAAAAGCCTTCCACCTGACTCTACATATTTTTCTCTATTTCAGAAACTAAGTTGCATCATTAGTTTGTAAACAAAGACAATTACTTTTCTTTTTGAATGACTGTGCGCAGTCTAATGTTATTGTAAGGCACGGAAACTCTTACCCCGTGGTTTTCCTCTTCCATTTTTTAATTGTTCCAATGCTAGCAAAAAACAAACAAGCAAACCAACATTTCAGTTCTCCAAATCCCACAGTCCCCGCTCATTTGACATCAGCCCTCCAATCCTATAAAAAGCAGAGCAGTGGGGGAACTCTCCTGCTTTCCCACACCACAAGAGAAATCAACTGAAATACATAATGTTGGATCATGTTGCATTAATTGAAGAACTGCACTCAAGAGTGCCATAGAGAAAAGTCTTCTAAAAAAATAAGACAAAGAGTCCTGTGGCACCTTATAGACCAGGGGTAGGCAACCTATGGCACACGTGCCAAAGGCGGCACGCGAGCTGATTTTCAGTGGCACTCACACTGTCCGGGTCCTGGCCACCGGTCTGGGGTGCTCTGCATTTTAATTTAATTTTAAATGAAGCTTCTTAAACATTTTAAAAACCTTATTTAATTTACTTACAACAATAGTTTAGTTATATATTATAGACTTATAGAAGGAAACCTTCTAAAAATGTTAAAATGTATTACCGGCACACGAAACCTTAAATTAGAGTGAATAAATGAAGACTCGGCACACCCCTTCTGAAAGGTTGCCGACCCCTGTTATAGACTAACAGACGTATTGGAGCATATACGTCTGTTAGTCTATAAGGTGCCACAGGACTCTGTCGCTTTTTACTAATCCAGACTAACACGGCTACCCCTCTGATACTTAAAAAAATAAGGTAACTGATAAAGAGACAGAAATCTTGTCCATTTCCAGAAGGACAAAGAACTGTGCTCTATTATTCACTGTTTTTGAGTGTGAGAGAAAGACATTATATTGAAGGCATTGGTTATCACATCCAATGCACAATTTTTCTTTCCAGGTTTTTCTATGGGCCCCAGACTGTTTCTAGTTCATATGATTTAAATAAAATAAAAAGAGAGAGAGAGAGTCATTGAGGCTCTGTTCTACCTCACATACCTTAGATTGCAACAATGTGCTTTTCCTAAAGCACACAAAAACAAAACATAAAACCCTACATTCAGATGTTTCAGGTTTGTCTTGAACTCAGAAAAGCATTCGAGTACAGAATTAAGGACAGCTGAAAATCTATTCTTTATCGTGGCTACTGGTATTGGAAGCAATACAAGAGACAGGATGGTCATCCATTCGTTATCCCCTATCATGTCTCAGCACAATAGGAAGAGCACAGAAAGGAGTTGCAGTCTAACTAAATTCATTTGTCTCAACCTCACAAAAGACAAAATATAGCTATTATTTGTTGCTTTTTCAATGGTTTAAAAGGATGCACCCAAAGTTACTTTAAAGAAACACCCATCCTTAGAGAGGCTGGGGTTTCTGATGAAGCAAACCATATCCGTTCTGAAGCTCTCTAGGACAACTTCATTTAGGGGATTCTTTACAGATTCCATTTCAGCAGTAATTGGGACTTCAACATAATAAAATGAGGAGACACTATCATCATCTTCACTTCAGATCTAAATAAAAGGTATTGTAAAAAAACAATGGTGGTGGCGTGGGGGAAGGAGCATGCAGATCATCACTGCGGATTAAACATGTCATTGCGGTGCTGGAAACCCATACTCAGCAGCATTCCACCAACACATGGGAAAAGAGTGAAACTGACAAAAAGCAAAAGTGAAACTAGCCAGTCAATTTCCAGTGACCAAGCCAAGTTAAATGTAATAAATAAGCTGCATAAGCATATGTCATAAATGACTCAGTAAATTTGCAAGTAAAGAATTTAAGATATTATTTTTATCTTGATACTGTCCCTTTAAAGGAAAAAATACCAAAGTAGTGAAGAAACTCCTTGTAGCACTCTAGAGCTGCTCCTAGGAACTTGTGAAAAGCATAGTAACACAAGGCGTTCCCTTGTTCCTTGGTAGCTACAGCACTGAACCTGGCTATATAGCAAAACGCAGAAGGAAAAAGTGAGGCACTACTCTCATAGATTAAACTTGTAAAAGATGTTCGATTTTCAATAAAATATTTATGCTTTTAAAAAAAATAAAAACTCAGCAATTACAGAATTCTCAGAGATCACAGGACTTTAAAACTCTACTGCCTACTCAACGCTGGTTACTAGTAAATCTTCCCTGGCCAGTAGGGTGGCCTACATCATCAATTTCTGCAAAATTGAAGCTTTCCTTTAAAAAGTGTTACATCTGTAGCCCTTGTGATTATGAAGTAACTTTTCCAGATATGAACAGATGCCTTGCTGCTTTCCTGAATCTGCAGACAGATCTTGTGCTTCTACTGATGCTCACGGCTTTCTCAATAAACAACAACAGTAAAACTAATAAGAGTCTCAGCAGTTTCATTGCTATTATTCAGAAAGCTGTAGGCAATAATAAAACTGTCAGGAACTGTGTCACTATCACCTTGTTTTTGTTTTGGAAAACTCTAGCAGCAGCAGCAATTTTTGGTGCAGTAGGACAAAAAAATTGAGAGCGAGAGAAGGGTAGAGAATAGTCAACTTTGGAATGACAGGGAAGGAAAAGAGAAAGCTCTTTCCTGTCTTCCACCAGTAGGGTAGGATAGGATTCAAACTTCTTAGACCCCTATTAACCAGAGACATACATGAAAGATGGAAAGTTAACCAGGATCCAGGAACTGGAATATGATAGGAATCCTAGTAGTGAAGTGGGGGTGTTTAGGGATGGGGTGGGGAGAAAGGGACAATCTTTCCCTTGAACCTAGATGTTGGCCGAAGGGCATCATTTCTAGTTTATTCCTCTAGCTAACAGGTCCTTGGTAAATTTCCCAATCCCCATTTCTAAGCAGAAGTGAGAGGAAAATTGCAGCTGCACAGCAGAAAAGCTCAAGCTAAATTTAAAAACAAAAAAAAACCCAACAATCCTGAGGTCTTTATTAGTCAGATAACAATGACCCTGAGACAAAGAAGTTAAGGCCCAAAGAAGATTGCAGAACTGGGGATATGCATTATTATAAAAGCCAACAAAATGTCACTTCTAATATAGTCCTTGAAATTTTCTGCTGTGACTTTCGATCCCTAGTCAAATATTTTATGACAATAATGTATAAATCTTCAAGTTTAAAAATGTAAAATGTTACTTTCTGTAATACTTATATACAGTGCTATTATATACTAGTTTTAAGAGACTTTTCCCTTTACAGCACCATTCATCTTTTTGATTCCTCAACAGTGGTAACCTGACTTGTCAATATATTGGGTCAAATGACAACCTGATATAGTTACTGACTTCAATAGGAATACTCCAGAGATGGATTTGGCCCATTATCTAAATGTCTTCATAATGAAATCTGGTTGGTTCATTAGGAAAGAGAGAAAAAGGTCCTAAAACTTCACTGCTCAATGTTTTGAGCACCTCTGCCAGCAGCCTAATAATAGGACAGTATTATTCGCAAATCATTGTGCTGCGATTAGTGGTGTTATTACACCAAGTGTTTGTACAGTAGCAAGACAGACTAATACTTTTAAACATAACAGTCTTTTAAAAGTGTACTTGATCTGCGATTCTAATACCATATTGCACAGCATCTCAGCAAACATGGCCAACACCCTGATATGCTAAAAGTACTGGGCCAAATTCAACCTTGGTATTACTCCATTGATTTCAATGGAGTTGAGCCAAATTCATCCATTGAGTTGAGTGAAATAATATCAAGGATGAGTTTGGTCCACCATGTTTAAAAACAATTGCATATTGCCTATAGTACTAATGAATGAGGAAGGGTCTGTGGATGGAAAAACTGGACGTGCTATCTTCATGCACTGTAGGATGGGATGTGTGCTTTAATGTGTAATGTGAATTAGTCTGTGAACCATACACTGGATATACAGGGGGGGTGGAGGGAAGATATGTAGTACTAGTACATGAATATGGAGAGATGGGACATAGGTATGAGTAGCTGTGTCGATGGTGACACAGTATATACATATGAGAAGTAAGGACATTGTCCCTGGGATCCTCCAGAAGAGCATTCACATGATCTAGTCATCCAGGGGATCTCTACAGCTTCACTATCCAGGTGTGGGTGTGTATGAATGGGGAAGTGAGGAGAGAGAATCAGCAAAGTCTTTCCCCTCCAAAAAAGCTGAACATTTAGCTCCTGGCACTATTAAAATGTGGGTAAAAAGCCACATTCTGCTTTTTATCAACACTTGGGTAAATCCAGACACTCTAATGAAGGTCATGGAGTTACACTAATGTAACATCAGTGTGTCATACTGTAATTTGCATACAAACTGCATAAATGCAATCCATGGGGGAGGGAAGAGAGGGGGGGAAAAAACACTGACAGGGCTAGATCCGGCTCTCACACTACTATAAATCTAGAGTAATTCCTCTGATCTCAATGTAGTTACTGTGGGTTTATACTGGTATAAATGAGAGCAGAATGTGGCCCAAAGAGGTTTAGTTTCCTCACTTGGTCCCCTCCTTTCATCACACAATCCTCTTTCACACCACACATTTCTAATCAAAGCAAAAAAACCACTCCAGTTATACATTAGTACTCACTCTGAAACAGAAAACCTTCTCTCATCATCATGGGCCAGATCCTCAGCTGGTGTATATCAGCATAAATCCACTGAAGTCCGTATGGTGCTACACTGATTGACTCTAGCTGTAGCTGAGCATCTCATCCTAAATATCTGTTTTGAATACCTATGGCAGGCTTTTGTTCACCATCACTGCAAAAAGTTCATTGACTCAAAAGGGGGCTAATTCCAACTTTACACAGGAGTGAGAGAGAGGAACAATCAGACAACGAATTTTAAAATGTCATGTTCATTTCCAAATATCTTTTTAAAAGACTGACAATATTTCAGCCTCATTTAGCCCATATAAACTGGAGTAACTTCACTGAACTTGGTGCAGCTACTCTGGATTCATACTGGAATAACAGAGCAAAATCTATCCCCGTGTTTCTCGCTGAGAAGTGCTCTTATACAGATAGCAAGAGAAGAAAAGGACTGAATATATTTTACTGTGTTAGTTCAGAGTTTGAGACAGAAATCTTACCTAAGAAAAATACATATTCACACATATTTGGGAAATGTACGCATCACTAAGAGTCTGAAAATGGTTATATTCAATCATTGTTAACGTAAGCCACATTCTGAAGATATTAACAGCTGTTAGAAGTATAGAGCCTATCACTGCTTTTGACTGGAGAGGAAGCAGGATTAAAGCACTCATTGCTAATAACAACAGTATAATATTGCCTTGACCACAACAGATCTAATTTTTTTCAGGATTCCTCAGGGTTGCTCTTCAAAACAAAAGTCACTCCTCAAACTTCATGACTTTATGGCCCTGAAAACTGCCTACAGATTTATCATTTTTATTATTTCTACTTAAGGGCTTAGAATTTTAAGCAGGATGTCAGGAATATTCTTAAGGATAAGGGAAATTTTCACTGGCGGGAGGAGGGGATAAATGAAGGTTGGGGTTGGAAAAGTATCAGAAATTTCTGGGAAAAAATCCCCTGGGCACCTTTGTATAAATCCTGCAGCATCTCCTCTGTCATAAGAGCAGCCATACTGGGTCAGACCAATCATCCATCTAGCCCAGTATCCTGTCTTCTGACAGTGGCCAGTACCAGATGCTTCAGAGGGAATGAACAGAACAGGGTAATTATCAAGTGATCCATGCTCTGTGGTCCAGTCCCACCATGTGGCAGTCAGAGGTTCAGGGAAACCAGAGCATGGGATTGCATCCCTGACCATCTTGGCTAATAGCCATTGATGGACCTATCCTCCATTAACTTATCTAATTTTGTTTTCAACCCAGTTATAGTTTTGGCCTTCGCAACATCCCCTGTCAAATCCTTCGCTGTTGACTATGCAGTCCCAGAAATTCTAGTCAGGAAGCTTCTTATGTAAGTCAGAAACCACTGACATCATCTTTCTTGTTATTGAAATGGTCTGGTTGCACACACTGCGCCCAGGAACATACTGATCCGCATTGGTTTGTTTATAAATTCACTCGGAAACAACCTGGTTGGGGAGCTGTCTCTTTGACACTGGTCAATATCAGCAAATCAAGTGAGTCTGCCTGACCTGAACGCTGGGGAAAGTACAAGCCTGACGAATTCACGCATTTTCATCCCCGCAGCGCTAAAAGCAAGGCTCTTTCCCCCTCCCCGGCCCCCTCTTTTTGCCACACACCTTCCAGCCCCTTGAGCAGGTATTTACTCATTATGAGGAATTCAAGAGAAGCGTAACCCAACTCCAGCTGGTGCCTGCAGTCACATAGTCAATGCCTGGCAGCACCGCAAGCGACCGGGTCTCATTTATTCTAGGCAGCTACTCCTGAGCTAGGCGGGGATGCGAGCCCAGGGCTAGGATGGGTGAGGAGGATTGGTGGATCATCCCATACCACCCACCAGGTTGAACAGGCAACCGCGCTCCCGAGCCAAACACATGCTCTCGCCCCTGAAATCAGCGGTCCATTTCAGAACCTCCAAACTTTACAGCCAGGTCACCTGCCGTCCCCCCCGCCCGGCAGATCCAGCCTGCAAACACCCGTCGCCTCTGCCCCCAGACGGGGGTAGGGACTTCGGGCCATTTCGCAGAGCGGCTGGTTTCTTTTCAGGCGGCGATGCAGCCAGGAGGAGCAGGGCGAAGCTGGGACGAGGGTCTAGGAAATGCGTGCGCCCCCCGCGCCCCACCGATTCATTCAGCTTCACAGCTCAGCAAGTCCGTCCTGGTTTCATTTGTTAAAGCACCAACTTTTCTCGCCCAAACCCTCTCCCCCTTCCAGGCGCCCCGGACAGAGCCCATCTCCTCCGGCTGCCCCCCGGCTTCACTTCCAGGCGATCACACACACAGAGCCCCCCACACACAAGGCTTAGCGCCCCCCCGGGGGGGGTGGCGAGGCGCGGCTGGCTACTCACGCACTGCCTCCTGCTTGGGATCCAGGCTGCGCAGCACCCCCTGCACACCGCTGATCTTGCCGTGCAGCGCCCGCACCCTGCGCTGGGCCAGCTGCAGCTCCGTCTCGATCTCCTGGAAGAGGGTGCAGGCGTGCCGGGCCACGTCGGACAGCTGCCGGAGGATCCGGGCCAGGGCCCCGTTACTGACCGAGCAGAGATCCAGCATCGTCAGCACCGCCGCAGCCTCCTTCCCCTCCGCGGGCACCACGGCGGCAGCCTCCTCCGGCTCGGGCTGCGGGTGCGGCTGGTCCCGGGGCTCGGGGCAGCCCAAACTCTCCTCCAGCAGCGAGGCGGCCGGCTGCTGCCGGCACAGCCACTGGGGCTCCACGATCCGCTTGGCGAAGGGCATCGCCGCTCCCGGGGCTCGCCGGCCGGCCAGCCACACACACACGCGCGCGGATCGCGGCAGCGCTCTGCCCTCCCCAGCCCCCGCCGCCCAGCGAGCCCCGCACGCCGGGCTGCTGCGCTCTCCCGACTCCGCTTTCACTTGCTAACAGCCGGCACCGGCCGGCCAGGCGTCCCCCATGGTGCGCGCCACGGGCGGCGTCCTCTGCCTGCGAGCGGCTCCCTCAGCTGGGGGAAGTCACCGGCGCCCAGCCCCGCTCTCCGCTCCTCTGAGCATCAGCTGCCCTGGCGGTGAGCTCCCCGCCTCGCTCGCACACGGCGCTGGCCGCTCCGAGAGGTGGGGGATTGCAACAGGACGGGCGGAAAACCCGGAGAGCGGAATCGGCCGAAAGCCTGGGGGAGGAGGCGGGAGGGACGAGGTGGAGGAGAGACTGACATCGCCCCTCTCCACCACAGGGAGTCACTGCAGGCGCCCCAGGCTGGGGGCAGGCGGGAGCGCGGCCAATGCCTCCGGGGAAAGGGGATTTTTACCAGCGGGGGGGAGGCCGGCCTGGGACCGATTTCCAGCTTGGCAGCAGGTCGGAAAACATCCGTTTGAAGATGTGAGCGGGGAGGGGGAAGGAAAGCTCCTGAAGTCTCCCAAGGCAGAAAGGCAGGAGTGTGTGTGAGTGAGGCACCACTGAAAAATAAAACCCTCTGGCGTGTCCTTTGCTGCTGGGGCCCCTTTAAAAATGGACCTGACACTGACTAGAGAGGTGTTTTTTAGTGGGTGTGGTAAGGAAAGTTAGAGTGGATTCATGTATCTTTTAGCTGCTGCAGGTTGTAACCTAGGTCAGGGCAGAGCTCGTTGCATAATCAGGCCCTGCATTGTAAAGCCTTAGGGGTAGGGATCGCATCTGCCTAGATGTCTGTACAGTGCCCAGCCCCTGCAGGCTCTAATCCTGGCTGGGGCTTTGGGGGCTACCACAGTAATAATACTATACTCTGGTAAAGTGACAAGTTTACTCCCCTCTCCTAGACCAGCACATTTCTGCTGCAGTGTGAGCACTAGCGAAATATTCATATGAAGAAAAACAAATGTCAGGTCTTTTCCTCCCTCTACCCAAGAGAATTACCTAGCAAATCTTTGCTCCTTTTCAAGAGATGGGGGTGTTGCAGAAGGGTTAAAATACAAGCGGGTGTGTCAGAATATGACATAACGTTCTCCAAACTCAAATATGAACTACTCACTCCAGAAGCAGGAAAAACAGAGCCCCTGGAAAAGCTAATTTTCAGTCTTTTAAACAAGAGATGTTGTTTCTGACAAAAGACATTCTATTTTGGAGTGTGATGTTCTGAAAGCCAAATGTAATAACCAAATGTAACATCTATGAGTAGAGTGGAAAGATATTACTAATCTATATTTTACAGTGACACCACACAACTGTCAGGCGCTGGCTTGGCCCAGCCCACGAAGGACCCACTGCCACACTCAGAATCTTTCCAGTTTTCCAGACAGAGGCAAAAAGAACCCCACAAACCCCATTCCTTGGCTCACTCTGGGGCATCTCAGGGGCAAGGGCACTGGAACAATTTGTATAGTGGGGGTGCTGAGAGCCATTGAACTAAACTGTAAATCCTGTATATAATGGAAACCACTTCAAGCCAGGGGGTGCAGCAGCACCACCCAATCCCCTAGTTCCAGCACCTATGCTCAGGAGAGTTTCCTTCCCCTCGCCTTCCTGCTTCAGGGCCTCTTGAAGGATTCTTTCTTGCTCTCTCAGCTGAGCTTCACCTCCCCGGGCTTTTTCTCTGCAGGCCTTTCCTCCCCCCCAGGTTCCTACTGCCTCACCTCCGAAGGGACAGGCACTCCAGCTCTCACAGCCACAATACCCCCTTCCTTATTGACAGTCCAGGTCTTTCCAGGGAATGTCAGTTCCCCACCCACAGCTGCACCTGATTAATAAAAAGGGCCAGTCTCTAGGTCTCTCCTTTCATCCTCAAGCAGCTCTGACCTGCTCCTTTCCTCTCTCCCTTTTTATATGGCCCTGGTGCCTTCTCTTAAACCAAAGTCAGAGGTGGCTGATGAGTCAAAGGTGCACTGGACCTCTGTTCCCCCTTAAAAAATGGGCCAATCACCCTGTGACCACTAAAAAAACATGAAGGTTGCAAAGTCAAGCACTAAAAAGTTAAATTTCCCAGTTAAGGTTGCCTGTGTAACCTTAATTTGGCCCCCATGTGTATATATATTATGACAGTCTTTAATTACATGATCACATGCTATTTTTTCTACAGGAGCCCTGCCTCATTCACTGCACAGAATTATTTATAACCCACTACAAAATATGTTAATATTTTCAGTTGTGATTTATATACAAGGAGGGGAATTCTAAACCGTACAGAGCACCAGCCAACAAAGCTAGTGCTGGATTGTAAGAACAGAGCCCTAGGGACGAAACCAATCCCCAGATAGCATTGCAACACTCACTAGTCAGTGATGAGCTCCCTGTAAGGGAGGCTGCTACTGGTCATTCCCAGTGCCTCTGTCAAGCAGCAAGATAAACCGCTGGATTAGGCCACCTATAAAAGAGGCAAAAGCACGTTTTTTTTTGCTTTTACCCCACAGCTGCTGCTGCGTATCCTGCCTGCTCAGCCTTATCCCAGCTCTTCACCCTTAGCTATGCTTCATGCAGCTCAAGACTCTTTCTCCCCTTGCAAGGGCCATGCAGGCATGTTCATACTGTTCGCCTCAACCATCTCTTCTTTGCTGCAGGTAGCCAGATCTTGCTCCTTCTCTACCTTCCCCTTCCTCAGCCATGTGATAAATGGCTCCCTAGTGCATTTACCCACCCTTCCAGCTAACCTGGGCCTGGTAACACAACTCATGTTGGAAGGGTACCTAGCCCCCACACCCTCTTGTGTGTGGAAGTAAAGGTTTGGAACAATGCTAAAAATGCACACAAGTGAAATTCTTAAAGAGGGGCAGTATCTATTGGTACATTTTTTTCTAGGGCCTTTTCTAATACTATGTGCTTCCCACCATTTCTAGGTTTCTTCCTCTGTCCCTCATTCCGTGACCATGGCCACATTGCCTCTGTGTTGTTGTCTCTCAGCTGTATTTGACAGGGACATTGCTGGGAGTCTCATCCACAGTTTAGAGGTTGGGTTTCAATGGGATCACTAGACATCAACGATCACAGCTTGGCTGCCCTTGGGTCAGACGCCAGCTCCTGTGGTATGGCTGGTGCACTGGGATCCACCAACATCCCGCATAGCGAGTTCTAACAATGACATATTCCCTCCTCTCCCCACTGCCCTCATCATTCATCTGAATGTAATGATTTGATCATGGACACGAGTTAAAGTATTCATGTCAGCTAAATGCATTTGTGACAGCAGCCTTCCTCTTGGCTGACACACCGTGGATTGACCCCAGGACCTCCAGAGCTAAAAGCACAACTCCTATAACTTGAGCTATAGAGCCAAGTTTTTATAGCTGTGGGCAGCAATAACTTGTGTTCTCTGTGATTCAGCACAGAGGGAGAGCTGTAACACACACTCACTGGTGGGTTACACATTGAAACAGTTTTCCTTGTGAATATATCAGTATGGTCCAAGTCTCTTGAGCTGGTGTGGACAGGCACAAGAGACCTCAAGATCGGACGATGCCAGAAAGGATATCAGTCAGGAGCAGAAGGGATTTGGTGCATTATTATTTTATTTTGGCAGGGAGGGTATTACATTGTATAAGAGAGTCAGGACCGTCTACTGCTGGCTTCAATCTCTTTAATCTGGACATCACAATGTGGATTGAAAATTGGCTGGTTTCTGTGTCAATGGGTGATGGCAGCAAGGTTAGAATCCAGGTAGTTGTTTACATTAATTGCTGGAAAGGTGGTTGGATCCTCTGGAATGATGGGACACCCACCATTCATACTGAATACACATTAACTCATCTTCCCACAGTGATGGGGATTGTAATCATGGGACCCCTCAAGATCACTTTGGAAAGTTCAGTGGTTTCCCAATCCAGCAACATGTAAGATACCATGGCCCTAGATAGGCTGTAGGATGATGTAGGCTCACTTGATTTGGGGGATTATTCAGACCTGCTAAAATTTGGATTGCTCAGAATTCAAGTGCCCAAGAAGGGGAAGAGGCTGATTACAGCTCTGGGCTGCTGTCACTTCCTCCCCTTTCCACTGCTGCCAGGACATGAGGCCTGTAGGCATAGTTTTGCTAAATTATTTTAATGAAGTTGTGGCCCCCTGACCATAGTTTGGTGTGTGTCTTCACTGAGCCTTGCTCTGATGAACAGCCCACTCTTTTATTCTCAGCAAAATATGGAGGAGACACATCACAGACAGACAGACCATTCTCATGAATTATCCATTTTAGCTCAATGAAAGTAATCACTGTTAGAAAGCTCACTTCACAGCTTAGATGGACAAGTCTCTGGGTCAGAGCAGAAAATAACATTCATTCATCACATCAAGGCCATGGAAAAAAGCACAAGCCAGAAAAGCCATATAGCCAGTATAACTCATTGTGAGCCTCATCCTGCCCCGTTAGAACTCAGATAAAGTTTTGCCTTTGGTTTCTATAGGAGCAGGATAAAATACTACATCCTGGGTCCAAAACAGGATCTGAACTGGGTAAAGCACTCAGAATGACTCTAGTCAAGCTGACTGTCTGGAAATTGACAAAGATTTTGAAATTCAATGTTCTATCAGAGCTCCCTTTAAATAGCATGTACTACTTTAAATAAAATGCTTTAAGAAACTGCGTGGTGTGGGCCAGTGTTTTTCAGCTCCTAGTTGATATTTAGAAGGACTTTTGATTGGGCTCCAAGAGCAATACCACCCTACATGCTAAGGCCCGTTTCTTCACCCAAACCCTTCTTTCCATTCCATGAAACTTTATTGGCGTGATGAGCTCTCCAGCGTTGCCAAAGAAAGAGACAGGCCTCTCCCCTCAGGTAACCTGTCAGAAGCAGGTATGACCTACTCTGGTCACAGGGTTACACTTTGTGTGTCCCTTTATCATTAGTGCCTGTGCTATGCAGCACAATGCCATTTCTGACATCTCCTTTTTCTCCCAGGATCAGGCACAGTTTTTCCTCATCACTTTGTGGGGGAATCTTTTAGGATTCCTGATAGGCTGAGAAACTCTCTCACACGTCCTGGTTTTGGGGACGTTTAGGAAGTGTTTCTCCATCTCAATCTCTCCTCTGCCACATTGGCTTTCTTTGTACCCATCCCTGCTTTCTGCCAGTTTGCCTTCTGTTTCAGTTCTGCTGCTGCTGTTCCTAGTATTACTACTAATTATTCACATCATTGTAGCACCTAGGAACCCTAGTCGTGGACCAGAACCCCACTGTACTAGGCACTGCACAAACAAAACAACATGGACCCTCTTGCATGGTCTGGGAAGAGTGCAGCACCCTCAGCAAAACAGAGACATGAACTACACATGTGAAGTGCTGTCAAAACACACTGAAAACAAACTGAAAAAATAGACAAGACCATTTGTTTTCTCTGATCACTGTTACAGGAGTTTTAGAGTTACTTGTAACAATATTCAGGATACAATTTTCAAATTGAAATATGAGTTTTAAAATTGACTGTGTTCCTTTAAATGCATCTTTAGGCAGCCTTCATATACTAATTGGATTTTATTACCAAGAAATAAGTTTAACAAACTTCATTACCACTCTGGCAAGTTAATATGAGTTGCACACATAATAAATGTTTTCATCAGAAGTATCAGTGATGAAAGTTAGAAAGAAACACCTTTGGACCAGTAATCTGAACAATGAGTAATGTAAGCTCATCTAGTGAGAAAAGTAGTTTTGTATTCAAACATTTCTGAAAAGGATATTGAATGCCAGTACTGGGAGGTGAGGAGAAGGAAAGAGGGGAGGGAGGAGGAAGTTGCTTAAGTGTTTTTAATCATCAGCTTAAGAGAGAGATTTAAAGGACAAGAGTACATCCAAGAATATGCAATAGATCAGAGACCAAAGAAAAATGAAGTTGTCAGCATTTGGGGGAATACTAGGCCTTCTGGCAAAGTTAAGGTTTTTCAAATAATTTTAACACAGCTGAAGTATTATAAAACGATCAGGTATCCATTCCATTTTCCTAAATTCTAATTCTTACATAAGAATGGCCCTACTGGATCAGACCAAGGGTCCATCTAGCCCAGTATCCTGTCTTCCAACAGTGGCCAACGCCAGGTGCCCTAGAGGGAATGAACAGAACAGGTAATCATCAAGTGATCCATCCCCTGTCGCTCATTCCCAGCTTCTCGCAAAAAGAGGCTAGGGACACCATTCTTGATTTACCAAGGGTACTTTTTGGCTAGATGTAAATTAATCTTTAAAAAGCCTTGTTTGTGACTTTTTCTTTACTAAAACTTCTTATTTCTGATAAACACAGGAGATGTTTAAGCAATGGCATCTCAGACAATAGAACTGATTCTGACCTTACCTGGGAGGAACTCCATTGCAGCCAAATGCCATAGCAAAGTCCATAGCAAGCCCACCACTGATTTCAATTGGAGCATGATGAAGCCTGATCTCTGAAGGTGCGGGGGAAGTGGATATGGGGATCTATATGATACCAACTAAGAACATTAAGAATGAAAACATAGTATTTTAGAAAAAAAAGTTCTTGAAGTACCATGAGAGCAGAGGAAGTTCACTCAAAAAGAAACGGCACTTTTTACCAAGAGTCATAATCCAGAGGGGTGAGGAAATGAGGATACTTTCACTTCCAGTGGGAGATCTACCATCAGAAAGTTTCTGGCTTCTTAATTATACCTCGCGTTATACCACCCTGAGTTTTAAACTCCAGACTGTGGAAGTCTTTACAGTGCATTTCCACTGAGCGCACTGGCATTGAGCAGTTTATTTACATTCGGCAAATCCTGGAGTCCTGATTCAGGACTTTACAGATGTCAGTGAAAGTTTCACCTGCATCAAGCCTGCAAAATTTGCCAGGTGTCCAGAGATGTGCTGTGTTGACTGGAAATGTGAAGTGAGAGCCATAGCGGTGACGATCATTTGTTTGGTACTTGGGTGCTAATATGTGTTTTTATAGGTTTCCCATAATAAGGTAGCATACTTTAATTGCATGCTGAAAGTGTTGCCTCTATCTCCTGTGCAATCTGAACCTGTAAGCAGTTTCATGGTTCCCGTTCTGGTGGCTAGTCCCTCTTTTCCTTGTTTTGGATTCTCTTCACTGTGACACAAACAGCCAGCAGTGCACGTCACCAACTGCTAGCTGCGATGCTTGCCATTATCAGACAAAACCCAAATTAACCTTTGGTCATTATAACCCTGCCAATCCTTTGTCATAACCAAGCTGTTGGCTAATTTAGAGCTGCAAGTTGCATTGTCTCCATATACTATATGACTACTCCTTATGTGATACTGCTCTGAGAAATAGCTCCTGGGATGTAGACTATTAAATGCAAAACATCTTCAAATTATTACAGTTTTTGGAATTATGGGCATAACTTACTTAGGCTGTAGGGCCCTGTGGGCGAAGATGCTCAGTGCATAAAGGAAAAAGGAGTTTGGTAACTTCCAAACCAGAATACAGCAATTGTCCACCTAGTTAGGCACAATCTTTCCAACAGTAGCCTATGTTTTTTTCAGACACCCAACAATAATTTGTAGATTCTAAGGCCAGAATAGACCATTAGATCATCTAGTCTGACCTCCTGGATATTACAATTAAACCTGCCAAGTCTACAATAATATTTCACACTGGGCAAAGAGATTGGACATGGTGGATTTTTCCTCGATGCCAGTAGTACATCAGCTTTTGATGGGAAGCCTAGCTCTTGTAATTATTAGAGTGACTGGTGCATCCTGTAATGGTTTGTTATTTTGCTAAGTTGTTTGCTTCATTAATATCTGGTGAAAGCAAGTTCTGTGGGTTAATTACATCTTCATCGGATCAGCAGAATGCTAATTGCACCATTTACACCCATGGAGGGTAGCTAAGCCATAGGAGAGAGTCCCCCCTGGGAAAGGGTAGGATGTATTACCACTGCCACCCTCCCCATAGGTTCTGCCAGAGGGGAGGAGCTTTAGTATTGCCCAGAGTCCCATATTAGCCTCAGAGGGTTGCTCAGTAAGTTGTTGAATACGTGTATCTACTTTTGCCCTGGCCAGGGCCCTTCCTGCCATACCCACTAGACAGGCCAGTGCTGGGTCCCTGAGAGAGAGAGAGGTATGTGGGCTGCTTGTGCCACTTTAAGAAACCCCCCACGCCCTCCTACGCAAGCGTTCTACCATTGGGATCTGCCAACTAGATTCCAATAGTAGAAGACTTAATAGAAGACTGGCAGTGAATCAAGCCCACATACCCTGTAGAGTCCCATGTTCCAAATCCTGGCCCAGAGCGCAAGTGAAAAGGAGTTTGGTGGTTTCATCCTAGTCCCTTTTCATCCATATTCCAAAACCACAACACAATAAGGCCAAACTTTGAATGATTGGAAGTCTCTGCTCCAGGGAGACCAGGGTTCAGTAATGGCAGGGATGTGTCAAATCAGGTTTGAGGGTCATTGGTGCAAGCATACAAGGAAGATTGTATCACTGTGCCTGCATATAGAACAGAGTTTCACTGGAAAATGTCAGTCCGTCACACCCAAAAAGTGTAGCAGGAACATTCCTCATTCAATGAACTTTTGCTAACTTCGAGCAGGGTTCTGACAGAACACTGCCCCTGGTTTCCTGAGGGGCTGCTGTGGAACCTGGGCTTCCAGGGTCTGGAGGAGCCCATGCCATGAGCTGAGGACTCCAGGCTTGCAGGGTCTGCAGCAGACCCACCGGGCCAGGACTTCCAGGTTCCTTGCCATGGATCTGGGAGCCTGAAAGCCTGGGACTCCAAGCTCTAACTGCAGCTCAGCTCCTGACACTGCAGCAGAGCGCCTGGCAGCACCAGGTAGTTAAGGCTCTCAGGGCTTCCAGTCACCCCATTCCTAGGTGGGAGACTCAGTGGGTGGCCTCCAACTGGAATAGCCCAGGAATAGCCGGCAGGAATAGCCCAAGGATTCCCTAGGGGGACAGAAGCAGCTGGCTTCTGAGGGCACGGGGGAGGAATCAAACTGGAACTGTTAGATTTTTCCCAAAATGAAAATTTCAGAATTTCCTTTCAGCGGGAAGTTTCAAAATTTTCAGTTTTCATTGCGAAGAATGGAAGATCAACGAATTCTGAAGCATGCGTACCGAGGAATGCTGCTCCATGACCGGTGCGTATGGGTGCCAAACGCTTCAGTGGTACAACAAGTTTGCCAGGGATGGACATAAACCGAATATATAATCAAACCACCTTAAGCACCTTGCCAGAGATTGATCTGGATGGTGCTTGATTTGCAAGACAGTCATGTCCCTTTGGGATTTGTCATGATGCTGATGACCTAGATGTCACTAGTATTAAGCCCTCACATTCCATGTGACAATCACTGATTTTTAAAGAGATAAAATAGCTATCCTATTATGTCATTTTTATCTCTTAGATTAATTCCTTCACTGTCCACCTATTTCTCCAGGATAGAGCCAAAAGAGTGGGCTTTCATCCAGTCCCTTGACAACACTCCAGTTCTGGCCTGGAAGGATTACTCTCCAATAGCATGGAAAGGTGCCCTAAACCTCAGGACTTTAACACTTTCCTTAAAGTGACGAATGCCAGTTGTATTCATCCAAAAGCTAAAACAGTTATGACATGGGTAATAAGCCACACTGATATTTGAGCCAGGATCACTGGACTCATTTTTATGTGGAATCTTCAACCACATCTGATATAAATCATTCTGAACCTGAGCCAACTTGTGGTCTCCTCATGACCAGTCAGATCAGCTTCCCCGTTTTGTTTAACTAACAAGTAATACTTTAAGTGCTCTGAAAATACATCACAAAAGGAAAAGTCTGATAAAGTAACAGTGATTATAGTTTCAAAGAGAAACATGGTTTATAGAAGCATAATTAGTCATCTGCTCTTAAACTAGATAAATGAAGCATGGAAATTGAAAGGATATCTTCGGGCTTTAAGAAGATAAAGAAACATGTTAAATAATGGAATGTCACTAGACTCTACATTTGTTTTTAAGGCTAAACAGAGCTGTTATCACCCTTTTTTATGTCCACATTTTACTTTTTTCTGTTGCTTGTGTATAAAAAATGCAATCCTATCCTGCTTACAGTGGAGCTACAATATATTTTAAAATTATTACCTAAGATTTTTTTGCATTAACTCTGTCTGCTGGCAAGAGAAGAACGCTCTCATGTTATATAATTATGGCTTCAAGCGGCACTAATGAAGAAGTTGCGCAGGCTGAGGCCTGTTCTCTGTTGTCTGGAGGCGTCGACAGCAAGTCTGTGGTTGTGGTCACACAGAATTTGAAAGTGGCTTAGATTGCCAGTCCAAACAGCATGCAGAACAAAGTTCATCGCTCACTCATTCCAAGGGTGTAAAGAATAGTCAAATCTACATTCCTATATGAGATTGCAGGATTAAGATGAAGGATTTATACTCCAATCAATAGGTTGTTTCCTCCTTCTCCACCCCAAGTGTATTTATTCTAAAGCCCTCTGCGACATTGTCAAAAATAAGTACACCAAACCAATGAATCTCTGGTTGCATGCATACAGGGCCTGGCTCTGCTCTCACACTGGTGAGAATGCAGAGTATGTCTACTGAAATCAATTGAGTTACTCATAGTGATGTGAAACCAGAGTAATTAAGAAGAGGATCCGAACAGATAACAGTCACCAGCTCAAGAGTACAGAGTAGCATGAAGAACAGAACTTAGAGGGCTTGATTCTCTTCTCACTTACACTAGTGTAAATCCAAAGAAATGCCATTGAAGTAAATGAAAATACACTGGTTTAAATAGGAGGGGAATCAGACCCAATGTCTTCTGACCCAAAAGATATGAACTTTACCACTTGAGCTGAGAATTTCCTTTAGGTCTCATAATCCTCGGGGATGGAACATCAGATGAAGCTGTGAGATAGAGCAACTGGCTGTGCTCAAAAGATAATTGATAACTTGGTCCCCTGGAATTAAGGAAGTTATTTGCAATAATGGGTCTTTTACCCTTTAGGGGAAAAACAAGCGCATACCATAAAAACAACCCCCCCCCTGCAAAGAGTAAAACTCAAAGGCTCACTAAAAAAGACAACCAGTGAAAACAGACTACAGAGACTTCAAAGACCGATGATTTTGGTTAAGAATGTCAGCTCTCTTTTTCAAGAAAATGTTATTAGCTAATCCTTAAAATTTGGTTTTGGCAGATGACACACCTATTTCCTGCAGGTGCAGAACATGTCTACAACAAAGGGGTCTTAAGAGCATTTTGGTAATGTGCAAAAAGCCTCCATAAGTACACCTTTATGATTCCATCCGTTCAAACCAGCCTGAGTGGAGTCCCTGATCCCCCATATATGCATTAAAATGTAGAATGGTTTCTGCGTGGATTCATTTAGTGTGGTTATTTATTCCTTTATGTGCAAGTCCACTAAAGTAAAAAACAGAGAGCATGTATGTATACAATAACAATAAAGTCAAGAGCACTAAGAACAACAAAAACCCAAGCTATATACCAAAAATGGACATCTATATATACACACACAACTAATAATAGATAAAAATACAAAAAAGTTTCACTTCCCACTGCTTTAACACTTACACCAGTTTAAAGATGCTTCAGTTATACCATTCCTTCAATGGGTATATTCTCTCTCAAGGTCTTCTTTCCAAGGTGATGTCCTCTTTGGTGTTTCCCCCCAGGATTTATAGATTGCTAACCTCCACTCATCCACTAATCCCAAACATCAGATTACCAAACAACTGATGACAACCATGTTCCACATTAATTGTTCCATTAAGATGAGTTCAGCGACAAAGTGTTCTAAATCCCAACGGTCTCACAGTGACAATTTTCCCATTGAGGCTTTCTTCTAGAACATTGCCCAAAAGATGCCCAAAGCTATATCCTGCTGTTTCCTTGACAAGCAATTGCAGGAAATCAAACTGGACCTGAGATGCCCCGGTGGTTAGCAACGTAGAAAAGAACATCTGGATAGAGAATGAAGGACAAGGTTTGCGTGGAAATTTATCACCATTTTCTACCATCTGCAGTTCTCCTTTTGACAAGACCATAGCTCTTGTAGAAATGCCAGGAATATTTTGGTCTTTTAATTCAATCCAGAAACAAACAACTGCATGAAATTCAAACTGTGGCACAACTGAAAAGCAACACTTGTAGAAAGGAGGATATGAAGCATTTGTTCATAAAGTGTACCATTCCCAGAATTAGAGAGACATGCTTTGGGAATATGTTATACATAAAGATTATAATACATAGACATGTGTGTCAATGTACACATATATTAGAGGCAGAGCTGGGTGCAAAGTCTATGGTTAAGATTGCCTAACATTTCAACTTTTATATATACTATAAAATATGAGTACACACTTTGTGGGTTGCTGGTTCTCCTCTGATCTTTAACTAAAATGCACTTCTGATTTTATTTATTTAGCTTTATAAGAAATGGAGTATATATAAAAGGGGTTTATTAGCATATATTTTGGATGGCCCTGTTACTCAGGAGTGACAAAACCTCAAGTGAGTTGTGCAACTCGTTCCAAAAGAGGGCTAATAAAAATCTTTAACCCCAAAAAATCTTTAACTCGTACCACTCCACTATACCACTCCATTATGTATTCTTTATAGGACCCCCTTTGTATTGAAGGAACTATTTTAGCAGTGTTTTGGAGATCTTAAGGATGGCCTATTGGCACAATTTCACTCATTTCTTCCCACAATGTCTAATCTGCCTTAATGCTCATGAGTCCATTCTCTGAAATTTACCCAAGGTAGTTCCACCACCCCTCCATACATAACAATATGTATATGGTTTTAAGGTTTGATATCTGAAGCCCTTCCCTGATTTTCTCTATTGGAAACCTCAGAATGTTCCCTTTCAGATTGTATAAATAGTCCCATTTCTAGCCCTAAAGGGTCACAAGCTATCAAATTTTAAGACTTTCACTGGTTCAGAACAAGTCTGGTTGTTGGTTCTAGATCGCAAATCAATATAAATTAGGATGGGCTAAGAAGGAAACATTTAGACTGTAAGCATTTTTGGTAGGGATTGTCTTCCTATGTTTGCTCAAAGTGCTGTACAATGGGGCCCTTTCTAGATTAAAATTTTTTTTAATAAAAAAAGCTGTTTGAAGTAGACACAGTGCAGAGAGGGTGCAAAAAACTGGGTGCAAAATGCTAGGCTCCTAAATCCATATATATAGGCATCTAAATAAATGGTTAGATTTTCTAAAAGAGCTCCTATTAACGTCATTTCTCTAGTTTTATTTATATTCACCCAGAAGTGTCAAAACATCTGTAGTAAAGTTTAACTTGGAATTATTCTTACACTAACACAGACAATGTTATAAAAAGAATTGGAAAACGAGAGGCTCGCTTAAAAAAATTAAAACAACATAAGTGATATGGAATGCATTATTGTCCTAACTAAAAGCAGAACAGGAACGGGTAACTGTGTATTTGGAGTGTCTGTATGTAATTAAAACATAGCCAGTATGCAAAGAGTCTGTATAGTTTTGATATTCTCCATATAGCCTAATTTCTGTGAGGATCATGGCAAAATACTGTAGTGTAGAAAAGTTGCAGGACCAATCACCCTTATCAAAAGGCAGCACCCCTCCCTTGGGCGAAGTCCCTAAATGCAGAAAAGAAGTAGACATAGGGAAAAGCATCTCCAGCTGAGAGCACACAGTCTCTCCTCTCTCTTTGACTGTGGAGTTTTGTACTAACGTTCACCACCACAGCATCTCAGCACCTTCTGGGTTAGATTGGCAAATCCCTAGTGGACTCCATGAACTCTTAAGCACATCTCAGCTTTGGGGTTACAGAAAAGGTCTGCTTGGGGTAGGTTGTGGGGGATATTTTTGGGGTGGAGGAGCAGCATAGGAAAAGCACAATGGTTGTGGTGAATGTCATTCTGGTTATAAGAAGGACTTTGGCAGACTCCAGGGCATATAGCCAGACAGGATCAGCATTCAGGATAACCACGGTCAATGGAAGCTGGTACAGAATCACTCCAGGACTCCACTGCATGGGAGTGTGGCCCTGTGCTTGTAAGGATGAGGCTGAGGCCATGACTGGCATACTTCACTCAAGGACTCAGCAAGATCTTCGCCCCACATGGAAAGTACTTATGATCAGAAGCCAGCAATTCCCAGCTACCTCCTAGACCCTTTGGGTGTCAGGTATTTTGTATTATTATTAGGAAAGAGAGGGAGAAAATGCAGAAAACCTTTCATTTGGTTCAGAACTGGTTTCCTAGGTCACAAATTCAGAACATGCTATTTTAGTTCGAGACAGCCAAATTCTCATCCAGCAACAGACAGACAAAGGACACTAAAGTCTCAAAAACTTGTCAGAAGCCTTGTGAAAAGTGAAGCGATAAGGATGATATTTAGGGTGGGATTTTCAAAAGTGCTCAGCACCGGCCAAACTGCTCTTTCAAAGTCAATGGTCAATCTCCACATTGATTTCAATAGGCAGAATTAGGCCAAAGCTGAGTGGTTTTGAAAAATCCCACCGGTAGTGAGTTGATATAGATTTATATTTTTTGCAGAGGGCTGAGGGGGATTTGAGAACAAAGAATGTGTCTCTTTATTTTCTTCTCCCCTCCCTCTGTCCTGGTTTCCAGAGAGTCTGTCCAGCCAGCCAGTTAATCCATGCTCATCAGAATGACCGGGAGGACATTTACAAGGTGCTCACATATTTGCTGATGGAAAGGAAAGACTTGTTTTTACATAACAAAGTGACCCACAGCTACCTAAACATTCTTTTTTAAAAAGTGTTTCTGGTTTGTGTCTTAGGCCATGTCTACACGCGGGGGACTATAGCAGCATAGCTATGGTGCCGTAGCTATGCCAGCATAACTCCATGGTGTAGACACAGCCTACAGCAATGGAAGAGGTTTTTCCATCACTGTAGGAACTCCACTTCTTCGAATGATGGTGGCTAGCTCGATGGAAGCATTCCTCTGTTGACCTAGCTGTATCTACACCAGGATTAGGTTGGAATAGCTATAGTGCTGAGGAGTGTGGCTTTTTCACATCCGAGTGCCATAGCTATGCCAACCTCAATTTTAAGTGTAGACCAGGCTTTAGAATTTAGAGCATTCCTCATGGTATTGCTGCATTGAGTGGTAATTACTGTTGTGGAAGGCTGTAGGGCGTGTCTGCAGAAGTCAACCGAGTCTCTCTCCATACTGAAAAGGAGGGGTGGGGGCTGGACTGCAGACACACAGCAAGCTGTATGTTACCAGTGAAGAGCAGAGTGAGTTGTTGCCATACATGCAGTGTGAAGATCTGGTTTCAGTTACGTAATCTTTACATAAAAAGAAGATAGTTCAGCACAAGCTTTTTGCTTTAATGCAAAGAACACTACAACTGGAGATTAATACAACATATAACATACACACTAACTCTGCCCTTAGAAATTGTGGCTGCTTAAGTATGGACAAAGGAAGGATTACTTGTACCCACGTCTATTGTTTTGCATGCATTGTAATTACATTATTTATACTTTTTCTGTTTTGTAAAGGAAGTGTCAATAAAGAATAGTACAGCCCAGAATACAGTACAGCAGTGATTGCACATAGTTTTTGTGCACTAGGTGGAAAGACTTTTCTCTTTCATACATCATTTATTCATTGCTGCAGGAATTCTAAAAGTTGTTACAAAAAGTAGTGGTTAATTTGTTGGCTTTAGAGAGCTCTGCAGTGTCACCAGTCCGTAATATACACAAACCAAAGCCACATCAACAGAGATGACCCAGCCCTGCTGATGGGGGGGTGCAGAGTGGGGGCAGCCAGCTTCAGCAGTGTTACTGAGCATGCTCAGTACAAGCTAAGCAGCAAATGGGGGGAGGGCATGTGACCCCACATCCCCCCTCCCATGCATCACCTCTGCACGTCAGCAACAAGAAGCTGTGGAATTGGGGTGGTTTTCTTGCACTTTTGAGCCACTTCTGCTTTCAGGTACACTGGTGCAAATGCAGAGTAATTCCATTAATGTCAATGGAGTTACACCAAGGCAACAGAGCAGAATCTGGCCCTTTGAGTTCTAAATCCAGAGGTGCGGGAACTAGGGGTGTGTGGGGTGCTGCAGCATCTGCAGGAGAGGTCCTGGATGCCAGCCCCATGCTCCCGGCCCTGCACGCTGGCTCCTGGCCCTGCTCCCGGGGCTCTGCTGCTGGCCCCGTGCCCAGGCTGCTGGCCCCGCACCCACCCCCAGCTGTGGCCTCAGCCTCTGCCTCCTTACCTCTGTCTGGGTCCCCCCTCCCGGAGACACAGCCCTGCTCTCAGCCCCACCTCCAGGGAGGGGGGGTGGAGCGTGGACAGGGGTAAGGGGGCTGGCTTTCAGCACCCCCACTATTAAAAGTGTTTCAACGTCACTGTCTAAATCTGATCTTTTGCCCATTGTCCTAGGCTGATTGATAGTCTGCAACAAAGCTTTATCTCAAACATGTTATAGGCACACACACAGAGGAAGAATCACAAAGTCAAAATTAACCACAGTCAATTGCCATAAATACTGAAGTATCTTCTAGCTGATTGGCAAACTCAAATGAAAAAGGCAGACTGCCTCTGCCCCCATCTGTTCCGCTGTTCTCTGCAGTATCAGTCAGCTATCAACTGACTGGGTGAGCTTGGGCAAGTCACTCAGCCTGGTGGCACCGCCGTTTCCACTTTTAAAAAGTGTTTTGAGATCCTCAGCTAAAAGGCCACATGTACAAAATGATTTTATTACTACTGACCATCCAAATCATCCTATTTATGATGCCTTACTAAGCAAAGAGCAGCTAAATAAGAATAGACAAGTGAGAAAGTTGTGCCAACAAGCAGACCATCTGTAGTTTAATTTTATTTTTTTAACTACAGGAGCCCTGTAAATAGTAGAAATAAGAAGCCATAAAAAAAATCCAAAGATCGTAAATGAATGTTGATTAGAGGAGAGATTAAATCAGATGTTCTCCCATTAGACAATGTTATTCCCTACTCATGTTGGCAACTTGAGCTCAATTTATTAAACTACGAATGTAACATCAAACACTGCGTTTTTTAATATTTTTACTTACACAAAAAATCCACTTTATTTTGTTTGTGTCACTGAAATCACTGAAGTTTGCACTATTATTATTTAGTAGTATTTGTGCCACCTTTCATGTTACTCATACTACTGAACAGAGGACTGGTGGAAACAGAAATGGCTGCATGTACGATTAGCAGAAACCTGGATTACTGGTTAAAGGACAAGACTTGTGTGACCTTAGGCAAATCACTAGAGCTCACGCCTAAACACTCCAATCAGGTGCCAAGTGCCCTCAACTCCCACCAATTTCATTTGTGGGTGCTCAACACCCTATTAAGTGCTCAGCATCTTGCAAGATTGAGCCTTTAATTTATGTGCCTCAGTTTCCCCATCTGTGAAACACAATATGCACCTCACAAGGCTGTTTTGGCACTTATTCCGGCAATGCTTTTAAACCGCCTTGAGCTCTCAAAAGACAGTCTAGAACAAGGGTAGGCAACCTATGGCACGCGTGCCAAAGGCGGCACGCAAGCTGATTTTCAGTGGCACTCACGCTGCCTGGGTCCTGGCCACCAGTCCAGGGATGCTCTGCATTTTAATTTAATTTTAAATGAAGCTTCTTAAACATTTTAAAAACCTTATTTACTTTACATACAACAATAGTTTAGTTATATATTATAGACTTAGAGAAAGAGACCTTCTAAAAACGTTAAAATGTATTACTGGTACGCGAAACCTTCAATTAGAGTGAATAAATGAAGACTCGGCACATCACTTCTGAAAGGTTGCGGACCCCTGCTCTAGAAAGTGTATTAATCCAGTGCTAAACCTTTCAAGTACCAGACCCAGTCAACCTACAGTGCTTTAAAAAAAAATCAATGTAGAAAGTTAAGACTATTACATTATATAAGGACTTCAGTGACAACTATTTTCAGTAACAAAACTAGAAGGTGTTTTCTGTTGACCACTAACAACCATACAGAACACATAAGAGAAATTTTTTATTGGATCAAATTTGCTAAGAAGGAACATTTATTACAAAGAATACAATTTACTTTGTTAATGTCTATATGATTCTTTTACTGACTGTATTTGAATGAGAGTTCTTCTTCACCTTCCAGTTTCTCTTATTACAAGAAGGTTATCATTGCAACTGTGATCTCATGTGATGGGGAAGGGGTGGTAGATTGTGCTGTCACAGTCAGTGTTATGACTTCGTTACAGGATCAAGCAGGCGGAGATGAGTTAGGAGGAAGACACTTACTGTGCAAATTAGGAATGAGCCTTAAGCAATGTTACAGATCCAGTCTCTGCAAACTTCAGAAAGTTCAAAACCTAGATGGCAGATCTTATCTTTCCAGCTTTATCTAATCTCTAGTTCAAACAATTACTTTGGATAATCAGTCAACAGGAGCGTAAGAAGAAAGTTGCTACTTTCAATCCTTATTGTACATCCAATTTTACCTTTATTCTTTAGTATTTTAATTGTTTGTCATGATATTTTAAATCTCACCACAGCCAAAAGTCTCTTTATTGAAACAGTGTCACTACTAGGTGTGGAATAACGCTACTACAAATCTTCCTTGTCATGCACAAGCGGGACATGATAAAGTAAAATGAAACTGAAGTGGCAATCCAGGAGACTGACCCAATCCATTCAATGAAACACATCTGTTCCAAGTGTGAGATCTTAGGGTTACATGAAATGAATGACTAAAGTGCAAATTGCTCCTGAGAGCCACTTATCTGGCTCTCTATAATTAATGTAATATTTTAGGTGAGGAGAGCAAAGGTTAAGGTTAATTCTCCAGTGGGGGCCATTGCTGAGAAACAGCCTCTAATTTTTCTTCCAGGGAGGTTCAAACACATTCTAAATATGGCAGAAAAAAAACCCATTAAGCTGGTGTCAATATATCAGGGAGATGATTAGAGCCGTTTATGGAAACTGTCAAAATGACTCTGCTATAAAGACAAAGAGTGTTGACTATCGGAAGTAAATTATCAGGTAATTAACACTCTATCTGCATAACAAGGGAGCAGAACAAAATGAGAGGAAGGAGATGACATCAAATGCAAGGGAAATACAGTTGAATCTACTCTCAGATGGGTAAAACGTGCTATTAGGAATACACAAAGAGTTACCAAACAGCACCAGTATCCCCAACATGACAGTCAGTCATGTTGAAAACTAGAAACAATGAGGTCACCCCAGCTGCTGAGAAGCACCCTGGGCTGAATGTAGGCCTTGGTTTGCACATATGTGATCAACTGAAAAGCAAAGCATCCCGGGCTGCAATCTTTTGAGTTCTCACGCTGCAAATTCCTCCACAGCTGTGGCCACTGAAGGTGTACGGCAGGGTGGATCCGGGGAAATGGGCTGTGCATTTCAATACATGCACCTGTCCCCTCATGCTCCATCCCTGCTGGGATTAACACTCTCCAGGCAAAAGCAATTTCCACACATGGTTTGCAGAGGAGCTGTGCCAATTCTCAGGCTGCCCTGAATTCAGGAATACACTGGCCCATATCCTCATTCTGGTGTAAATTGGCATCTCTCCATTGACTTCAACCCCACACCAGTTTACTACACTAGCTGAGGATCTGGCCCACTACTTTTTCCTCATTAAACCCTTGACATTATGAGCTGTTAACCAGTCACAAGATTTGGATGGAACGCTAGACGTCCCTGGAGATTTAATGGATGAATTGTTTAATAATGAACAATAATTGAATGTTGCCATTTTATGGAGGTAGGTTGATTTTGCATCAGCTTAGTGTCTGGTTCATTAGTCCTGGTTTGGCAGCTTTAATGTGGGCCTGTATCTGCTTGAGTATCACTAAGGAACCCCAAGCTGACCTTTTAAAAATATTTTACGACTATTTGTTGTTGATATTAGATTAGTTTCTGAACATGCATTAACGCTTCTGTTCTAGACTATAGACACCATCCAACAGGAAATATCCCTTTAGAGTAGGGAGATTGTTATGTGATATACTGTGCCTTGACAGCATGATCTTTATACTTGGACATAGCCAGATTAAAAAGCTATTACTGCTGATCAAAGAATTCATGCATTAAACCACCAGGGATGTATAGTTTTCCATCCTAATCTTGAGGCTGGCAATCTACTCATAATGTCAAAGGTTTAATTAGTGGGGGGAAACTATATATGTAGTGGGCCAGATCCTCAATTGGTTGGCTTCAGTGAAGTTAACGGAGCAATGTCATTTACACCAGCCAAAGAGCTGGCTCAGGATTTTCAGACTATAGCTACAGGTAATGCTTCTCTTCTACCAATATTATTAAAAACTCACTGAGTGTATTCTGCCCACCCTTACTCAGACCAAGTAACACCCTACGTTGTGAATAGTACCACAGGCACCGACTTTACATAGTGCTGGGGGGGTGCTCGACCCCCGGCTCTACCTCAGGCTCCACCCCCACTCCACCCCTTCTCCCAGCACATCCCTGCTGGCCACCGTGTCCCTCAGCTCCCATTGGCCGGGAACGGCAAACCGTGGCCCCTGGGAGCTGCAGGTGGCTGTGCCTGCAGACAGTGAACGTCAGCAAAATGCCTCGTGGCCCGCAATAAGATTACCCTAGTGGGCCGCATGCGGCCCGCGGGCCGCAGGTTGCCCACCACTGCCTTAGTCAATGTGAGTAAGGATGGCAGAATCTGGCCCTAAACTAAACATTCAAAAGGCAACAGCACTTTTTATATCTACTAGAAAAGTAGTGCATATGTTTATCCATCATTATTGATCAATGTGAGCCACTCCATAGTAAAGAAAGAACACAGCACATTCCTTAGCAAGGCCAATTGTCCTGGAACCGAGATTGGGCTTCCACTAATCCTTTGGAAGAGTTGGAAGTAGGTAATGAGACTAGATATTTTCAGTGTTCAAAAATGCCTGCTCACAATGCATGCTCCTGTTCAGTGTGCATCGAGAAGTCCCTTCTTGGAAATACAAACTACAAGAGAAATCAGGATTTCAGGAGTCCAGCTGCCTCTCTTTAAGAAAGCAAATGGTACTACTCTAAAATTGGCCATCCTAGATCAAGAAGGAAAAAATCCTATCAAGAATTGATTTCAAATCTGCCAGTTTTAGAAAGGGCATCTCAGTTTAAAGAAGAACACCACCTACAGCGGTTCATGATGTTAGGAGTCAGCAGGATGATTCTACCTATATGGTACAATCCAGACATCTTTGCAACTGAGAAATGCCAGCTCTTTCATTTGTGTGCATACCTTTAACCTGTAGCATCCTCTTATCACCACCTTACCGTACCGCATCAAACAGAGAACACTGGTTCATACGGATCAGAGAACCCTTGTAAATGTGCTGTCAACCAATACTCTGCAGTAATCGTGTGTGTAGAAAGAGAGAGAAGTAGATAGGTTGGCCATGTCTACTATACAAATGTTGGTCGACTCAAGTTATGTCAACCTAAAGCCACCGCAGTTAATGAATCACACATGCGCATGCACACTTGGCCATTGCATCAGTACTGCACATACTGGCCAGTGCTTGTGTCGATGCACAGTTCCGTGCACCCCGGGCAGGCATCCCAGTGTGCCACTTGCCATCATCCAGTGCACTGTCTTTTGAGAAATTTTGGCAATGCATGGTGCGGCAGAAATGAGTTGCACCGGGAGCAAGGGAGCAAGTTCCCATCATGCAATATTCTCCATCCCATAATGCCATCCGTATCCTATAATTTTTGCACATTTTTAAAAAATCCCACAAACCCGTGCAGCAATTTTTGCCGATTGCCATCTCTGACAGAAGCATGGTGCCTGCAGAGCTCTCAGCTCTGCACTGCTGGCATGAACATTGCAAACACAGGATGAATGATCATCCAGTATTAGCAGAGCCGCATGAAGAGCCACAGCAACAAGGGCCATGATGATTTATTGGAGGGCAAATAGCTGAGGGCCATAGCAAAAAACAATTTAAGGTTGTTAGTGGTATTCGTGGAGCAGCTGCAGACAGTGGAGTGCAGTTTCTGTGCCCAAGAAACCAGCCCTGATTGGTGGGATCACATCATAATGCAGATTTGGGATGCTGAGCAGTAGCTGCAAAACTTTCAGATGGGAAAGGCCACATCCCTGGATCTGTGTGCTGAGCTCACACCAGCCCTCCAGCGCATGAACACTAGAATGAGCGCCGCACTAACAGTTGAGAAGCAAGTGGCGATCACACTATGGAAACTTGCAACACTGAATTGCTACTAGACAGTGGGGTTGGAGTTGGAAAATTCACAGTGGGGCCGTTGCCATGCAAGTCTGTGGGGCCCATTAATCATCTCCTGCTACACAGGACTTTGACATTCAGCAATGTGCAGGGCATAGTGGATGGATCTGCAGAAATGGGGTTACTGAATTGGGGTGGGGCGATAGATGGCACACACATTCCAAGGCTGACACCAGCCCACCTTGCCACAGAATACATCAACAGAAAGGGCTAATTTTCTGTGGCTATGCAAGCACTGGTGGATCACTAGAGATGCTTCACCTATCAATGTGGCGGGTCAGGGAAAGTGCATGACACTCATATCTTTAAGAACACAGGAGTGTTCAGAAAGCGGATTACAGGGACATTCGTTCCCGACTGGCAGATTACCATTGACGATGTTGAAATACCAATAGTAATTCTGAGGGACCCAGCCTACCCTTTGCTCCCTAGATTAATGGAGCCGTACACTGGCCACCTTGGCAGCTCCAAGGAAAGATTCAGCTACCGACTCAGCAGGTGTAGAATAACAGTTGAAGGTGCTTTTGGTAGATTAAAAGGATGCTGGTGGTGTTTACTCACAAGACTGGATCTCAGTGAGCAAAATATCCCACTGGTTATAGCTGCCTGTTGTGTACTGCATAATATCCATGAGGCAAAGGGGGAGAAGTTGCCGTCGGAATGGAGAGCAGAGGTGGAATGCCTGTCTGCTGAGTTTGACCAGCCAGACAAAAGGGCCATTAGAAGAGCTCAACATGGATCTATGCAGCTGAGAAAGACCTTCAAAGAGCACTATAATGGTCAGCCACAGTGCTGTGATGTGGTGGATTGTGCTCTACCTGGCCTAAAGTTTTGGGAGCTATTAGGAATTGTGTTGTGCTTGGTGTACATTTATGAACATCACACTGTCTCTTAATGCACTTATGAATTATGTGGTGCTTGCTGTACATGTATAATTATTACACTGTGTTCTTCACTGAACCCATGAGCTCGGTGGCCCTGTTCAATTACTAGTAGCGGGTGCTTCGAGCAATGCTACTAGTCAACATATACTGCAGAATGTGTAATAAAGAGGAATGTATTTCCAAAAAACCAGAAGTTTATTGCATACCCAAAACAGTGCACAATGTAATGTGCAATTAAAAAACAAATACAACACAAACTTCAAAAATAACTTAGTGGTACAGAACTTTAAAATTAAAAATGGTAGAAAACATTCCTGTGCACTCCTACCTAACAGACACCAGCTGTGGCTCTCACAGGTCAGTGTTTGTGACTGCGGTTCTCCTGACAGTCCCGCACCATGGAGTGGTAGGGGTAGGGATGCAGCTCTGATGCCACATGGAATGTTGGGGAGTGCAGGAAGGAGCTAAAATGGACTTCTCCATTGATTGCAAAGGGAGGCGAGCCCGTGATGGTTGGACCTGCAGGTCAACAAGAGTTTGGTCGATTTGTGTTTTCTGCCTGAGAAGACCCATTATGTCCTGGTGGTTTTCCCTCATCTTTTCCTGGGGCTTTTTCCTGTTGGCTCTTTCCTTCTCCAAGCTGTCTGCCATATTCACCCTCCAAGCCCTCTGTTTACAGTCCAGTGCAGCACTGTCTTGCAGGATCTTATTGAACATGTCCTACTTAGTCCTCTTCTTTCTCGTCCTCCTCAGAGTCGGTTGTTTCACTGGTGTGGAGGGGATCCCCCCTCGAGGCCACAATGCATAGCATCGCTCTCCAGCCCCAGTCATGGTGAGCATGGCCTGCCAGGAGTGGGGGTGGGAATAAGGAGGGAATTGTTCAGTTCCATGATGTCTTCAAGTCACCAGGGCCTGATGAAATACATCTTGGAATACTCAAGGAGCTGACGGAGAAGATATCTGAGCCATTAGCAATTATCTTTGAAAAGTCATGAAAGACAGGAGAGATTCTAGAGGACTAGAAAAGGGCAAATGCTGTGCCAATCTATAAAAGGGGGAATAAGGACAACCCAGGGAATTATAGACTACCTAGTCAGCTTAACTTCAGTAATCAAAAAGATAATGGAGCAAATAATTAAGCAATCAATTTGCAATCACCTGGAAGATAATAAAGTGATAAGTAACAGTCAGCATGGATTTGTCAAGAACAAATTGTGTCAAACCAACCTAATAGCTTTTTTTGACAAGGTAACAAGCCTTGTGGATGGGGAGAAGCAGTAGTATATCTTGACTTCAGTAAGGCTTTTGATGCTGTCTCACAGGACCATGTCATAAACAAACTAGGGAAGTACAACCTTGATGGTGGGTGCATAAGCTGGGTGCATAACTGTTTGGAAAACTGAGAGTAATTACCAAAGAGTAATGGTGGTTAGTAGTTCACAGTCAAGCTGGAGGTGAAATCCTACAGGAATGAGTTCTGGGTCTGGTTCTGTTCAATATCTTCATCAATGATTTAGAAAATGGCATAGAGAGTACACTTATAATGTTTGCGAACAATACCAAGATGGGAGGGGTTGCAAGTGCTTTGGAGGATAGGATTAAATTTCAGAATGATCTGGACAAACTGAAGAAATGGTCTGAAGTAAATAGGATGAAATTCAATAAGGACAAATGCAAAATACTCCACTTAGGAAGAAACAAATCAGTTGCACACATACAAAATGGGAAATGACTGCCTAAGAATGAGGGAGTACTGCAGAAAAGGTAAGAATACAGGGGGACTGTAGGCGGAAGGGGTTATAGTTAGCGCTAGATAAATCTGAGGATTAATCAAGTAACACTGAATAGATTCTGAATTACTGCCAGTTGAAATCAATCCTAGAAAAAAAGCTGCAGTATGGAAAAGAAAGCTGGCAAATAGAGTCCTATGTCATTGGTCCCACTCAGCTGCTGAATGTCCTTGTTTCAACTTTCCATCATTTTTACTGCACATTTCACTTCTTCAAAGAGGAATAACAACTGTGTAGGGAGGAATCCTTTCTTGCCCTTCAAAGCAAACTAGGAGATGTGAAGGCCCCAGTGCTGATGGAAAACTTAAGTTGCTTCACAAAAGGAAATAGTCAAAACGTAGAATTGTTTTAGTGACTGTACTGGCCGCTCTCCAAGCCAAAAGGTATTGTCATCTTACAAGTTGTTCATAGAAGCACTGCTCACAAAATCTTGCACTCTAGGGTTGAACGAACATCAGATGGCTAGATATCCTTCTCAGAAGCACTCCCTTCCACAGGTGGGAAGTGATGCCAAATCCTGCTCACTGCCACTAGAACATGTTGTGTGGTGTGAGAGGTTTACACTCCCCCACCCCCAGGGGTAGTAGGCTTTTCCGATGTTATCTGCCCACATGGGTGTACAGGCCTGACCCTGCACTGCTGAAGTCAAAGGAAGCTTTACTTGCACGTCAATGGGTGCAGATTTGTGCCCCGTGTTAGAACCAGTACATTGCTCTCCAATCCTGGAAAGACTTTGGGGCAGACCATCACCTAATGTGAGTTGTCATAGCTCCACTGAAGGCAACTTATACCAGCTGAGGATCAGTCCCTTAGGACTGAAAGAGGTTTTTCGCCTTCCTCCGCAGCATGGGGCAGGGGTCGCAAGCTGGAGGATTCTCTGCCACTTGAAGTCTTTAAATCACGATCTGGAGACTTCAACAGCTGAGTTAAGGGAAAGTGGGTGGGTCAGCTTTTGTGGCCTGCATCATGCAGGAGGTCAGACTAGATGACCATAATGGTCCCTTCTGACCTTAAAGTCTATGAGTCTATGAGTCCACTGATGCTCTAAGTAAGCAAAGAGGCCATCCGCTTCCGTCAGAATGAAACAGAAAATTGTAAAACTAAGTTAACTGAAGTGCATTTAAAACTGCTCATCTAACAATAATAATGAGCAGTTTGCTTTCAGATCGGCTGGTAGGCAACCCTGCATTTGCTCCTACCAAGAACTGGGCAATCAGGAGATTTCTCTGATGTCCTAGCTCCTTGACCCGTGATTATACAGAGCTTAGCTTGCTGACAGTTACCATAGTCTTACATAAAGCAGAACTTGATCTCTTAATGCTTTTAAGGCTAAGGTTTCAAAAGAGTTTTCCTCTTCAATTTAGTTTATAGCAAAGCTGTATTCCACAGCTGCTTTTAATTTGTGTTTTGTGAGGTTATGTAGAATCAGTACTCTAGTTATAAGCATGTAGAGGATGGAGCCATAGCTGCTATCCCCTGGCAAACAGCTAGATTAAATGAACTAAATCTCCTCTGTTTTATCCTCTAGTTTATTCTTGAATAATCAAGAAATTGCAGGAGTAGGAAAATGACAACTCTCTGGTCATACTTTTTACTGAGTTATATCATGGCGGGTTGGGTGCGGTAGCGCATGCCTGTAATCCCAGCTACTTGGGAGGCCGAGTCTGGCGGATCACGCAGCGGTTCTGGGCTAGGGTGCGCTATGCCACTAGTGGTAGCAGATGACAGAACAAGGAGTAATGGTCTCAACTTGCAGTGGGGGAGGTTTAGGTTGGATATTAGGAAAAACTTTTTCACTAGGAGGGTGGTGAAGCACTGGAATGGGTTACCTAGGGAGGTGGAGGAATCTCCTTCCTTAGGGGTTTTTAAGGTCAGGCTTGACAAAGCCCTGGCTGGGATGATTTAGTTGGGAATTGGTCCTGCTTTGAGCAGGGGGTTGGACTAGATGACCTCCTGAGGTCCCTTCCAACCCTGATATTCTATGATTCTATGCCAAACGGGTGCCTGGTGCCACTGACAGCCTGGCTAGGGGATGGCTGAAGGACTAGCTCGAACAACACAAATGACGTGCTGTGATTGGTGCTCTCCCTGTAAGGGCTGATGGAACAATCGATCAAGGTGATAGCATGGCAGATTGGACGAGGAGTTTTCTTCTTTAATTTTGAGTGTTCCTAAGAGTGAGACTTCTGCGCAGGTGGGCAACACCACTTTACATAGCACTATTAAGCACTCTTTACCTGGGATCATGACCCCTCGGGAGACACCAAATCTCACTGGAGACCGTAGCTATAAGCCTATTTCTATTCCCCATCTCTGGTTTCTCTGCTAACAAGCATCGGTTTGATCATTCACTACCGGGTCCTCCTTAGAGGACAGAAGCCTCCCATAAGTCACATTGCATCTCCTTTGCTACAGGATCCAGCGATTATTTTCAAGCCCTGTGGGAAATGAACAAACAGTTCATCAGGGAAGGACAGGTACAGAGTGGCTGACAGAGTTACAGTATGGAAAACATTGTCATCTCCTCAGATTGTCTGAGAACATACAGACTCAGAGGAATCAAGATACAGCATCTTAGGAACAGGACCTGCTTGCTCAGCATATGAAATTTGGAGGAGAGAAGCATGCATGTCTCTTTCTATTTTTGCTAGCTAGTGATCTTGTTTCTGTGTCTCTTTTCTTGTTTTGAGCATAGGAGGATTCTTTTAGGCATGCAGCCAGTTAGTAGATTTATTGGCTAGAACCTTCTACAAAACAAGGTGTGTTTATTCTAAGAGCAAGCCTCTTGATGGAGCCCTGCTTATTTGGACATGCTGAAGTATAAAGCACATTATATGGGGTGTTCACCCCACACAAGGCCTGCAGGGGTAAGTTTGGCCAATTAACCCATAGGCTGCACCTGGAGGAAAGCCAGGGCATACTAAGGCCTAATTGTTCATGAAATCCAACTGGGGGAGGAGCTGGGCTGGGTTTATAAAGAGAGAAGTTGGCAGTAGATGGGGGCCTTTAAGATGATTGGGATGGAAGTACGTTGCAGAGGTAATACTCCCCATTCCATTCCCATTGCTTGCTTATTAGTCTTCTCACAGAAATGGAGGGAAACATTTTGGACTTACGTCTACTACATAGTCCTCCATATTCTTTTTCTTACTGTGCGAGCAAATGCTCTGTCTTTGGAAGACAGACTGTGTTAGTTTTTGTTATGCAAGATTCCATGTAAAGTCAGTGGTGCTTGGAGAAGGAGTGTGCTAACAGCAGGAGAATTTGGTCTCCAGATAGAGTCAACTCTAGAAGCAGAGTTGCTCCCTGGGAACTGGGCATTGGCATTGAGCTGAGATACCTGGAGAGTGGGGGAAAAAAAAAAAAAAGCATTTCCTTTGTGCTGTTTGACCACCTCTATTCCAGGAATGGTGTATGTGAAAATAAATTACACACGTATCCAAGTTACACTTAGAATATTCCAGACCCCACATCATCAATTTCTTCTCAACTGGGAAGCCAACATGCCAGGCCCTGGACAACTGTTACCATTGCTCGGCAGGGGAGGAATGCTGAGGTCAGAATAGGACTCTGGTGTCTGAAGATAGGGCAACAAAATGGAAAGGGAGGTTATTGAGAAGAAAGCAGACGTGGAGCCGTGGGGTGTCTAAAAGCATTCACCAGAAGCATTAAGGCCGTATCCACTTAGTACCTCCTCACATGAGCTACTCATCACTTCTAGAAATGTTGGGCACCCTCAGCTCCCATATGATTCCCACTTGGCAGCATTAGGCCATTGGAAAGAAGGAGCTCCCTAACCTAGACTACATCACCTAGAAGTTAACCACCGGAAGGCCAAGCTTAAAATTGGCCCTGAACACCAATACCCTGATTCCTGTTAGTCTGTGTTCACTTTATTCTTCCTGTACCCATCAACACAAGTGGATGTTTGCCACTGACTTCAACAAAAGCAAGATTAGGCCTATCAGTTAATTGAAAGGTGTGGCAGTCATTAATAAGATCTCAGCAAACATCTTTCCACCAAGAACTGCCATGTCCACAACACGCAGGTCTTAGAAACCATCCACGCCCAAATGCCCCAGTAGAGAAGCCTACAGAACATCAGCTCTACATTAGGAGAGCTACACCATTGATGAATGGCTTTCTGGGTCAATGTCTGTCACTAGATAAGCACCATTTAGACTAACCTCTGCCATGTTCCAAATTAAGAAAGACATTTTGTGCTCCAACTTATGATCTCGCAGGGCCTCTTAAAGTCTGCAATATTTATCACCTCTGTTTGCGAATCAGCACAAAATTCTGCCTCAAGAATAGCTTTGGCTCTGTAAAATGAAACAAATCTTACATTAAATTAAACCTTTGATTTTAAGCCCTATTCAGCGGTACTACCCTTCCAATGCCAAATGTAAGTCTTAACCTCTGTGGACACTAAAATATTTGCTCCTTCCTCCTTGCATTCTTAATTCGTCTAACCATACTGTGAACAGTTAGATGAATTAGGCTGTATACTTGATGCATGAGCAGAGAGCTCAGTGGAATAAATTATTTTCAGTATGTCTGGATTTAGTTGAAAAAATTTACTAGGATTTGCAAACTCACACATCCGTTACTATGTATGGGTGGTGATGTGATAAATCTCCAGCTATAATGCACGCCAGTACTATAACTGAACTGGAACAAGGTGTGTTCTCATTCTCATAATATTTATTTGCTTTGCCTATATCTCTGTCTAGTGTGTCTGTAACTCAATACACTTCATCACTAAATACAGATCAGCATTTGTATTCAGAGCACCTTTGCTTGCAACTGAACATCTTCCAAAACAACCAAGTTATGTAAGGCTCATTTGCACAGATCAAGTGTCAAAACCTTATACATTTCCTCTCTTTTGTTCCTACCTGTAATACCTGTCTGCCAAGGATTGCTCTGCTAATTAGCAAGGGTGGACCAAAAAAAATCCTTTCATTTAACACAGAAATACAACTCCAGGGCACATTATTCAGAGATCAGCATCTCCAGGAGAAATCTCTCTCCCTGGAATACCTATGTTCAGATTTTACACTAAGTGTTTTCTTGGTCACATGCTTTCCAAATAGCTGAGAAAGTTAGTAAAATGTGAAGTATAACAGTTAACTTAGAGCTGTTAACATCACTACAGTATGAAAAGGATCCAAAGAGTAAATAGGTTAAAACACATTAATTGGTGTAAATCTGGGATAACTGCAAAGAAGTTACTACAGATTTACACCCACATAACTGAGATCAGCATTTGGCACAGAAGGCTTGTCCATGCATGTATATATTAAGTTTGAGAACTCAGAATGAACACAGGGTAGACTAGCTACAATGTATTTTAAACTCCCTCCACCCCCCATCCCCAGCAGCAAGTCTCATAGCCCAGGTCTACAGACTTGAGCTTGCTGGGCTTGTGCTGGGGCGCTAAAAACACCAGTGTAGACAATGCAGCTCAGGCTCTGAAACCCACCCTCCAATGTGGGTTTCAGAGCCTGAGCTCCAGCCTCAGGCTGAATGTCTAGACCAGGGGTCGGCAACGTTCGGCACGCGGCTCGCCAGGGTAAGCACCCTGGCGGGCCCGGCCAGTTTTATTTACCTGCTGACGTGGCAGGTTCGGCCGATCGCGGCCCCCACTAGCTCCATAGCACAAACGTCGTGAACCAGAGAGTCTGTAGACCTGGACTCTGAGATTCACTGCCACGTGATCCTGCTTGCCATGTAGACGTACCCCAAGTCATACAATAATATAACTTTATACTCTTTTTATATTACAAAATAGAGACTATAAGACGGCATCATAGGGTTCCATATTTATTGGGTCATTAGTTCCCTTATCAGTTAAACTGTTTGAAAAAACCTACATATTTTAGTTATAAACTACCAGCCCTGCAAATGCACCCTAGGATCTAGAAGTCAATCTGACAGGAGCGGGGGAGCTCTATCTGGCTCTGACTAAGCCATATGTTCCTGGATTCCCATGTGGGAGACAGTGCAACTCAGACCTCCTTGGGTCCGCTCTGTGGCTGCAGGTGAACATCTGGAAACAGATACAACCATTAACATCATGACTCCAGTACGACCCATGCTGACATAGGGAGGGGAGGAAAGTCAGCTGGGCAGCAGCAGCAACCATCCAGGCTCCTGGCTCTAAGTAGAACTGTGCTCCTTTCTCCACGGAGCCACAGGACTGCGAGGACGATCAGCCTACAAAACCCACAGGATGAGGGGATCCTGCAGTTATCCATGCCACCCTCTCCTCAGTAGCTAAAGGGCTGGGCCAGGAGTAGTAGCAAGGGAATTTGTTTCTTAAACAGAAAGGTGGAAAGGCAGAGAAGGGGGCCCCCTGGCAGGTGACAGAGCAGCAGATGCTCCTATGCCAGGAGGGATTATTAGGAACCACGTGGTGCAGAGACAATATGAGGAGTACTGTTCCTCAGATTTAAGAGGTTAGATATACTCAGTGGTTGGATGTCAGGCCAGGTCCAGGACTTAACACATTCGTATTTCTTCAGGATCTGCAAATCAATCTGATGATCTTTTCCTCTCCCTACTCAAAAACAACATACTGTACCATCATTGTCAGTTATTATGGCAGTTACAGGGCACAATTTGTCATCTACAGCTTAGGTTTGTGTCCAACCCAACACCCTCTATAACTACTCTAACAGGCTGATGAAATCTAGCTGGGCCATAGCTGCACCCAGCAGCAAAATAAGAAAAAGGCAGTGCTTCCCTGAAAGCAACATGCAGCCTCTATAACGCCGAACCTTTGAGAACTGACTACGCTTGGATAAAAGCTGCAGACACATATCCAGAGGCACAGCTTCAGCTCAGTCGAAGGCATTCAGCAGAAGACATACAGTATTGGGATGCAAGAAGTAAGTTTTTCATTAGTGGTGATACCTCTGGAGGACCACCCAAGCACATTCCACTCACACCCCTAGAGAAAATTGTAGCCTCCAGCCTTTTCACTGTGTCAGCACTCGGACTAATTCGCATGGCTATGAATGCATTTGGCTAATCATAGCATAGGGATAATTCTCTGTATATAATTACATGCTGTACTAGGCAGTTAACACTGCAGGGATGTTAAGGTTTGTGTGTATGTAGGAGGAGGATGGCAAGTGAGGGTTATTATGCAATGTTCAAAGGGCAAGCAGGCAATTTCAGGAGTGCTGGTATTTTTTTGCATGAACATAAACCTCCAAACTGAAACCATATCTAGGTCGGTGTTAGGCTGATTAAGACATGAGGTAGCAGTTAATAGTGAAAGTATAAGATTAAATTTAAACTCTCCCATAACTCCTTTTCAAAACTCTTCTTTTGCACATGTATCGCCATGTGGTTAGGCCAGGGCCAGCTGCCCCAATACCCAGGGTATTAGGAAGCTTGTTCTGGTATGCACTCATTTATGATGCTCATTATGAGCATCCCTAAATCCCATTCAAGTCACGGGAACTGCAGTTATTCAGCAGGTCTGAAGATCAGGGCCTTTTTATCCAAGTCTGAGGCGCCCTTGAAGTCAGTGATGCACAGGGGAGACATGCAGAGCTGTTCAGGTGGGAATCAAATTGTACTGTCTCAAACAGATCTTCCTATCCTATTGTGGAAATATGCCATGACAAATGCTGCCAGGAAACACAGAGAGGCATTTAGGAGTTGAGCATTAGACCTAAGACAAGGTCCCCTATTGCTTAAATGAGAAGTCAGAATGAGGGAGAAAGGGAATTCACAGTATGGGGAGTAAGAGGTCCAAGGAAGTTCAGAGTATTGGCAACTCCAAGCATTCAAACGTCATGAGGCAGGACTCCCAAAACTCACGAGATTTGTAAGATAATTGCAAGTTTCTTTTAAAACTTTGGTTCCTTTAGATTTGCCTCTGAGGCTTTAGCATGTATTCAGGTCACATTTTCAAGTTGTCTCTCTGCCACCACCAGGGCTACATTTTTTTTTAAAATGGAAGTTGAGATTCTCACAGAAACAGTTAACTTCAAGAGATGGGGCTTTAGGAAAGACACCAAATATCACAAGTAGGGCTGTCAAGCAACTAAAAAAATTAATCGCAATTAATCGCCCTGTTAAATAATAAAATACCATTTATTTAAATATTTTGGATGTTTTCCACATTTTCAAATATATTGATTTCAATTACAAAACAGAATACAAAGTGTATAGTGCTTATATTTATTTTTGACTACAAGTATTTGCACTGTAAAAAAACAAAAGAAATAGTATTTTTCAATTCACCTAATACAAGTACTGCAGTGCAATCTCTTTATCATGAAAGTTGAACTTACAAATGTAGAATTATGTACAAAAAAACTGCATTCAAAAATAAAACAATGTAACATTTTAGAGCCTACAAGTCCACTCAGTCCTACTTCTTGTTCAGCCAATCACTCAGACAACAAGTTTGTTTACATTTGTAGGAGATAATGCTGCCCGCTTCTTGTTTACAATGTCACCGGAAAGTGAGAACAGGTGTTCTCATGGCACTGTTGTAGCTGGTGTCGCAAGATATTTACATGTCAGATGCACTAAAGATTCATATGTCCCTTCATGCTTCAACCACCATTCCAGAGGACATGTGTCCATGCTGATGACGCTCATGAAATAATAAGCGGGCAGCATTATCTCCTGTAAATGTAAACAAACATGTTTGTCTTCACGATTGGCTGAACAAGAAGTAGGACTGAGTGAACTTCTAGGCTCTAAAGTTTTACATTGTTTTGTTTTTGAGTGCAGTTATGTAACAAAAAATATACATTTGTAAGTTGCACTTTCATGATAAAGAGATTGAACTACAGTACTTGTATGAGGTGAATTGAAATATACTATTTCTTTTATCATTTTTACAGTGCAAATATTTGTAATAAAAAATAACATACAGTTTGTATTCTGTGTTGTAACTGAAATCAATATATGTAAAAATGTAGAAAAACATCCAAAATATTTAATAAATTTCAATTGGTATTCTATTGTTTAACAGTGTGATTGAAACTGCGATTAATCGCGATTAATTTTTTTGAGTTAATTGTGTGAGTTAACTGCGATGAATCGACAGCCCTAATCACCAGACATGCGATAAAATCATAAGAATTGGCAACACTGAGTTAGATCCCCGGACTCTAACGAAAGAGTCGACCTAAAAAGGAAGGGTGTAGGTTGTTGATACAAGTGAAGTCAGGGCAATTCTCTCTATAAATCCCGTCTGAGCCAATGATTCTCTCTATGATCTTTGGCAAGTTATTTGATCTTAGTTTGTTCCTCTATCAACTCAGCTGGAAAACTGGGTTTAAAAGGGAGAGAGAGAGAGCAGGAACTGACTGAAAACCAGATGCTGAGTATGAGCTAAGCCTTTCCAGGTAAATAAATTATTTTAAATAAAAAAGTTATGTTAGATTCACTTCACATTTCATTTGGTATATTTAGTGCTGGCCCAGCGCCCATTTACCCTGCACGGATGAATATGACAACACTTGAGAGAAGGGATGTGGTGCCAAATCAATAGCGAGGACCATCAATCCTTGCAGGGAATATCATCCGACTGCCAAAGACAACACAGTGATAACTGGGAGTTCAACACACTTTTCCAACCCTGCCCAAGGCTTAGGCCAAATTCAAGGCCAATGTGTCCCCTTCTATGCAGAAATATGAGAAGGCTACAGGGGGACTCAAGAAACCCCAGGAATTTAGTGCTACAAAGTGCGCTGGTGCAGAAGGCCATGAGTGAGGCTCTCCAGGGATCCCTAATCACAGGGAGGGCTGGACTCTGTGCTGCTTCTATGGTTACTCTTAACCCTGGTGGTAAGGGTCACGCTGGAGCCATGCTGCCAGCAGATAGGCAACCCTTCCTAAATCCCACTTGGGTCCAAAATAACCCAGCGCTGCTCAGCCCCCCTCACAGAGAGGGGACAGCCTGACTCAGAGACTGTGGCTAGTTTTAGCTTCAGTTTGCGCTCAGATGCTGAGAGAGGCAGGACAGCTCAAGGAGTCTCTGATTAACTCCCGTCCCCACAAAGGGTGTCTTTGAGCTGCTTTGGGATCTAGTGCATGGCTGGGGCAGTTCCTACCCACTGATGGGCTGAGCAGCCCTGGCTCATCATGACCCAGCTAACTGCCTGTCTATATCATCCCATGCAGAGGCCTCCCTATTGGCAGCAGCAGGAGTTTCTAGTCATTCTGTCTCCACCCCTGACTCCGAGCAGGCTGGGAAATGCTGACAGTGGGCTCTGGCAGCCCTCACTGCTGTAATCCATAGGGTAGGACCTGCTAGAGGCTCACCCCAGAGTTCCTGGAGCTGGGGCTGATGCTAGATTTTACTTTAATATAACTACGTAGTTATTGTGTTCCTTGCCAAATGAAAGGTAGCTGTGGTTTCAGATTCCCCAGGGGTGTTTTCGAGTGGGGAAGAACACACTTGTAAAGGAGACATGGGGAATTTACATTTTAGATTTCTGAAACCTAGGAGTGAATAAGGCGTCAGGTGGGGGCTTGAGCCATATGTTTTGCATATTTTAGAAAGGATCCCTTAGATGTAGTAATGAACCCAGGCCCTTTTACTCCCAGTTAAATAAAAGCCCTACTTCTACTGACCGGTCTTTCCGTTCAGGTAGTAGAGGCCTGTGATTTTTGGAGCAGAAGGTCACAAGGCCAGTTCCCCACTCTTCATGGTGCACATGTAATTAAAGCTGAGCAAATAACTGATTTTTTTTTTTTTTTTGGATCAGTAGCTGAATTAAAAAGTCCGGCCTCCCCTCAAAAAATTACGGTAGTTTTGGGTCAACTCAAAACAGAAATTTTTGTTTCTCACATGAACAAAACAGAAAGAGAAAATCATTGCAGGTAAAACAAAACATTTCCTTTGACCCTGAACTAATTTGTTTCATTTTAAGGCATTTTTCATCCTTTTTGTTTTTTAAATGTAACCCCTCCTGCTACTCTCCCCTCTTAAGGATGGCACAGTATGTCCCTGAACCTTCATCATGGCCACTTCTCGGGTCAAATCTCTCAGTGCTGCTGCCACTGACGGGGCATCTTCCATCTCTCCAAGCACTGTAGTGGTGTGACTCCCTACCATCTTCGGCTGCACCACTGCATCCACTTGCAACAATCGCTCCTCCTCTTCACGTATCTCTCGAATGAGCTTGTGGAATGGGGGTGGATTTTGGGCCCGCTCCCTCAGCTGCAGTCGCCACAACACCAACCCATCTTGTCGGGTGCCCCGAAGGATTTGGTCCAACCTAGCGGAATCAATGCGTTTGATGGGGATGCCCTCCTTCCGCACTACCTGCTGTAGCAAATCCTCTGGTCTCCTGATGAAATCCGACAATTGTTCGTGGGGCTCCTGATAGGCATGGCGGAACCGATAATACAGGTCTTCACTGCTATCAGTAGTACCGTAGACACTCTCAAGAGCGGTTAAATAGTCTTGCACTGTGGCAGCTGGTTGTGAGTCTTTCAGGGCTCAGATAATTCGCATGGCAGGTCCCCTCAGACTCTCAAGCACACGTTTCCGCTTCTCAGCATCAGAGCATTCCCACTCTTGGACAAGTGGCACCGTAAAATCCCTCCAGGTCTCGTAATCCTCCTCCCCTGGGGGTACAGGTGACACCCCTGAGAATGAACGTAACCGCTTGTATGGAGCACTTTCATATACCGGCCTCAATGCATCTTTGAGAGTGTTTCCTAGCTCTTTGGCCCATCCCACCAGGCTGGGTGCTGCAGGTGTTGGAGCCCCTCCTAATGCCAAAATTAATTCTTCTCTTGTCCGCTTCTCATCCACCATCAGAGCTTGCAATTTCTGCGCTAAAGAATCCACCTAAAGTGACACAGGCACACTAGGAGGGGACTGCTCTGCCCCCAGAATTGTCCAGGGAATACCTTCTACTCGCACCTCTTTGGGCACTTTATCAAGATCTGTTTCCTTGGAGTGAGTACATAGTGCTACCATGCCCTTCACTTTGCGGTTGTTAATATGGGGGCGGACTTTTACTCTCCCCAGTATTTCAGCTGCATCTAAGCTCTCCTCAATTTCATTTGGTTCCATCTCTTCTGGGAACCCCGCCACCAGCACAGCTTTGGTTACTGGGATTCGTGCCTCTTGGCACAGGTCTTCTAATAATCCTCTCTCCATTTTTTTTTTTTTTTTTTAAACTGAGATGAAAGTCACTCAGGAGTTTCTTTGCTCTGTGAAGAAGAGCCCAGGGTGCACAACGTAGGGGTGTGTGTGTACTGCAAAGTCCCCGTACGGGCTACCAAGTGTAACTTTAGCGCCCTCGTGGCCAAGATGGAGTCTGCTCTGTAGGCAGCTCTGGCCAAGAGAAGGCGTGCGCAGGAATGCAGCAGGAGAAATCCCTTCCACCCCAGGGGCACCTGTTCCAAACCCCGCAGAGTGAACACACCCACCCACAGGAAAAGTACAGTGGATATAACAAGGGAAATATTTATTTACAGAGGGATGAGAGGAGAAAAACAACAAGGGGAAATATAGGGGGAGCAGTAAGACCGGGCTGCATCCAAGCCGAGGCCCCACAGGCCCAGTGGTAGCACAGTCTGGAAGGGCAGACACCGAGCAGTGTGTCTGCACACAGAGTTCAGGAGTCCTGAGCAAAGTTCCAGTCCAGTGGTGAGTCTTGGGTGCTCCTGGTCGTCTTCGGCGCCAGTGAACTTTCCCCCAATAAACCCCTCCGGTGCCCTCTTCTGCCACTCTCTGCAAAGCCACACAGAGCGACCACCTCCCCACTTAACTAGCTAGCAACCTCGCTCCGCGTCCACAATGCAGAGTCACAAGCCCCAGTACTCACAGCCCCATGCAGCTCTGGGCAGCCCTGATACTGGGTTCAGCCTGTCCTTCTCAGGCAATTCCTCCCTGGCACAGTGCTCCTCCTGGTTCCTGTCCTGGGGTGTCCTCAATCGGCCCTGTCCTTCCCAGGCTTCAGGCAGGTTCTCTGCTGCTTCACTTTTCCAGGGCCTCCGGCTGCCTCTCCCCCTCCCTGGAGCTCCAGCGCTGCCCCCTGGAGTTTCCCTCCTTTTTTCTTACTCTCCCCCTCCCCCTTAGGAAAAAAGATTTAAAGGGCCATGTTCTCTAAACCCCAAAGGGGTTACATAAATAATTCTAGCTAAATGTAAAACAAAACATCATTTCAAGACAAAGTCAAAATGTTTTATTTCAAATACATGGAAACAAAATTTGACTTTTTTTTTTAATTCACAGCTGAAAATACTTGCTGAATTTGACCCGAATTTGCAAATAGTTTTGGTCAACTTGGAACTCCATTCTTCAGCAAATAAACTATGGGTCTGTATTTTTGCCCAGCTCTACATGTGATCACAAATCATTAGAAGGTGCATGGACAAAACTTTCAGTTTGCACCTACATTAGTCCTACCCCCTAGCACTCTTTGTTCCATGAGCATTGCAATTCATTCCCCCAAAAAACTGCAGTTGAGAAATATTGATAAAATCATATTTAATCAGTTATAAATGTTTTATCAGAAATGTTATTTGGCTTACAGACTACTAATTGTATATATTTCTACAGCAAGTAGGCTAAACCCTAGGTTGTTTCACACTCATAGCTTGGCTGAGAATTGTTGTGACGTTGTGCAGTCTATATGGTTTTATAAAAAATTTGATAAGTGACTATAATGCAACTGGGATATGCTTCGTGCAAAAGGTCTCTTGTAAGGTATCATTACAAAGTGCATAATCTACTAAGTATGATCATCTGATTTGTATAAATGTACCACTCTTGTATCTAAAACTAGAAATATAAAACATAACTCTGAGGGCCTATTGTAATTATGTAAAGTGTGGGCCATTAATGATGGTTTGGAATCTTGATGACTCCCATTAACAAGAACCATTGTCTGCAGATGACTGTGTTTACCTGCAAGTCTCCCTGTATATGTGTGTGCTGGCAAGTGAGTAATGAAGTCTTGCAGTGACATGTGATCATGTCACCTGAACTGGAATCCATCTTTAACCTGGTGCTTTTCCAGTGAGGGGGGGGTGGAAACCCAGAGGAACAAAGGATTCCCGCCTTATGCAAAAGACATATAAAGGGGTGGAAGAGAAGAGAGAGGGAGAGGAGCCATCATGGAGAAGCCCCTAGATAACACCTAAGCTGGAACAAAAGCTGTACCAGGGGAAAGAATTGTGCCCAGGCCTGGAAGGTGTCCAGTCTGAGAAAAACTTACTGAAGCATCTCTGAGGGTGAGATTATCTGTATTTAGTTTGATTAGGCATAGATTTGCGCATTTTATTTTATTTTGCTTGTGACTTACTTTGTTCTGTCTGTTACTACCTTGAACCACTTAAATCCTACTGTCTGTATTTAATAAAATCACTTTTTATTTAGTAATTTACTCAGAGTATGTATTAATACCTGGGGGAGCAAACAGCTGTGCATATCTCTCTATCAGTGTTATAGAGGGCGAACAATTTATGAGTTTGCCCTGCATAAGCTTTATGCAGGGTAAAACGGATTTATCTGGGTTTAGACCCCATTGGGAGTTGAGCATCTGAGTGCTAAAGACAAGCACACTCCTGTGAGCTGTTGTGGGTAAACTTGCAGTTTTGGGACAAGTGATTCAGACCCTGAGTCTGTGTTGGAGCCAGACAGGAGTGGCTGGCTCAGCAAGACAGGGTGCTGGAGCCCTAAGCTGGCAGGGAAAACAGAAGCAGGGGTAGTCTTGGCACATCGGGTGGCAGCTCCCAAGGGGGTTTCTGTGATCCAACCCGTCACAATTGTGATATCATAAAAGGAGGTGGGATAGATTTTAAGCCTTCATCTTACAAAGTGACCTACGTATCTCAATGTCCATTGCCTCTCTAAGATGGCAATGGGAATCTAGGAATCAGCACCTGATAGGATTGGACACGATGGCCACAATTCTTCAAAGAAATCTACCACGTCATAAGAATCTGCCTGCCTTGACAAGTCCCATTAACTTCACTCGGACTCTGCACAGGAATAAGCCCTAAGTAAAGAAAGGGGGAAAGCTTCATGCTAATGAGTAAGATAAACAATATGAAATTTCTGATTAAGGTTTTAAAATTTATGCTAACAGCATGAGCAAGTGAAGTAGCAGAGGGGCTGGGCACAGTTATAGTTTTTGAACACCCTACACTACTACCAGGGCCGTTCCCAGGAGGGGGTGCGGGGCCCGGGGTGGAAGTGACAAATCTGTCACTTCGTCACTTCCTGGACCGATCGCACTGGTCCGCCGGGCCCCCCCAAAGTGCAGGGCCTGGAGTGGTCGCCCCAATTCGCTGTACCCAAGGGACAGCTCTGACTACTACTCAAGTTGAGTACTGATGTCAGTGCTATATTCCCCAGAAAGGACAAGGCAGAGAGCCTGCATTCTCCACAACAAATAGAGAAGCGAGGTATGTGTGTGGAGGGAATAAACACTACACTGTCTTCAGGGGTGCACAGAAACTATGCTCCTGAAGGTCTGCAGACCTGAGGCACGATGCCTCCTGGTGCTCCCATGGTGGTATGTGTCCATTACACCCCCTACTGCGGCTTAAGGCACAGTCAAATACAGAGGAATACAGAGAGAACAGAGAGTGCATTAAGTTACTGCAAGGATAACATAGCCCAGCCATTTGATGCAACCAGTGAAGTGAAAGATGGGGAGGTGTTTCTCCCTCTTTCTCCCCCACCGCCGTAGCAATGGAAATATGAGCTGGGCTTTGGACAGTGGCAGCACAGATTAGACTTTGGCTGACTTTGCAATGTCCATGCAGACTGGATTGACTAGTGAAGCACAGAGACTTAATAGGATATACTTTTCAATTACTTTTTCCAAAAATCAAGATTTATTAGAGTCGTGTAAAGCTACATCTTGCAGTCCAGATGCAGGGAAATCTTCCCACTGACTTTGGGGGAGGGGGAGCGTGGTTGTATGCAGGGCTGGCTCTAGGTTTTTTGCCGCTCCAAGCAAAAAACAAAAACAAAAACAAAAACCTCCGGAAGCGCAATTGCCAAAGTGTCCGGAATGTCTGAAATTGTGCCGTCCCAAGCACGTGCTTGGTTTGCTGGTCCTAGAGCCGCCCTGGTTGTATGAATGAATATGGACTATAGTATCTGGCCCACAATTAC
>NW_020664374.1:17366785-17383119 GCF_002925995.2 Terrapene triunguis | reverse complement strand
ACAGGTACATTGTGAAATATTTTCTGTAGCATCACCTATTGGCACATCCTTTACAGTAATCTTGTGGTTTTATTGGCACAGGGTCAGTCTTAGGTCACCCACTCATGTCAAGTCTCCTTAAGCCTGAGGCCTAGTGTGGCTAAGCTGAAATCTTAGAGTTTAGCCTGATGGCCTTGCATTCCAGCCTTGCTTTACTAATAAACCTAATACACACTCCTCATTCCTAAATACTTATCATATATTCCTATAGCCCTATCCTCCTTGTATCTATTCATATGACAACATATGAGTTCATCATAACACACTTCAATGATATAAAATGAAATAATTGGCTAGGTGTGCTACCGCACTAGCTTCTCTGTACAACTCTGTCTACGTTTCAGTCCTGTCTTATGATCTTCCTTTTGTTTCGAGCCTATTGCAGCACTTGGGGTTCCACATGTGACAGAGGATATAGTGTGCACTGTAAAAACTGATGTGCAAGATGGAGAGAAGCCAGATGGACTTTCAGATGCGAGGTTGAGTATAGAGTTGAGTTATTCCTCCCTCCCCTCCACCCCCCAAACAGAGCACTTTTGACACGGAAATTCAAAAATACCCCAGAACTCTATCTGATACAGAGTACATCACACTTTCTTAATACCAATAGCCCAGACCTTCCAATATGCTATCGGGCCTTCTGCACAAGTTTGTTAGTGCTCATTGGCTGAACATCAGTGACTGATTGCATTTCTAATAATGACCATGTATTCTCCCAGTGGCACGTTGAACCTAGGCTTGCCCAGTGCCCAGGAGGTACTGTTACACCCACAGGATGAAAGTAAGACTACATTTATTTACTTCATTTCTGATATAAGTTTCCCCATTAGAATTGGGCCAAATAGATTTGAAAAGGAATATAACTTGTTTTCACGACTATGGACATACAGAAGCATCAGCTTTCAAGTTACTGCCTAACGTAACAGCAGGGATGAGACTATGGACAATATAGAAAAATCCCAGTGTCTGTCACAAGTATGTCTAGGTCTGCTTCAGCAGCACTTTCCTCCCATCTGATTGTCAATGACATTGAAAGGGGGCAGGAATTAGAGATGCTATTGAAAGACTACTTCTTTCTCCCTTAAAATATTTTTATTAACTTGAAGATCTTCAGCTACAAAAGATATCCAAAGCATTTTATATACCTTTGTGATGGGTTGAGTCACAGAGACCCACCTTGGGACTGCCACCTGATGTGCTGAGACTACTTCTGAGCCCATTTTCCCTGGAACCTTGGGGCTTCAGTACCCTGTCTTGTTGAGCCAGGCATGCTTACCTGCTACAAACACAGACCCAGGTCTGAACCACATCCTCCAAAAGCTGCAGACTTAACTGAAAACGGCTTAGAAAGTGTTCCTGTCTCTAGCACTCAGATACCCAACTCCCAATGGGATCCAAACCCCAAATAAATCTGTTTTACTCTGTATAAAGTTTATACAGGCTAAACTCATAAATTGTTCGCCCTCTAGAACACTGATAGAGAGATATGCACAGCTGTTGGCTCCCCCAGGTATTAATACTTGCTCTAGGTTAATTAATAAGCAAAAAGTGATTTTATTAAATATAAAAAGTAGGATTTAAGTGGCTCCAAGTAATAACAGACAGAACAAAGTGAATTACCAAGCAAAATAAAACAAAAGCACGCAAGTCTAAGCCTAATATAGTAAGAAACTGATTACAAATGAAACCTCACCTTCAGAGATGTTCCAATAAACTTCTATCACAGACTAGACTCCTTTCTAGTCTGGGCCCAATCCTTTCCCCGGTACAGTCCTTGTTCCAGCTCAGGTGGTAGCTAGGGGATTTCTCATGACTGCAGCCCCCTTTGTTCTGTTCCACCCCTTTATATATCTTTTGCACAAGGCAGGAATCCTGTGTCCCTCTCTGGGTTCCCACCCCTCCTTCTAAATGGAAAATCACCAGTTAAAGACGAATTCATGTCACTGTAAGACTTCATTACCCACATGCCAGCACACACGTATACAGGAAGACTTACAAGTAAACAGAGCCATTTACAACCAATTGTCCTAATTGATGGGAGCCATCAACATTCCAAGCCACCATTAATGGCACATACTTTGCATAATTACAATAGGACCTCAGAGTTATATTTCATATTTCTAGTTTCAGATACAAGAATGATACATTCATACAAATTGGATGACCACACTCAGTCAATTATAAGCTTTGTAATGATACCTTACAAGAGATCTTTTGCACGAAGCATATTCCAGTTACATCATATTCACACTCATTAGCATATTTTCATAAAATATCGTATAGAGTGCAACGTCACAACCTTTAACTAGCTGGCCACAAATATAAAACCTAGCCAGTTCCTTCCTTTGGCCATTATGCCTTAATCATTTCACATAGCCTGGCTCCCTCCCACCTACCCGCCTACTCCAGTAGCTAAGAACACTGTCGACATAATTTCTCTTCAAGAGTTTATAGAAAGTGATCATTCCTTCCTCCCCTTATATTAAACACCATTTCTTGCACAGAATTTATTTCTATATTCAGAGCCAGATCATCAGCTTATATAAAGGAACATAGTATGTGGGCTTTCATAGGTGTAGAAGGACAGAGTCTCAGCTAGTATAAATGGACCTATGCCAGTTTTTGCCAGCTGAGGATCTGACACTGTATGACTGTCAAACCTCATTCAGATATAATGGCACCTTCACAGCCACGTCTATATTGGACAATTATGCCTTTTTTTTCCTGCTGTTGGTGTGCTGCTTGTATAGCTGATCTTATATTTTATGGTATGTTTAACATTCAGATGGGTTTTTAATAACATTTAATGTGTATATGAAAAACATAAGAGCAATGTAACTGCTAAGAACAGTAGTTTATCATTTTTAGCTGCACCAAGAGCCAATCTGGCAATTTGCCAAGATCTTGAAGGCAGCAGTAAATTTGCATATAAATTACTTAGGATTTTAATCAGATATTAATAAACACAGGTTTATATAATTTATATAGATCACTCCAAGTGTAACAGTGCTTTACAAAGCCCATCTGCCAGTATCATTTGCTCTGAGGGCTGCAGGGAAGAAGTACTGCTTGGGAGATCCGCACTACTTCTCCAGAGTCAACTTCTGGAGGTGCAGCTTTGGTGTTTGAAGGTGGCCACACACACTAGAATGCAGCTTTGAGTCCACTAAAGGACTCAGAATGTATAAATTCATCGTTTAATTTTTCCTTTTAAAATCAACTGTGCAGAACCAGTTGACCACAACTCACACCCCCAATGATTTACATGTGGATCCTAGATTATGCAGGCTAGGTTTAGAACACATCTTAATACACTGCATTCCAGGGTAACTGTGGAAAAGCAGCACCTGATAAAGATGGCTGAAAAGTGCAGAAGGATCTGTGCACTTCCAAAAATGTTGCATCATTCAAGTAATTGATAACACACTATATGTGGTCCAAAATTTAGGGAGATTTATACTTCCAAGTATTAGTCTTGAAACGTTATTTGGTTGTATTGGTAGATTTGTCCTATTGACTCCTCTCTAAAAGCTCTAGTTTTTAAATAATCTAGAACATTTTATTTTTTGTGTACATGCTGCATTTTATCCAAAATCATCAGCCTCTACCTTGTGTTTCTCAGTACCCTTAACTGTTGGGTTTATGGTGTATGTTTTGCTGTATAAAAATAAAGGATCCTAAATAAATCAATACAGCTTTGAAATTGCTCTTGTACACATGGGACAGAGGGACTCTAAAAAGAAACCCTGTACTATTTGGATCACTGTCAGAAGTCTTTAAAAAAAAAACAAGGAAAAACCTGGACTGGTGGTGACCCATAATTCCCCTAGATATTATCCCATATTCTGCACCAGATACAACACTTTCCAAGCAGGAGCCTCCCTGAAAGTGGGTGGGGGACTACTGCTCTGACCCTTGGCCCACCTCTTCTCCCCGAGGCCCCACTCCCTCCCCCCCGTCAGTCACCCTTACTGCCAGTAAAAAGTGATGGGACAATGGTCCCCTGGCCCCCACGTTCCAGCACCCCTGTTCCAGGGTTAGAGTTCTTAGCTAAGCTAGGTGCAGGTAGAAGAGACATTCCCTACACTTCAGCTGTAAGCTTTTGGGGGGTAAGGACTGTCTCTTTGTTCTGTTTGGACAGCGCCTAATGAAATGGAGTCCTGGTCTATGACTATGGTTCATGGCTGTTATGGTCATACAAGTAAGGGGTAATGACATAAAAAAAAAAGACAGTTTACTAGAACATGGTATGGCCTGGTCTATACATAAAGTTTTGCCAGTACAGCCATATTGGTTAGGGGTGTGTGCTGGGTTTTTTGGCCATCACAGCTATGTCAGCAGAAGCCCTAATGTAGATACTGGTTTTGCTGGTATAAACTGCATCTTTGCTGATATGGCTTATTTTGCTGAGGGAACTGCTGTAAGCTATTACTGGCAAAAGGACTGTTTTGCTGGTATCAACTTAGTCTCCACTAAGAAGGTTTTGCAATATGTCTATACTGGCAAACCCTTTGAGCACAGACAAGGCCTAATCTTGTCCAGTTACAGGAAGACCACATTGGCACTCTCTCTCTCTGCTCATACAATTCTGTCAGCCTCACTATCTCTAGTTTTCCATTCCTGTATTGTTTCCTAATGCCCAGTCTGTAACTATAAGAATACAATAATTATCCTACAGCCAGCTGAGAAGTTCATCTGGTGAACCATCTTCTCAATTACAAAACAGGTTTACAATTAGAAGCATGCCTCCAGGTCTGAGATATTATCACTGTTCAGGGCAACTACACCTGCATTCCCCATCCATGGTCCACCAAAGGCACCCACTCTAGGCTCCCTGCTCCTCAGCAATCACCTCTCTTGAGCAGAGACCCACATCTCTCTCGCTTGGTCTCTTTCCTGACTGGGGTTTTTCGACACTGCACATTTCCCTGCCTTACATTGTGATATTCCCAACAAGCCAGACTGCCTAAACAGGTCAGCGTCTGCACTTTGCTTTCTCTCCAGAGGTAATGCCCAGTGTATTTGCTAGCAGTTACACATTACCACACAGCTCTTTGTAAGCAAGCACATTTATTTTTAAGGTGACAGCATCACAGAGAAAACACATTAAAAACAATTAAAGAACCAACATGCATGCTAAAAAGCTTGCCAGAAATCACCCTGTCTCCAACCTCAGGCTCTGGTAAGTGCCAGCCCATTAAAACCCACACAGGGTTTTCCTCCATGGTTAAAGTTAATAACTTTCTCAGATTCAGTATACAAGCTTTTTCTATATACAGCTCGGAGCTTTGATTTTGGCTTCAGGAACAGGTAATCATCAGACAACGACCCACTCTTCAGGACATAGCTTCCAAAGACTGATTTATTTTTTATTTTTGCATAACCAGAGGTGGGGAATTTGCATTAACCTCTCTAGGTATTTCCCTGGAAATTCACTTCACACTTATTGTCCCAAAAAGTTCATTCTTCACTGGCACAATTTCAATATAATCCCTTGAACTCCCAGACCTCATATCACATCTCCCCCAAGAATTGCATATAATCCCAGACCACAATAATACATAAACTTTGCATTTAATACAATAAGGTTTTCCAAGGATATCGTACGGAATTGTCATCTTTCACAGATAAGTCTAAGCTTTTTATATAGCTCCTGTCACCACAGGTAACTACACTGCAGAAACTGAGCAGAACAAACACCCAGAACACAACGCTGTTTTTCTCTTTCCATTCCTATGGGGCAGCAAGCCTATTTTAAAGATATTGTCTACCTCTATTTTGGAAATATCTATTGTGGATGAATAGATGCTATCCAATGTATCTCCCCAGTTAAAGCAGAGTAAGAGAAGAGATGTGTTATCTGCCAACCCCTATCTAGCTATGTAGATAGAAACAAACACATTGAAACAGGAGTTAGCATTTTAATAAGTAAAGTTTTGCCTTCTTCACTCCCCAATTAAGTGCTCCAGCATGCAGATTTGTGAGGCCTAGACCTTCTTAAGGAAGGACACTGATCAAATAGGAAAGAGTTGGGATGTATGGTGAAGACACAGGCATTATTAAAATAATTATTTTGAATCAGCCCAGGCCTCTTAATTTAATTTTCCAAAGTGGATAGGTGAGATCAGGCATAGCAAAACTAGTTTTGCTTTTTTGTTAGACATTTGCAAACAGAAATTCAATAGTTTAATAGTTTAACCCAGCTGATGTATTCAGCTCCAGTGACTAAACATACGTTAAAGAGTTGTCACAGCTGACTTAGCTGGATGTTAGATTTATTCTACCCACAGATTCTCTCTAATGCTATTTTGTCATTAGGGACACGTGGTCTTTCCACTCTTCAGGGCCAAGCCAAACACAAAGCCCCACATTCTCCTCTCTCAGGGTTAAGCAGAAGGCTCTTCTCTCAAACTCTCTTTCCTCAGAGTTTAAGGAAAAACTCACGATTATTTCAGAAGGAACCCTTCACCAGGCATGCTCCATCAACATAGCTACTTGGATCTCAGCCAGTCCTAGCAGTCAGCACCTACCTGCCATCCCCTCTTCCTTTTATGTGCACCAGGATGTTTTCCTGGAAGGCAAATAGGTTCCATCTGCTTCTGGGCCTTGTCCATTAACTCTTGCTTCCTTGCACTGAGTCCTAGCCTGAAAATCTGGGCCTTGATCCACAAAGGCACTTAGGCTCCACTCTGATCCACAAAACTCCCAATGAACCCTTTAGGTGCCTAAACACACGCAAAGCCTAAGCTTTCAGGGTGAAAGTTCCCTCAGCACCTAAGTTTCTGCCTCTGAGCATGTGCACTCTTGACTCAGTCTAGGCTTCCGGATGCCTATCTCCCGCTTAAGCCCCAGAGCGATCCACAAACTGGGGGAAGATAGGTGTTCATCCACCTAACTCACACGGGGGGCCTGATATAGTAGGTGTGCTCAGAGGCTGCCTACAGGATTGGGTCCCACTCAAAGTCTGGCCACCACAAGATTTAAACCTTCAATAACTCAGCCAGAGGTTAGGGGTCTATTACAGGGGTGGGCGGGTGAGGTTCTGTGGCCTGCAATGTGCAGGAGGTCAGACTAGATGATCTTTGATGGTCCCTTCTGACCTTAGAGTCTGAGTCTAAGAGGAGGTAGTAGTGGCTACCTTATAACTTTTAACCCCGTGGTTCTCTCATTCACATGGCATGTGGGAGATCCAGATTCAATTCCCCCTCCTCACCTGGTGGGAAGAAAGGATCTAAACAGGGGGCTCCCACTTCTCAGGAGAGTGCTCTAACCACTGGGCTTTTGTAGCTCACATTCTAAGGTGCATTGTACAAGGAGCCTAGGCACGTAATGCAGCTTTGTGGGATTGCAGTGTTGCTCCTGTGATTTTTCAAGGCGCTTGAAAGTTGGGTGTTGCAATGCTCAGCATTGCAGTGCCTAAGTCTTTGTGGATCCAGGCCCTGGTGCTTTCTGACTCATGGGCCAGATGGATAATGTGCCCTGTGAGTCACTTTGCCACAGGAGGAGGGAAATGCCTGTTCCCCTTTCCAGCACTTCACTTAAGCAAATACCATATGCACACCGGTTAAACCGTTTCCCCTATCCTGATTTTTGCAGTTAACTAGTGGGCCAAGTTTCCCACTGCAAGAAGGTAACATAGGGGTAACATAGATAAGAACACTGTTGATATTCTCATACAGTCACAGCCCACTGGAAATAGGAATGACAACAAGCCAACAGCCTCCTCATAGTCAATTGCTTGGAAAAATTTCAACCCTGAAACGTCTGTACAAAGTAGGACACACACACGCACGCACGCACCTCTTCAGGGCTCAGTCTGTCTTTGAGGCACATCATGTAATAGTTTACAATTACAACCATCAATGGCAAAGAGAACCACGCCACAATAGCTCTGTAGTCAATTATAAATCATATAATAAATAATTGGAATTGCAATTCACCAACTAGAAACTGGGCTGTGTACTTTGTTTGCCTGATTCTAAAAAAAGAATTGGGAATTGAGGCTACAATATATACTGCATCTGTAATTTCTGTCCTCTCGAGCAGACTGTCTAGACAGCGAATGGGTTAGAACAAGGTAAGTTTGAGGATGCAAATTTAAAATATAACCATAGCAACAACAACAAAAAACAAGAAAAACAAACAAATTATGTCTATGCAAATTCCTGAGCTGTTAGAGGTGAGAACCCTTGTTAGCAATGAAATCTAATGGACTAAAGATAGAGTGACCAGACAGCAAATGTGAAAAATTGGGACAGAGGATGCGGGGTAATAGGAGCTTATGTAAGAAAAAGACCAAAAATCGTGACTGTCCCTATAAAATCGGGACATCTGATCACCCTAACTAAAGATACAAATTATATTGTAACTCAAGTGACATCTGCCTTGTTTAATGGTCTGAGAGCAGGCTTGAAAGAAAAACCCTTCATGTGGTGATTTCTTCCTATGTTTATTTATATTGTTCTCAGCTTCCCAGCACAATAGACAACACCAGGTTTTATGTAATTGGGCAAGGAATAATCTGATTGGCCAGTGAGGCTTCTGAACTAAATGATAACCATATTGTATCTGCAATATCCAGATATTTCTCGGATTTCAATATCATTGTTCTATAGGAGTAACATAATCTTTTCACGTCTAGGCCACTGTTGCAAAATCCAGTCATGGCTAGGGTGACCGAACGTTATAACCATCTGCTGGGCTATGTGAAATGAGCTAGTTCAGCCCAGCTGCAGTGGGCAGATGTCCACATAAAATAGACACACCATCACTGTTAGCACTATAAGTGGGATCCCTCCTAGTAGAAGTCAAAGTGGAGGCACATTGGAAGGACAGTGTAGTTAAAGTTGCATTCCTGATTTTTGAGCTCTATCTATCCTACAGACAGAGCACTTCAGTATGAATTTAAAGTTAAATAAAGAAGAGCATGCCAGATTGTGTGATGGTGTCTTACATCTGGCTAAGGTGCTAGACTACATCTTGTTTAACTCTTAGAAACCTGGCATTTCCCAGACTACCAGCCAAATAAATGCATGGGATGAATGTGTCTAGTCTCTACATATGGTTAGACACCTCTTTACCATTCCTCCACTCTGCTTTTCTTTTAAAAGGCATTTCTATTGTTAGTTCTAGCAGCAACCTCCTTGAGAGTCATGGCATGACGTCAAAATAGGATACAGGGTCTATCTACCAAGCAGAGACATCAGTTTCAGATCACTCTAAATATGAAGAAAGGTGCTTTACCTATTGATTTGTACATTGGCCAGTCTTGTGTCTAACTGCCCCATAGCTTACTTATAGTGATGAACTATTCCTTGTAGTACTGCCTGCCAGTTTCAGCATCAGAACTACCCTCCTCCTCTCACATGATACTTCAAGAAGTGAAATATCTTGGGAGATATTTTGAGAAATCAGGTTTTAGCATGGTAGGATAGTGAGTAAAGGAATAAGGATATAGCCTTCCTAAATATCCGTAGTTGCTGTTTTCTCATGTCTAGCCCAAACATAGTACCCAAAGGTTACGTTTATTATTTCTATAGTGTCATTGCCGTGCATGGCGCTTGGCAGAGAATAATGATCCTTGTTCTGACAAGCTTACAATATAAACCTCCCAATCCTGCATTCAGATTGCAAGACTGGGGCCTGAGTGACATCTAATAAGTGACAACCTGAGAATATTGTTCTAGTTTGCACTGAACTGGCTATTATAACTGCACACACACATATCTTGTTAAACTTTCAAAACAGATACAAATTGGAAAAAAAACATTTGTAGACTATACTGCTGTTACGTAAAGATGCCTCATTTTAAATTAAAGAAATTTAAGAAAGACAATATATAAAATCTCCACAGGGAGAAAGCACAGTGTGTCTTGTTCCATAAATTCCTTGAGTTCGAATCCCTCATAGCCATGTCCCCTAGCAGATACGCAGAAAGACTTTTATATTGAAAATTTAATTCACAAAAAACATTCAATAACCCAAAACAGCAAATGGTAGAGTTGGGAGTTGGACCTGTCCAGTAAAGCTACATCCTACTGTGATGTAAATTATTAAAAATAAAATCAAGATTACATAGCCATATTTTCCATAATTCATCATACTGCCATTTCCCCTAAATTAATTTTTCAGCTGCACAGGACAACATTTTATGAATGAAGTAGCCTACTGGGGATTTTTATGACTGTATGTGTCCCACAGGGGCTGGGAAGTGTTTGCATCACTGTCAGAGTCCTGAGAATCCCTCATTATTTCCAAATTATGCCTCGCTCCCACAGAAGCCATGTGTGGTGGCCAACATTCCGTCTTGCTGAGGGAGGTGCACATGCTCTTCCGAACCCACTTAATTGGTCTTGGGTTTTTCCAATGAGGCATGAAAAATACTTCCTCTTCCTAGCAACACAATACTCTTGGCGTGACTCTCTGCTACCCTTCTCTTCATGTAATTGGCTGTGTCTGTGCCTACTGAGTAGAAAATGCAACCGTTTTGATTTGGTACAGTTTTATGCTGATTCTCCACTCAATTTGCATAGGTGTAATGGACTATGCAAGGTGTGAGGGACTGGAGAATAAGGCCCAACACTTCTGCAAAACTCTCAGCCCCTGAAAGCGGAAGGGAAAACCATGACCTGAACTGAAACCCAGGTCTTCTAAATGGCATTGTGGATCATTACCCACCAGGCCAGCCCATGTGTTGTGCTTTGAGAACAAGAACATTGTCTTGTGTTCAGCAATCAAATCCTTATGTTATTAAGATCACGCAAGAAGCGCAAACAAACCAGAGCTACTGTTAAGCTGCAATCCCCAATTAATAGACTGAGAGAGAGTATGGGTATGTCTGAATTCCAAAGTAGAAAAGACCCTTTGGACCTCAGCAGCTACATCCAACATGTTTATGCAGGCATTTAAGCCTCTCCGTACAACCCACGACTGTATTTTAAGGTCACACTTATGTACCAAGGTGGTGAGTTTATACACATCCAAGCAGCAGTCTTCTGAGGTTTTATATAAAAAGATCACTTAGAGCATCTAGTTAATCTTCTGATGAGGCAGGATTGTTGCCTACAGTATATCCTCCAGTGCTTTGTCCAGTCACGTTTTAAGTGATTTATGGGGAAAAAATTAGGACTGAATCAGGTCACCCACAGCAGCTGATTACATCCAATGGTTCTGAATTCCATCCCCTGGAGCTCTAATGTTACATTCTCTGCATTTTTCTTGTAACTATAGCACCTCACTAACCTAGGAGCCAGCTTTTAACTTGGACACAAAAAATATAACAGTCCTAGCTGATTCCTCCATAAAGCTAGCCATATAACTCCTTTTCATTGACCGCCACGCCAAAAGCATTTCATATAGCCAGATGCCTGTTTTTTTGGGGTTTTTTGTTTTTTTTTACCAGTGTGGCCCGAGTCTCTCCCAGCGATCCACCTGCTCCCAGGGTTATGAGCATTTCAAACATGAGCAACACGTCCAAAAGTTTATAGAAAAACAACTAGTTCTCATTTATAATTAGTACCAAAATGGCTCTCTCTTTTCCATTCTGAGCAAAGACTTACTAGAGCTCATTACCAAGACTACATTTTTAGCAAATATACCATTGTACATTAGTATTAAAACTAAATGGCAAGTGTCAAGATAAAGTCTATTTTAGGTGAAGCATTATACCTTACTTTTTTTATTCCCTTTGTTCACTCACTTGCAAAATTCATTCACATATTTGCAGGCGAGCTCAGAGCCACGAGGGAGAATTAGAGAGGATTTACTGTAACTGAGGAAAAAAAACTAAAGCATCTGCAGAGAAAGGAGGGAGAGAGAGAGGTTTCTGTGTTGGTTTAAGATTGTGTAATTGGGACTCTGCATGTATGTCAGACAATTTCTATTCTCTGAGGACTACGCATGTTGTCCAGAACCAACAACGTCATGGAAATGCTAGTCTTTGCCATGTGGTTTCTCAGCCACAGTTATGATAATTAAACCTGAAGACTCATGAGCATGGTGAAAGCAGTCATGGGTTTGCAAAAGAAAGCCCAACGTTTACATTTTTTAGCATCTTACATTTGTAGTTAAGGATTCAGTCTGATTACATTTGCTGGTACTAATCTTCCAGTCCCCAACACCTGGGTCTTGCAGGGGTTCTCCTGATATAATGAGGAGTGACATGCAGTACAGAGCACCAGTTCTATCTAATCTGCACTGTCATCACCACTGTCAAAGGGAAACACTATAGGCGATACTTTTAAACTTGAACTACAGTTTAGAGGGATTTAGATGTTGTTTGTTACTATTTTTACGCAGCTCCTTTAACAAAAGAGACTTTGTTGCTGGAACAGAATTGCTGCATTACAGACTGTAAAACAATCCCAACTAATTAGTATTTGGAGCTAACAGTACAGCAGGAAAAAAAATCCTGCATGTGTTTTAAAATTAGTCATACAGGATTTATCCCAGTATATATGTAAAGGAAATTGTCATGGTTGATAAACGTAGCCTCTGACCTACCTTTTCTTTGTATCTCCTTTGCAAAGCTCATGTAATTCTCTCTATGCAATTTTCCCAAAATATGTTTTTGCTTTTCATACAAAAATAAAAGTGCTAATGGCAGTGGTTCAGCTCATGAAAAAACATTACATAACAAAACAAGTGCATGAGCAGGCAATTTTTTTTCCTTAAGGAACCAGATTTCAATGTCAAACTTCCACGGGGTTATTATAAACAACTGTGGGAAATTATGAAAAATGCATTCAGTGTCCTTTTACTGTTTGGACAATGAGAAATAGAACAAAAAGAAAATCCTGCATCTCTTATCCAGAACATTGCTCTACATTTTCTTGTATAATGATCTGGGCTAAAGCTATACTTGTATTAGCAAACCATTTAAAGCAAACCGAGCTTTAAAATAGAAGTGCCAAGAAAACTTCTTTCAGCCTAATTTCTAAACGAACGTATTACAGTCAAATGACATACAGACAAAATTGGAAGCTGGGGAGAGGGAGGGGGGAAAAATCATTCAATCCAACTAGGCCCAGCCATACTTCCCCCACAAACAAGTTCCCTGGTGGTTCCTGCACTCAGGACTTGCAGGTATGGGCTTTCCTCTACTCAGAAAGAATGTTAACCAAACCCACTCCACGCCAACCCTGGAAACAGGTCAGTATGCCCTCCCACACGCTGATGCTTGACAATAATGGGAGGGCCTATCTCCAGCACTTCTCCAGAAGACTGGGAAGGAGGGGAAAGAGGCACCCCCTAAGATAATGTAGTTAATGGTCCATAGGCTGCCTGCCCTTGTCCCTCTTCTTGATTCTGAATACTGATCTTATTCCTGCAGCCTATTTTGCTCATGAGGGGCAAGAGTCAGGTCTGCAGAACTTAAAAGGCAAAGAACAACATCTGAATCCCTCTAAACCATAGTTTAGCATCCCACACAGCAGCCAGACCTATATCCCAAATAGGTTCATCTGTTTCTGAGCCAACATCCATGTAACTTCTGCAGCCTGCCCAGCTCTGAAGTCTGGGGAGATTTGCCAATGGACGAGCCGTCCAGATCAAATGTTTCACAAAAGAGTTCTATTGAGTGACTGCTGTGTGAGGTTAGCGTTCCCTTCATGATCTGTGATGCGTCTGAACCACAAACGTCCACATCCTCATAGTGTGGCTTATATCCAACTCCCATTTTAACAAGGAAAATATCTGCCTTTTTAAAGAGACGCTGTCACATTGTTTCATTTTTTGAATAGAAAAAAATTCCTTGTATAAAACTTGGGATAATAGTCCACGTCAGTATTTTCTGTTGCTGTATCTCATCTTGTCTATCTCTCTCTCTCTACGCTTTTTTTTTTTAAGAAGATTTTGCGTAAAAAAAACAGGATCCAAATTTTGCTCTCCCATATGCCCAGGTAACCCTATTTATTTAAATAATAATCTAGAGTGGGTGTAAGAGCAACATTTGGTTTACAGTATATTTCTTTAAGGAATTTATCTGCTGCTCATTCCCTACCTGAAGCCCCTCTCTCTGTCTGGGATATAGTAGTTAATAGCTGTGAAAGTAACTATACTGTCATAGACAGAACAACATTTCTGCACACTGCAACAGGCTGGACAAGATGGACTACTTTGCCTTTTCTGCCTGTTTTTCCATCAGCCTAAAGTCAAAACTCTCATTGAGTTCTATAGGAAACTCATGGCACTACAGCAGTATGCAGCTCTTGTGGTTCTGTGAATATGCATCATGAGCAAATGAATTCTTAAGTAACAAAGATCCCATTTTTATGCAAATATTCCAAGTGATAAATGAGGGAAGGAAAACAAAGGTAGGTACAGAATCCTATTCAATTACATAGAGTGTTTTTCAACGTTTATCAGGAGGCTTGGGCTGTTCTCTGTCACCTTTGTTCATAACATTCTTAGAATTCAAAGGGCTCCTTAAAGTTATAGAAGGAAGGACCAGCTCTCACTGGTGGCTGAGCCAAAGGAGTGAGGTCTGGGAGAAGGTACCGACCAAATTCCAAAAGACACTTGAGTGGTGAGGAAACTGAGGCAGGGAATGGCATACATGTGTTTCTTGTTTTGCAAGGATCTGTGTATCTCTTGTGCTGTGTAAAGAGCGATTGATTTAGAAATCCGTCTGTCTTAGCTGCTTCAACTATCACAGATCCCTGAATGGTTAAACTATAAACAAGCATACCCACAAGGGTGAAGATCTAGTAAGGATGCACATAAGCTACTGGGGAGTCTTGGAGGGGCTGAACACTGGTCTTGGACTCGGGCAGCTGGACCATGAGGTCCCAATGCCAAGAAGGGGTACCACACAGGAGTCTCTGCCCAGGGAGTGAGCTTAGAGGCCAAAAGATAGATAGGCGCCTAACCAGACCTAAGGGCAGTTTAAAGCACATGGATCCAGTGTGTGGATCCAACCGCAGCAGCCTGGTGAGTGTCCAACCAGAGGAACTTGACAAGAGAGGCATAGAAGAGTCCGATCCAGATGGACCCATAAATCCATCTTATTTATTTTTCCATTTAAATTGAGAAAATGAAATGAGTCCTTCACTTGTCTGACCTCTGTGTTATTAGCTAACACTTGCCATGGCAAACAGAAAATCTGAGAGTGGATTTTTAGTCACTTGAAATGAATTTGCTTCTGAAACGAGCCCCCTCCCGCAAGTTGCCTGTAGTCAAATTTCAGTAATAAAACAAAGCAGATTACAGATGCCCAATAAGCTTCATGTGCTGCTGCCTTATTTCTGATTTAGAGAAAAACAAGGTTGACTTTGCAAGTATTAAAATGCTTTCCATGATTCCTTTAACCCTTTTTAAAGTGAAACTTCTGGTGTCCAGAAATAGATAGATTTCAATTCTATGTGGTACATTGGCTTCAGTTGTTACGAGAACTATGTTTTTTGCTGTTTAGATGAATATTTATATTACATTGGCACCCAAAACGTGTTAGGCAAGTACAAGAAGGCACAGTCCCTGTAATACCACCAAGCCCATTGCTGACCAACCAGCACAATGCCCACGATAGTTGTCTTCTCTGAAGGTGAAAGTCTCAAGCCAGCATCTATGATTTATAATTGGTGCTGTTCCACTAATGCTCCAGGGACTAGAGGTTGCATAGTGTAGATAGATTACATAGGCTGCTATTTGTGACAAGAAGGAAGGAAAACTGGTGATGGAAAGATAGAGCAGAGTCCCCTGTGCCTTGGGTCAATGATTCCTGGATACTCCAGAAGCCCCACTGTGAGGCTGGGGCTCTGGGATGGAGAAGAGGAGATTTTGGTGCAGTCATATGTACGTGTGAGGTCGGAAGAAGGAGGGCAGGGTGGGGAAAGGGTATGATTTACATAGGAGAGGAATAAACTTATGAACTGTGAGAACCACATGGCTATTCAGCTTTCTGGGTTATATAGATTTATACATACAAAAAGCATGAAATATAAGTGCAGTGTATAGGAATTGGAGAATATCCCTCCAAATAGTTTGTGAGCCTTCTAGTGGTGATCACCGTGTTCTGAGAAGCTGCCAGAAACTAGTCAGAGTCTCTGTATGTATGTAGCTAAGCCAATTCAGGGCCATCATCACAATTTGAGTTCTGAGAGGGGAGTAAAGCAAAGATGTATTTCTCAGCTCTGCACTGCGAGCTTGGATTACATCTCTGGGTGAGACAAAAACAGCAGAAGACCATCTAACCCCCTGCCACATCCCACACCTCAACCCCCTGCCTTGAGCCCCCTGCCACATCCTGCACCCCAACCCCCTGCCTTGAGCCCCCTGCCACATCCCGCACCCCTCCTGCA
>NW_020664374.1:17329592-17366775 GCF_002925995.2 Terrapene triunguis | reverse complement strand
CCTGCACCCCAACTCCCTGCCCTGAGCCCCCTGCCACATCCCACACCCCAACCCCCTGCCGAGCCCCCTGCCACATCCCGTATCCCTCCTGCACCCCAACCCCCTGCCACATCCCGTACCCCTCCTGCACCCCAACTCCCTGCCCTGAGCCCCCTGCCGCATCCTGCACCCCAACCCCCTGCCGCACCCCTCACCCTCTTACACCCCAAACACCAACTCCCTGCCCTGAGCCCCCTGCTGCACCCTGCACCCTTTCTGCACCCCCTGGGGGAAGCGTTGGGGTGGGGACTTCGGGGAAGGGGTTGGAATGGGGCAGGGAAGGGGTGGGAAGAGGTGGGGCGGGGCGGGGCCTAATGGAACAGGTGGAGTGGGGGCGGGGCTAGAGGCAGTGACGGGGGGTGTCAGTGATGCAGCCCTCGGGCCAATGCACTAGTCCTCATGTGGCCCTCATGGTCATTTAAGTTTGAGACCCCTGATCTAAGGGATGATTCTCTACTGCCTTGCTCCTTGTACAGTCATTCACATCTGTGCACAGTGGGTGTCAATTGCTACCAGTCTGATCGGGTAGCTTTTCACACCCACTTTGCCCAGGGATAATTGACAACACAAAGTGCAAGGCAGTGAGAATCAGGCCAAGAATTTCTATGCCTTTACAAAGGCTGAAACGTTGAGAGAAGTTTTCAGATTTTTAATAATGAAGACAAAATATATGGGTGGTAACTAAATACTGTCATTGCTTTTTAGACTGCAAAGCTGCCAATTGGCAATTGGTCACCACATTGCTGGCATAGGTCATGGTGAAGCACTTAACAGGGAAGACCGTGTGATAGTTGCCCTCTTCCTCCATCCTCCTCCTCCTCTTGTAATATGAGAATATGACTGCATGGTAATGAACCCAGACTTGACCATCTACGAAGCTCTCCAATGCCCCCTCCAGATGCTGCCTTAAGTCTAGGAATCCCTTCTGGTTAGAGGCCACAGCTCTTAAGACCGTGGGACTCTTACCAAAAGACAAGTGGCAGAGGCTGTGGGAAAACAGCAGGGTGAAGAATCAAGACCAGTTCACAGATCATACAGACCCACCACCTGACTTCAACATGCCACATAAGATATAGGTCACAGCAAGCTGCATCAGAACCTCACACAGGCATTGCAGTCATCTACTACAGAAATGGAAAATGAAGGACAGTCCCCTATGCCAATGTGGAGAGGAGACCCAAACCATGGCACATCTAATGAATTGCTGCCTTCTCTGATCCTTCTCTGGAGGGACAGCCTTGATTCATTCTAGGGCACCAGAGGCCATAGAGTGGATGACAAACTTGTATGTTGATCTTTAATGTTGCTTTTTAAGAGAAAAGAAGTCTAAATATTATGGCTAGAATCACCAAGGAGATGCATTTGTCAGTGATTTTTAGAATTTCTAATGTTGGATTCTCCAGCTTTGACAAATAGGGATAAGGCAGGTCTTCCAAGCCCATTGTCACTGAGGCCTAATCTTTAATAAAAGTTGCACCGATTTAATTAAATCTCTTTTAATCCACTACAAATCCCTAATGCACAGACACTTAAACTGGTTTAACTCTTGCTTATAGCAGTTTACCTTGCATCAGTAAATAACAAAGTTAAGGAAGCTGATTTAAGTGAGGGTTAAACCAGTTTACAGGTATCTGCATTTAAGCACTTAAGTCCATATCCTGCCAACATTTACACACATGCTTAACTTTACAGGTGGCAATAGTTCTGTTAGCCTCAATGGGACTATTCACCAATGTAAAGTTATATGTATAGTTGGGGCATTAAGACCTTATGTCAGGTGCTGCCTCTCAGTAGTCGTGCCTAGTGGTTAGAGCAGAGGTCAAAGCCCAATATAGGGTCATGACTAGGTCAAGAGTTGTGCTGGGGTCAGATCTGAGATCAGAGTCCGGAGTGAAGCGGCCTGTCAGGGAAATCTGCTGACGGGCCAGGACGGTTTGTTTACCTGCAGCGTCCGCAGGTTCGGCCGATCGCAGCTCCCACTGGCCGCGGTTTGCCATTCCAGGCCAATGGGGGCTGCGGGAAGCGGCGGTCAGCACATCCCTCGGCCCTCACCACTTCCCACAGCCTCCATTGGCCTGAAACAGCAAACCGCGGCCAGTGGGATCTGCGATTGGCCGAACCTGCCGACGCTGCAGGTAAACAAACCGTCCTGGCCCACCAGCAGATTTCCCTGATGGGCTGCGTGCCAAAGGTTGCCAATCCCTGATCCATACCATAGCCAGAATCCAGGAACAAGCCGGGGGTCAAAGCTGGGTGCTCACAGTCCAGGGACAAGCCAAGTCGGTATCATAGCCAGGGTCCAGATACAGGCTAAAGATTGAAGTCAGAGTCCAAGGGTCCAGAGAAGGTCAGGAAGCGGAGGCAATGCTGGGGTGGGTCAATAACACGGCTGGAGCAAGGTCAAAGTAGGGCAAGAACAAGACTGGAACAAGAACAGGATCAAGAACAAGATGAGATTCTCGAGTGTCTGATATTCTGCGAGGAAGCAGGAGGGTTCTTGGCCAGGTAGTGCTGCTGCACAGTGATCTGCAGCACTAGCAGGGCTGGGGAAATACCTGGGCCTGGCGGTCATCTGACCCATGCTCTACTGCCACATCTCTGAAGACTGTGCTACAGGCTCTGTCTGAAGAGTAAGTTAGTGCAGCTGAGTTGTTGCAGCATGGCTCAGTGGTGACTCACTGCAGCTCTGTTGGAGGGGAAAGAGAGCAAGCAGCCCTGGTTTAGCTGTGGGTTTGCCTCACACCTTAAACATCTAAATAAAAGTGGTCAGATTTCCAAGAGGTTCTGCTGAGTACTCTCATTTGCCATTGAATTCAAAGGGTTTGTGCATTCTTGGCACCTTTGAAAACCATCTTGAACAGTATTTACTTTATCAGAATATACCCACCAATTCTTTTTAAACAATTTTCTGCATTTGTTTTTCATTCCTCCCTCTGTCCCATTTTTCAACTTATTTTTCCATTGGAGTTTTCCCCCTCATCTCTGCCACTTTTTTCAAAGTCTCTGCAAAGCAGAGTGGCAATCTAATAACTTTGAGCTGAAGTTAAAATTTCAGTCCTACAGCGTTAAAGGAGGGGGTTGAAATTAGGCAAAAGAATTTGCTTATCCTTACTTAAAAAGCATGTATGTAAATTATATCGCCACTCCCCACAAAAATAGCTTTCAGCTCCCTTTTTAAAAAAAAAAATAAAAGAAAGAAAAACACTAATCCTATTTCTATCGCTTTAAGGTTGCTCATATGTTTGCTCTACCAACTTTGACATTGTCTTTTTAAGTTTTTGGATCTGTGTAGGAGATCTAGCCGTAGGTTTTTTTTGGCTTAGATACAGTCCTTCTCAAAACCCCTCTGATTATCTCACAGGAGTGGCTTATGCCAAGTGTTTTTTCTCACACTGACCTCGTTTCCAGCTCCAGTTGCATTAGAAAATGTGATCTTGTCAGAATCTTCCTTTGGAGAGAATTTGTATTTTACAGATCTTGACAGATTTACAATTTCATGCTTTCATTTGAAATTTCTCAGCTCCTTTCTCTGATGCATTTTAATCTGACAGTTTCTCAGTCAGAGCAGCTGTATTCTCTAGTGGTTAAAACACAGGACTGGGAGTCAGGCTGTCTGGGTTCTATTTCTGGTGCTTCAGCAAATAGCGGGCTACCCTGTCTGTGCCAGCGCTGTATATATCATACGGGAGAAATCATATTTATCAGCCTCACATCCATTAATGTTTGTACAGGGTTTTGAGCTCCTTGGCTGCAGTAGAAGGTGGACTTAAAGCTGAAGGTTGCAAATGGCATTTGCCAAAGTGTAGCATTTCTGAGCAAGCCATACGAAGTCCCTATCTTTCTGACACTGATAAACTCAATGGGCCTACGCATGTACGGGTTTGTGTTAACAGAGTCTGGCTCAAAGAGGGAGAGGGGTGTAACTGTAATGGTGGATCTGCAAGAGGCATTTCCTTTAGAAAGATGAAATATTCTTTTATTTATAGATTCTTAGATGATATGTTTTTTCCTAAGAAAATATTCTTATATTGGTGGGGGGGATGGAAAAGGAGTACAAAACTAATCACGAGACAAATCCTCAACTGATACACAACTTAACTCCACTGAAGTCAATCCCCACCCTGGCCAAGGCATCTGCCCTTACCTATGAACTTGCAAGATCATGGCCTTTTCTTTTTTTCCCAAATGCCCCTCAGACCGTAGGGCCGCAAACCTGCATTAAGAATAGCAGATTGGGAGAATGACAGAGATCGATTATTGATCTATCAGGACCCTGAAACCCAAAGCACAGTGAGAGGGTAAGAGCTATAACCACCCGCTGTCCCTAGTGTTATACTTAGATTATAAACACTTTGGGGCACAGGGTGACCAAGTGTCCTTTTTTGAGCGGAACACCCGGTCGAAAAGGGACCCTGGTGGCTCTGGTCAACACCGCCGACTGGGCCGTTAAAAGTTTGGTCGGCGGTGCTGCAGGGCTAAGGCAGGCTAGTCCCTACCTGTCCTGGCTCTGCGCTGCGCCCCAGAAGCGGCCCTCACCCCTTCCGGAACCCCAATTCCCTGCCCCAGCCCAATGAAAGTGAGTGAGGGTGTGGGAGAGCGAGCCACTGAGGGAGGGGGAATGTAGTGAGTAGGCAGCAGGGCCAGGGGCGGGGGCTCAGGGAAGTGGGGGGCTAGGGTGTTCGGTTTTGTGCTATTAGAAAGTTGGCAACCCTTTTGGGGTAGGGACCATTTCTTTGTTACATGTTTGTATAGGGCCTTGTATGGGGCTGGAGCCTCTAGGCACTTGTGCAATACCAATACTACTACTAAATAATGCAACACACTACAATACAAACACCTAGGTACAGAGGGAAGCATGGGAGTTGAAAGTTCATTCTCTAGCTGGGAGCTGAAGAAAACATCATTGTGAGGGAAACATTTCTTAAAAACAGATAGCCATTTTGATTGTCTAACTGTAAAACAATTAAAGACAATAATAGCTCACAGTGAAAACAATGCATTTTAATAGAATCTATTTGTTGGTATTTCTAAGAAATAAGCAGACGCAATGAACTTATTTGTCCATCTTCAGCTAAGCGCAATGAAAGGAGGCAGGAAGATAAAGGAGAAGACAAAAAGAAATGCAGCCTGGTGGCGGAACAACTTAACTTTTGTTCATTTGATCGTTACAGCAAGCTAAAAGACAATGTCAGAAAGGACACCCTAGCAAGGATTGTGAAGTAGCAGATCTTCAGAGACCTGTGACCTGAAATCTTTACATCAAGATTTGAGGATTTCAGTAACTGAGTCAGAATTTATGGGTCTATTGCAGGAATGGGTGGGCGAGGTTCTGTGGCCTGCACTGAGCAGGAGGTCGGACTAGATGATTATAATGGTCCCTTCGGGCCTTAAAGTCTGAGTATTTATTTAAAAGACTTTGAATGAGAGCTACACCAGCCCAGTACCAAACTAATTATTCAGCCTGCCACTTGTATGGCCTAAGTGAATGTATTTCAACTGTACATAATCTGAAGCTCCTGGTGTTAATTTGCCATTTTTCAATCTCACCTGCAAAGTAGACTTATTATTTATTTGATCAAAAAGCTAGCTGGTTCGAAGGGCCACTCTTCTCTTGGGAACAAAGGTGTTGAAACTAGGGGCGCTGCCTAACCCCTGGCTTGAAGTGGTTTCGCTTATATACAGGGTTTATAGTTTGGTTCAGTGGTTCTCAGCACCCCCACTATACAAATTGTTCCAGCACCCCCTGCTTGGGAAAGTGAAAGACCACAGTTATCTTGTCTAACATGAGGCAACAGTTAGACTAAGTAGGCCTACGAGAAGAATAGTCTCAACCCATGGACTAGTCTTTAAGGTGCCACCAGACTCCTGGTTGTTTTTGTAGATACAGACTAACACGGCTACCTCCTGATACTTGAACCCATGGACTGGGATTCAGAAGACCTGGGATTAATTCCTGGTTCAATTACAGGCTTCCTGTGTGATCTTGACAACGTCACTTCATCCCATTCCTCATCTGCAAAAGGGGGATACCACCTTTCTACTTTGCAGTGGGGTTGTGAAGATAAAATCCATTAGTAACTGTGAGATGCTGAGATACTACAGAGCTAATGGCCATAGAAATAACATATTAGACTTTTCTTGTGTCAAACAATAATAAAATACTAAACACTTGAAGTTATTAAATAATTCCCAAAATGTTTGAGATAAGGGACCTAAATGATGTTAACTTAGGTTATGGCAGTATGGACTCTCAAATCTTTCCAGGGCAGGCTGACTAAACTGTGATTTTGCAGGGCAAGGGGGGCGTGGAAGAGAATATTTTATACTAGATTGATTTATTTTTAGCGGTTCCCTTTTTGGTAGCAGACCATTTACTTCTGACTTTAGCAGAATTCTGTCAAAAGAAGCAGGTGAACATGCAGAACCCCCAGAAATACTGGTATTCCCCAAACCTTAAAATGCCCTGGACAATTAGGAGTGGTTTATTCTGTATTTGTAAATAGGATTATTCCCTCTGGGCTACATCTTCCAACCACCATCCTCAAATGCAAAGCCTATTTAACCAGGGATAGTCCAGGGCGTCTCACAGGGGGTGGGTCCTTCCCCTCCTGGCAGTGGAGTTACAATGGAGCAGTTTTATTTCTGCTAGTGCAACACTAAGGCTGCAACAGGTCCTGCCACTCCTGTGCCCCTACTCCAAGACGACAGTAGCCTGTTGATCAGCATAGTGGTAAATCACCTATCACTTGTCCCCCAAGCTGCTCTCCTCTCCCACCACTCAAGCCTTGCCGCCTCTGCTCATGTAGGATGCCTACTGAGTGGAGCTTCTCAGGAAGAATGGAAACCTTCTGCAGCCTCCCCAAATCCTGCTCCACACTGGTTCCCCTCCACATAGAAGGCGGCAGATTTTGTTTGGTTGTAATTATACCTTTATTTCAATACTAAGTTCAGACAAAAAGAACAGGAGTACTTGTGACACCTTAGAGACTAACAAATTTATTTGAGCATAAGCTTTCATGGGCTACAGCCCACTTCATCGGATGCATAGAATGGAACATATAGTAAGGAGATATATATACACATACAGAGAACATGAAAAGGTGGGAGTTGCCCTACCAACTCTAAGAGGCTAATTAATTAAGATGAGCAATTATCAGCAGGAGGAAAAAAGAACTTTTGTAGTGATAATCAAGATGACCCATTTCAGACAGTTTGACAAGAAGGTGTGAGGATACTTAACATGGGGAAATAGATTCAATGTGTGTAATGGTTCATATGTTGGGAGACAGACCTGTCCTCACTTATAGACAGCAATGCCCCTCTGCCATGTACCTTGGCCAAACCGGACAGTCTCTACGCAAAAGAATAAATGGACACAAATCTGACATCAGGAATCATAACATTCAAAAACCAGTAGGAGAACACTTCAATCTCTCTGGTCACTCAGTAACAGACTTAAAGGTGGCAATCTTGCAACAGAAAAGCTTCAAAAACAGACTCCAATGAGAAACTGTTGAACTTGAATTAATATGCAAACTAGATACCATAAAGTTAGGCTTGAATAGAGACTGGGAATGGCTGATCCATTACACACATTGAATCTATTTCCCCATGTTAAGTATCCTCACACCTTCTTGTCAAACTGTCTGAAATGGGTCATCTTGATTATCACTACAAAAGTTTTTTTTCCTCCTGCTGATAATTGCTCATCTTAATTAATTAGCCTCTTAGAGTTGGTAGGGCAACTCCCACCTTTTCATGTTCTCTGTATGTGTATATATATCCCCTTACTATATGTTCCATTCTATGCATCCGATGAAGTGGGCTGTAGCCCACGAAAGCTTATGCTCAAATAAATTTGTTAGTCTCTAAGGTGCTGTGACGATGCGGTTCTGGCGAGACCCAACTGAGAGTGCCAATTCAGGACAAATTGCTAAAACAGGGCAGTTACAGCCCAAGGCTGGGGTTTCTCCACCTCTAAGGCAAACCAAACCAGCCAGACACAGAGGACTTTGGTTTCACCCCACTGGCTAACCACAAGTCACACAAACAATTCCCTTAGACACTCCAGTTTCCCAGTATCACCACCAGTGCCACTTGTTATGGGGACAAATGGTTATGAAAACCAATATCCCAATATACACAAAAAAGGTTCTCTCGATCCCAAAGGACCAAGCCCCAGACCCAGGTCAATATACAACTCCGATCTTTCCCACAAATCACACTGTTGCCAATCCTTTAGAATCTAAAATCTAAAGGTTTATTCATAAAAGGAAAAGGACAGAGATGAGAGTTAGAATTGGTTAAATGGGATCAATTATATACATTAATGGCAAAGTTCTTGGTTCAGGCTTGCAGCAGCGATAGAATAAACTGCAGGTTCAAATCAAGTCTCTGGAACATCCCCAGCTGGGATGGGTCATTCAGTCCTTTGTTCATAGCTTCAGTTTGTAGCAAAGTCCCTCCAGAGGTAAGAAGCAGGATTGAAGACAAAATGGAGATGAGGCATCAGCCTTTTTATAGTTTTTTCCAGGTGTAAGAACACCTCTTTGTTCTTACTGTGGAAAATTACAGCAAAATGGAGTCTGGAGTCACATGGGCAAGTTCCTGCATACTTTGCTGAGTTACAAGGTGTCTCTCCATGGGTCAACTGTATAGCTGATGGTCCTTAATGGGCCATCAAGCAGGCTAGACAGAGCTAACACCCACCTGTCTGGGAGGTTTCCCAGAAGCACAACATAAGTTTGGTTTCAGAGTAGCAGCCGTGTTAGTCTGTATCCGCAAAAAGAACAGGAGTACTTGTGGCACCTTAGAGACTAACAAATTTATTAGAGCATAAGCATCCGAAGAAGTGGGTTGTAGCCCACGAAAGCTTATGCTCTAATAAATTTGTTAGTCTCTAAGGTGCCACAAGTACTCCTGTTCTTTTAACATAAGTTTGAAATACAGACGGTACAGAGCCAATATTTATAACTTCAACTACAAAAATGATACACATATCTAGGCAGCCTAATCATAACCAGCAAACCATAACCTTGTCTTAGACACCTCATTTGACCCCCCTTTATACAAGATTTGGTGCCACTACAGGACTTTGGTTGCAACCATGTTCTATATGGTTCCAGATTATATCAACAACGTCACAGGTGCCACAAGTACTCCTGTTCTTTTTGTGGATACAGACTAACATGGCTGCTACTCTGAAACCTAAGTGCAGACATTTATAGATGTCTTGTTTTATAGACAGACTTTTTTTAGCATTATTGCGATGCTCCCCCATAAACATTCACAGGAGGCTGCTCTTCCTTATTCTATTTTTTCTAGCAGAGATGTCGAATCCTGAAGGCTTTCTGCTATCTTCCCAGTTCTGAATTCTCCCCTCCTTAGTACTTATACTTAGAAATGGGCCCAAGCCACAGAGCTGAATCTAGTATCTGGATCTGAATTTTCCCCAACATCTGAGCAGTGTTCAGTGCCAGGAATTTGGTTTGGCCTTCTCGGGAGTTGAGGCCAGCTATGAAGGTTGGATCCTAAGGGTCAGAGGGAGTTTGGATCCAGTGTGTGGTTCAATCCCACTTACATTTATTAAAATAATAAAAATCAATATTCGTATAGTAGATTTATTCTCAGTTTAGTATGTGGGTGGTCTCTTTCCCACCCTCCATTCTTTTCTTATGAATTTAATCAAAGCAAGTTTTCCACAGTTGCCCCTCTAATTCGGTTACATTTCCTGACCCCTCTAACTTCTGTTTACTGCGCTACTTTTGCTGCTCCTTGTTCTGAAAAATTCTTTAATGTTCTATTCATAGGCCACCCATCCAGCTTCCCCATGAGCATTAAAGGGGGCTGAAATGTAACAGATGATTCACTTTTTGACCATGTAAGGGTGGACAGCTTCTTCTCACCAACCCACATGCAATTCCCTTTCAATAATACATGCAGCCAACTCAAAGCTCCTCTTCTAGATGACTTACAACTACTATCACCCGTTTCCCCCCCCCCAATTGGTGCAAAAGTACAAGACTTCCTGTGACAGAGAGGCCAAGTCATCAGCCAGTATTAGAACTCTGCCGTGGATTTTTGCCTCACTTGGGTTAAATATTTCTTAAATTGTTCTACAAATTATGATGTTCACTGTGTTATATTGAAGTATGGTGTTATATGAGAACAACTGAACAGGTTTTCAGTGGAGATGGGCTGAAACCAAAACCCCAGTTCCAAAATTACTGAGCTTTGGGGAAATTTAAATCCAGATCAAAACTGAGTCTCAGGCCAATCTGAACTTTTGGGGGTATCATCGTTCTCCACAGATTTTTGCTTTGTTCCTCTTTGGGTAAATCTAACCTACCTTTAAGTGCTTTTTAATTTATAGTCAAATCCCCTTTATTTTAATCTTGCAGGAATGTGATCATGCTCTAACCAGAGGGTATATAGAAAACATGTCAGCATGTACATAATACCATATGCAAGAACTTACCTGAGAAACTATGGCATGATGACTACAGTATGTTGCTGGGAAGCAGGAAGACTAATTAGTGGCTGTAGGCCTAGCAACCTTTTATGGTTAAAACTGCCAGCAGGGTAGGGAGATGGAACAGAACAGGAAGGCATACGGGCCCCATGCATAACATCCACTGGTTTATTTTTAATCACTCACCTAACATGTAGAATCTACTTCCTCAGAATGTTAGAATTATGAAGAAAAGAACAGCTTGCTTTATTTGTTGGTTTTCTTTAAAACAAATTAGTCCAATTATTCAAATCATGTGACTAGAAGTGTGAAAGGTCAGCCAGCCATGTGGAGCAACTTTAAAAAAAGCCTCTCCAATTACAGGGGAAAGAGCTTTAGAGCCAAAAAAAAAAAAAAAAAACCCACGCAAACTAAATGTACCAAAACCTTGTGGCTGGTTTTTCTTTGTGTTCCAGCTGAATTACTGTGAATGTTTTTAGGGTCTTAGTCATTGTTTTAAATTTTGTTGGCGTTACTGCCTGATTTGCACTTGGACATTTTATTCATTCTTCCAGTGGTAAATAAAGAGTTCTCTTGTATCACAGCTCATATTGTTCTGTGACATGCTTTGATCACTGTCTTCCTTACAAAGCAGTCTCCAAATGATGATACTTTGCCATATATGTATATGTATTTCATCCCAGGATCTCCAAGAACTTTGCACACACTAATGAATCAGGTCTCATACCTCTGAAGTACTGTAGCTAACTATTATCCCTGTTTAAATTGAGATACAGAAAGGCAAACTCACTTGGCCAACACAACGGTGGAGGCCAGTGATAAGGCGTGGAGTAGAATGCAGTAGTTCTGACTCCCAGGACTGGTCTCTAATTCAGCAGAAGCACTCTAGGCTTACTCCTCTGGTTTACCTACTAAACTAGCTACTGCGGATGTAGCTATCCCTCTGTAGGCAGACATAGCTGCTGAACCCTTCTAAATAGGGTGACCATATTTCCCTATGCCGAACACGGGACACCTAGTAAAATTACTCTTATTCAAGCGAGTTTAACAGCAGTCAATCAGAACTATGTAGTACAAACATTTAAATTAACATCAAGTTGACAGAGCCCCCATTAAAAAGAAATACTGCAGAGTTGGATTCTTGTTATTTACCTTCTTATCTTTAAGGCTTTAGGCTTCACACGGGGAGGGGTGACACACACAGGGAGAGGTAACACACACACGTACCCCTTTCTCACACAGAAGGGTGACCAACCAACCCGACCCTCCTTGCCCGGCGCACTCTGCCCTCCATGCTTGGCTGGGGCCCTGGGATGGACCAGCCTCTCCTGATACCTGGCGCTGCATCTTCCCGAGGCAACGCGTGCGGGGTGGGGGGAGATGCAGGGTCACGTGCCCTCCCCCGCCCCAGATTTCTGCCAGGGTTCACACCAGAATGTGGCCAGCAGCAGCCTTTTGGCACTGTGCATGAGGGAAGGGACCGGAGCTGCTTCCAGCTGCGGGAGGGTTGTGGTGGCGGGGCGGGTGGCAGGGAGGAAGGGATGACCGGGCCCATGTCTTTGCAGAGCTCATTCCTTCCCTCCCTCCCCCTGCCTCCCCCGCCCCCCCATGGCTGGAAGCAGCTTGTCCCTTCCTGCCCGTGTCGAAAGGCAGCTAACACCTCCAGGCTGCTGCTGGCCACCGACAGAACCCAGCTACTTCCTGTCCCCCAGCCACAGCGTGGGCAGGAAGGGGAACCTGACTGCAGGGACTTCAGCGCCCCAGAGCCCGGCCAGAGAGGTGGCTCAGCAGGGGAGGGTGCCTAGGGGACGGAGCAGCCCTGCGCTCCCTGGGGGCAGGACCCAGGGTGGGGGTGAAGAGGGTGCTAAGCCCCTGCCCTGGTGAGGGCTGCTGTGGAGCCTGCAGATTTGGGGCAGAAACAGGCTGGAAATCACTTCCCCCACCTCCCCACTCCAGAGCTTAGCTGAGGGGCGGAGAGGCTTCCCCGTGCCAGCGCTGTGCGGGGCTTTGGCAAATACAGGGCTCGGCTCCTCCAGCACCAGCACCGCGGGCCAGAGGGTCTTGGACTTTCCGGGGGTGCTGGTCCGGCCAGAGGCAGTGAGGGAAGGAAGGAGCCTGCTGGCCAGGCTGTTCGTGAGCTGAGCGCTCCGACCAGGGGCTGGTTCTCTGCATAGCGCTGGGAGTGGGACGCGCTCCACTGAGGGGGCTATGGAAGAGCAGTGGGCAGGGCGGGGGGTGTGTGAAGGGGCAAAGCAGGGAGAGGACAGCAAGAGGGGAAGCACGTAAAGGGCTGATGGATGAGCAGCAGAGGCAACATGTAACTGGACGCCGCCTGGTGCCTGCCCGCACTCACCATCTGCCACAGCTTGCAGCCAGCGCCAGCTGGAAATGAAATGGGGCCCTGCTGGCCAAGAGCCGGCACGCAGCAGGGGCTGTGCTGACGGACCAGCAGGGGGAGTGGCCTGGCCCTGCACGCTGCAGCTTTGCCCCACCACCAGCCTTATATACCCACCTCCACTGGACCCCCCCACTCACCGCTGGTGGGCAGGTGACTGGCGAGAAGGGATCTGGCCAGTCACAGGACCCACCAATACTGAGGGGGGGAGGCAGAAAATATGGGGCAATTTGCCCATTTCTAAGAAAAAGTCGGGACAAATGCAGGAGGGCTTAAATACGGGACTGTCCCTTTAAAAATGGGACATCTGGTCACCCTACTTCTAAACCCTTCTGGTAATAATGACAATATGCACTTAATACAGCACTTTTCATCTTCAAAGCACTTTACAAATATTAGCTAACTCTTCTCCAACACATACACTGGTCCCTTTATCTAGCAAATCCTTTTTCTATGTATTCTTGCCATGATCACTAGTCAGATTAATTCTAACCACCTTACTACCTACTTGCTCTCAGGACATTTTCAGTTTCCAAGGTCCAAATCCTGAAATCAATGTGAATTAGGCACCTATGTACCTTTGAGGATCTGGGCCCTTTTAAAGTGTTGCCAACTCCACATAGCAGGAAGTCACCAGACAAACCCTGAAAAGTCGCTAGATGTAGCTGTTTAAGCACTCAAAAGGAGTCAAAAATGTCATTGAACAAAATTTCCAGAGTGTGTGTGTATATATCTGTAACCCTTCTGCCCATCTAGTTGGCAGCAACAAGGGCCGGGTTCTGTATCTAGGGGTTCCGTTTCAATAACACAATGCAAAACCGGCTCAAGCCCCCACCCAGTGACCTGGGACAATTACATACCACCCCCCTGGGTACCTCTAAGAGGCAATACTTCCCCTCTCGCAAGCACGGAGTCTGAGTGTAGCAGAAAATGTTTAATAACATGAGGTAAACGACATCAGCATAAAATTGGAAAAACACCACAAACAGGATTCATAACACAAACCATGAGCAAAACCCACCCCAGCAAATTGGGCTGTGTCCTTTCCCTTCGGTTCTTGAATCCAGCAACCCAAAAATCACCCAGAGTCCCCAAAGTCCAACACCCCCAAAGTCTCTTGGGGTCCAGCAACCACCCAAAGTCCCAAAAGTCCAACAACCCCCAAAGTCTCTGTCCCTGGTCAGTGCAGCCCCAGAGTAAAAGGGGGGCACGCAGGGTGTTAAGGGGCACCTTACGTGATCCGAAGCTGGCCAGCCGTCTGTTTCTCCGTGGGAGTTCCGCCACAGCCTTTACCACGAGCCAGTCCACTTTCCTTCCATTCCACGAACTGCTCCGCTCTACAAGCTGCTCCGCTCCGCTCACCGACCTGTGAGCCGTTCCAGCCGTCCCCGCAAACAGCTCCGCTCGCCGTTCCTTGGGCCACTCCAACCGGCCCCGCAAGGCTCCACGCCGTTCGCTGCTCGCTGCTCCTCCAGTCGTCCCCACAAATTGCTCCGCCAGCTGCTGAGCAATATAGCTTCAGGCTCCCCCACTAGTTAACACAGCACTCAGTGATCTCAGCTCTTAATAACATCAGCTCTTTTGTGATTTCAGCTCTTAGCAATTTCAGCTCATAGTACAGTAGGGGAGCCCCAGTGCTGGTGCACCATTAGCCCAAAGTGAATTCAGCTCAGCAGCCTGTAACTAGACTCCTAAGGGAATCAAAGTTAGCTCTGACATTCAACAGTGGAGAGAGGAGGCAGTGCAATTGGTGTTTCAAACCCTCAGAGGGGGCCCATACCATCAGGTACAAATACCTGTCCCCATCCTCTCTCAATTCACTGGGTTTTGTAACCCATGCCCCTTGTCAAGCAAGTGCTACTTAGGTAATGATGAAGGACTCACTCAGTCCTTCTGTCATACAACAGTTCCACTGGCCTTGATTCACAGAATCAGGGTAACAAAACTTTATTCTTCCTGCCCCAATAATAGAGAAACTGGGGATCCCACACCAGCCAAAGTAACCACTTTCAGTTGCTGTGTTTCGTGCCAGGCGAGTGGGTGTGCCTATGCAAACAAGATCAGCCCCTGGAGTTCTTTTCCACACTCGCCATAATTCACCACCAGATGTCAGGGTAGAGCTCATCCTGACTCTGCTTACATATCTATATATACACACACACAAATACATACATACAGGCAAGTACAGTCACAAAATCATTCACAAGCAGCTCAATAGTGTTAATAAAATCCATTCCATGCTCCTCTTACTACATTCTGTTGCACACCGGAAGCAGCTACACCAGTACACTGTCAGCATCAGGAGGGTGCCCTCTGCTCATTGGGAAGGAAACTGCAGCCCTCTGCTCCTTGGGAAGGGCACTCTGTACACTGCAGCCCTGGTTGGCTGGGCTTGCTTAATTTCAGCTGAGCCTTCAGCCTGGATTTGAGCCGACAGGTCAGTGAAAGGGAGAGTCCAGAGCGAGGGGGAAGAGGCATTCACCTGACCTGAGCTCAGCGCTGCAGGGAGCTAAGAAAGAAGATTTAAAAACAAAAATCCGCTAGCCGGACCCCTTCCCCGCACTTCCAGGGTTTCATTTCTGAAAACAGCTGGGCAGCTAATCCCAGGCCAAGCCAGGGGCAGGAGTAAAGGGGAACTGAAATCAAGCTAGCTCCACCTTTCATCCTGTAGCAAGGGCTTCACTCCTGGAGGCACGGTGCCCCCTGTCACATCCCACTCCACCTTCCATCCATGCGGCTCGCCTCGCGGGCTAGCCTGCCTCCCCCACCCAGCCCCCTTCATTAGCCATTTTCCCCTGCATCACAGGGTGTGCTACCTACTACTACGGAGCAGCGAGAAAGAACACATTTGGGTAAAAACCCTGGCTAATGTGCTGCTCTCTCCAAAGTGCGCCTGGCTTTAGCAAAGTATTTAATTAGCCTCCACAGACTTCTTTTCCTCGCCAGCAGATTATAGTGATTTCAGCCCAAGAAGCCCTGGAATGTGATTCCTTCCAAGGACATGCTCAATTGAGACGTAATGACATTGACTTGGTGTGCAACAAAATGTAGTAAGAGGAGCATGGAATGGATTTTATTAACACTACTGAGCTGCTTGTGAATGATTTTGTGACTATACATATTGGTGACTTCTTTGAATGTCACTAATTGGCAGTGAAAGTCACTAGATTTGTCACTGGTCACTTATTTTCTCGCTAAGGAATCCAAAAAGTCACTAAATCTAGTGACATAGTAGCTAAGTTGGCAACATTCTCCTGGGAATTAGGGTTGTTCTGTGGCAGCTGTCCAGAAGCAAGCAAATAAAAACTAGACCTCAAAATCCAGATACGTAAAGCATGCTCTACTCTGCGCCTTAGGACACAGCGTAAGGAGTATCCAGTATATAGAAGGTTGCAGGGAACAGTCTCGCTTCGTAACCAGAGACAATCAAGGCTTAAACTGGCTGAGCTGTCTGGAGTCACAGAACCAGTCAAAAGAAAAGATAGTTTAGTTGCTGGTTAAGGGAACATTATACTAGATGTCCAAACTGTAAAAATTGCATTGGTGGAATTTTATTAATCTGCAGAGAATGACAGAAGCTTTTCCTTGCAGATTATTATAAGCCCTGGTGACAAGAGAAACCCACAGACACACAACCCTGCTGGCCTCCCAAATTCAGACAATTTAGGATCTACTGCTGATTTTGCTAGATTCTCCAGAATTCTAATATGAATCTTTTTATACCTTAGTCGCTATGCAGCGTATTGCATGGTCTGGAAGGTTGTGTGGCCTCATGGTCACAAACACACCCAGTTGTTACCCTATTTACCATGTGTGTATAATTCTTTCCTTGCAAAGTATACATGTACTGCAGGCTTCGAGCAAGAGGATGGTTCCCTGCAGCTTTCACTCCTCAGCCCAGCCTCATCCTCCAAGCTTTCCTCGCTGCCAGTTCCTTCCACGTATATCTGCCCAGTTACATCAGTAGCCTAGTGATTACCACCCAGGTGCTCCTAATCCCCCAACAGAAAGTGTTTAATTGCTCATAGCTGAGCTTGCAGCCATCTTCATGGTGCCATTAATAGTGCCCTGTCACACAGTTCCCCCCTCCTCATTTCACTCGAGGCCTTTTCTTGCCTCCTGAAGAGGTCTTCTTCACTGCCCATGCTCCACCCTCTTTACGGGGTTGGGATTCTACTAGAGTTCCTGGGCCCTTTGGGGCTGGCCTTCCCTAGACCACCAGTGAAGGTCTCCTGCCTCTACCTGCAAAAATTATATTTTGAGGCTGGAGGTTTCCCCCACAGCTCAATCTCAGCCCATCACACCAATCACATCCTGCAGATCTCTCCTCCAGGTTTATATCTACCTGCGTGAATTGTCCCTCTAGACCAGGGGGTCTCAAAGTCCTGGCCCGCGGGCCATCTGCGGCCCAAGAACTACCCCAATGTGGCCCGTGGGGCTCCAGCAATTTTAGGGCCAGGTCTATCGCTTGGCACCGCCTCCCACCCCGGGTGCTCCCCTGTGCGATTTAAAATGGCTCGGGGGCCCGCCTACCAGTTCCTGCGCACTTGCTCCACATGGGTGCCAGTCCCTCCCTGTGGCCCAGCGGCGGGGCGGGGCTGTGCCATGCCTCCGCACCCTGCCCTCGCCCCAAGTGCCCCTGCAGCCAATGGGAAGCTGCAGGGGCAGTGCCTGGGGACAGCAGCACACGGAGGTCCCCCAGCCCGCCCCGGTGCCCCAGGGAAGCGCCGCACTCCACGACCCTCCTTCCAGAGCCTGCACCCCCACTCCTTTCCCACACACCCCCTCCTGCCCCCAAACTCCCTCCCAGACCTTGCACCCACACACCCTCCTCCTGCACTCCCACCCCAGCCCAGAGCCTGCACCCAGCACACAAACTCCATCCCAGAGCCTGCACCCCAGGCCCCGTCCCCCACCCAAACTCCCTCCCACAGCCTGCACCCCAATCCCCTCCCCAAGACCTCCTCCCCCACCCAAACTCCCTCACAGAGCCTTAGGCAGGTGGGGCATGAGTGACATTATTGGCCCTCTGGGAGGATTTGAGGACTGGCACTGGCCCTAAGGTAAACTGAGTTTGAGACCCTTGCTCGAGAGCCACAATCTCAGGATCACTCTCTTCCCCTGACTTATCTTGCCCCTGGTTTGGGGCTGTCGGGGTTGATTTCTCCACCAAGGCTTCCTTATCAGTACCCCCTCCCTCTCGTCAGTTTGCTCTTCAACCTGTGCCTTGTCCAGGGCTTGCTCCTCCTGGAACTGCCACCGAATTGCTGCCGAAGAAGAAAGCGACGCGGTGGAGCTGCCGCTGATCGCGATCACGGCTTTTTTTTTTTTTTTTTCCGGCCGCTTGGGGCAGCAAAAACCCTGGAGCCAGCCCTGGATCAAGTTCACCCTTAGAGTAACTAATGAAAGGAGAGACACCATGGCTGAGTTGGTGCCCATCTCTCTATGCAATAGTGGTTTGTTAAAGAGGGGTGTTTTTTTTACTGAGAAAATGTTTGTTTCTTCTTATGCTAGTTGTTTTCTGGCTGATTTTCATTAGAAGGGCTGATACTTCTCTGGTATTTAATCTGTCCTACTGCAAAAATAGCTAGAGGTGTTATAGCTGAGACTCTTTCAGCATTTTCATTATAATCCCCTCTTTCCAGATGGTTGTAATTCTGCAAGAAAGTTTCCTTCTGACTGAAACTTGGTATAAAACAAAATCTCTGTACAAGAAAGATTAAAAAAATTAAAAGCTTAAAAAAAAATCAATCAAGCCACTTTAGAAATAAGTGATTGGGGGGGGGGGGAAACAAATTCTTTGTGGTTTCAGATCAATAATTGCTCACCACTCTAGAAGAAACAACTGAGTTTTTAAAATCTGACATTTCAAAAGCTCTTAGACCAACCCCAGGTGCTGAAAGTTAGGCTCCTAAATCCAAATGTAGACACATGGATAAGAGGAGAGCCTTCATTTTCAAATGTGAGGAACACCGCAGCTCCCATTGACTTCATGGGATTTGTGAATGCTCAGCACTTGGGCCAACCAGGCCACATTTATTTAGATGGGTTTAGGGGTGAAATCCTGGCCCCTGGACATCAATGACAAAACTGCTATTAACCAGCAGTGCAGCTGCAGTGGTACAGTTGTGCCACTGTAGGTCCTGTACAGTTGTGGCACTGTAGGCAGTATAGACATAGCCTGAGTGTCAATAATTTTTTTAATTGCCAAAGAAACTGATGATAGAAAATGTGGCTGCTGTGCATGCACTGGAAATACCTTCTTGTTATGTCTTATACACCCCGAGGTAAGCCCTATTTAAATCAACAGAAAGAAGACTCAGGGCTGTTAGAAATTACTCTCTGAAGTTAATTATTTCAGTCCAGAATAGAGTCTTTAGAAACCAAAGAATGAACAAGTTTCATTAAAAAAAATGAAATAAAAGGACATTGAAGTCATGACTTTAACTTTGCAAAGAAAAGACACTCACAGGTAAGGCTGATAACATGTAATATCTAGTCCCAGGAGGGGGTTGTCTTCTCTAAGAAGAAACAACTGCCCTTGTGAGAATAGATGTTTGAGGTCTGAGTCTTACTGGTGAATTTCTTTTCTTTTAAAAGTTTCATCAAGACTCATAATGCATTTTTAATCTAGCTTTTAATAAAGCGACTAGATGACAAACTCTAAATGACAGTATGTACAGTACAAAGTATGACAGAGAATAGCTTTAACGCATTCTGTTTATCCGTGAGATAAAGTGCGATGTAATTCCAGGCTCTTTATTCCAACCAAGAATTCACATGTGTGTGTGGAAATGCAGTCTGCATGATGGCTCACTCGGCTAGGGTCCTGCTTTCCATCTCATGGAATGAATGTGTGTGTGTGTGTATGTGGGAGGAAAATAGCAACCCTTACATTTATCTAGCAATATACATTTTTAAGGCACTGTACTAAAAATATTAACTAAATCTAAGAGCAGCACTGTGAGGTACATGATTATTAGTGCCTAAAAATGCACTGGACACTTCACAGAGACAAGTAAAGATGTGGTCCCTGTGCCAAACGTCTTCAAGCCAAGGCCCCAGTTTTGCAATGTGTAGCATATGGGCAGATTGCTGAGTCTATGCAGCTTTTCAGTGGGGCTCCGTGGAGGTGCAGCAGCATGCTTGTCATACTACACATCACAGAATCAGGGCCGAAGTTCAGGCCTGGTCTACAATGGGGGGGAGGATCGATCTAAGTTACGCAACTTCCACTATGTGAATAATGTAGCTGAAGTCGACGTACTTAGATCGACTTACCGGGGTGTCTTCACCGCAGTGAGTCAACTGCTGCCACTCCCCCGTCGACTCTGCCTGTGCCTCTCACCGAGCTGGAGTACAGGAGTTGACGGGAGAGTGCTCGGGGGGTCGATTTATCCTGTCTAGACTAGACATAATAAATCGACCCCTGCTGGATCGATCGCTGTCCGCCGATCTGGCGGGTAGTGAAGACATACCCTCAGACATAATGAAAGTTCAAGTCATAAAAAGGCAAAAGATAGCCTGGTCCTTCCTCTTCCATTCTGAGAGTAATCAGGTCACATGGTTCCTCACAGGGCTGGCTCTAGGTTTTTTGCCGCCCCAAGCAAAAAAATTTTTGGCTGCCCCCCACCCTAGCCCTGGGCTCCCCCCACCCTCCCCTGCTGCCCCAACCCTGGGCTCTCCCCTCTACCCCACCCACACCCCCTGCCGCCCCAACCCTGGACTCTCCCCCCACCCCACCCACACTCCCTGCTGCCCCAGCCCTGGGCTTCCCCCAACCAGTGCTGACTCCGCCTGCTCCCCCCTCGCCTCCAGCTGATCCAGTGCTGGCAGGGTCGGGGTAAGCAGTGGGGCTCCCAGGCCACGCCTCAGCTCAGGGTCCTTCCAGCCGGGGCTCCCGCCTCCAGGACCAGCCAGGACCCGGGAGGGCAAAGCCGGGGGAGCTGGGCAGGGCAGCCCCAGAGGGCATGGAGCCCCGGAGAGCAGGACGCGGGTCCCACATGGCAGCATCCCGGGCACCGGTCCCCACTATGGCCCCGCTGCTGCTCCTGGCCGCCCTGCTGCAGTCCCTGAGTGGCTCTGGCCACTTCACCCAGCACCGGCTGCGGCGCGGCCGCCCTGCGGCACCTGCAGGCAGCTCCGTGCGCCCCGCGGGGCGGCCCCCATCCCGAGTGTCCTGTGCTTGGAGCCCGCCCAGCCAAAAGGTGTGGGCGCTGCTCCCCGACGCGAACCGCAGCGGCCCCAGGGCGCCCCCCCATTCAGGACGTGCTGCTGCTGCCAGGGCCAGCTCTAGCTTTTGCTGCCCCAAATGGAAAAAAAAAAAAAGGCTGGCTGGAATGCCGCCCCTGAAAATGTGCCGCCCCAAGCACGTGCTTGGTTTGCTGGTGCCTGAAGCCGGCTCTGGTTCCTCAGTAAGGCACATGCACATTTGGATAGTGGGGTTTTGTTATTTGTTTGTTTACACTCACTCCTCAAAGCGACAAGGCAGATGCAAGGCTTTAAGATGAGATCTGAATATGGCAAAGGAGATGGCCTGGTGAATGGGTGTAGGGAGCATGTTCCATGTGCAAGGAGCAGCTCGGAAGAAGCACAGAAGGGGAAATGGGGAAGCAATGCGCACATCAGGATTAGCGTCACTGGCAGAATGAAGAGAATGGGGAAATGTGAATGGAGACGAAGTATGAAATAGAGCCTGGAGCTAACTGGTGTAAGGCCTTTTAAGTAATGAAATTGAGCTTAAATTTGACTGTAGAGCAGTAGGGCTTAATAGTTACATACTGGGCTTGAAATGAGCTGGAATAAGCCAGAACTCTGTTCTATCATTTCTCTGGCTGTCTTCTAGTTTATATGGGTTTTAAATTTTTCATTTTGGGAGCCAAATGAAGATTCTAGCCTTTGTAGCTGCAAAGAACACATTCTGTATGTGACCCAGTGTAGGGCTATCTTCCTGAGTCTGCAGAGAAGCAGCCAGTCAATGAGGTGTTAACTCTGAAGCATAATGTTATGTACATTTCCACCAATGCTTTTAACTGTTGAGGTTCTTACTCAGATGAAACTCCTGTTGCAGTCAAAGGGTATGTCTACACAGCAAAAAAAAAAAAAAAAAAAAAACAACAACACAACCGCTGCTGGCCCATGGCAGCCGACAACCTCCTGGGGCTTGGGCTGCAGGACTGTTTCATTGTTTTGTATACTTCTGGGCTTGGACTGGAGCCTGGGATCTAGGACCCTTCAGGGTGGGAAGGTTCCAGAGCTTGGGCTACAGTCTGAGCCCAGACGTCTATGCAGCAGTGAAACAGCTCCACAGCCCGAGCCCTGCAAACGTGAGTCAGCTGCCATGGACCAGTTGCAGGTTTTTCTCTGCTGTGTAGATGTACCCAAAGAGAGTTTGAATATGTAAGAACTGAGTATAAACTAAGCAAGGCCCTCAGAATTCAGTTAGATATTAATTCATGTTCAGGCTAGAGGTCTGTAAAAGAGAGCTACTAGACAATGCAAATCGTGTGGGATCACCTCAGCTTTGTTGCTATCATCTGTTGATGAAATCTATACTGTCAGTACAAAACTATATTGTGGTTTTGCTGCAAAAAAATACTGAAGACAGCTAGATTTCACTTTGAATCAAAACTGAGACAAATCACACTATACTTGCTGGCGGAAATGTACTGAACAAACTTGCAATGGCAGGGAGATGGGTTGGATGACCTAATAGATTGTCCAATCTCTGAGTCTGTGAAAATGTGGAAATCTCACACTGAGTCACATCCGAGAATCTTTCTTGATACTCACAAATCTGTCCAGGTTTGCCCAATGAATACTCGCAGTATTGAGCTGTTCAGCAGACGCAGATCAAACTCAGGTTCCCTCTCTGGTAAAAGAAGTGAGAAGAAGGAAAGAGCCCATTTCAGTCACTCCATGCTGGTTTATGCTTCAAATTCTAATGTGAACTGTGTGGGTTTGAACTTTTAGGAAGGAAACTGCCCTGGAGAAAGAGCGGAGATGTTTATCTGATATGGCACTGAGGACAGTTTTCTGATGCTATAGCTTCTGGTTTAATTTAAGGACATTATAATGCAAACTAAGGGACATTTCATGTTCACCTGCTGTACTGGATTGCAGATGTGGACTTCATGCTATGAGAAGGACAAACATCGGTAATGGTTGAAATTTATTTCTAAAGACTGGCCCAAATCTAAACCCTGGATTTAACCATCTCTAGAACTTTGAAATCTGAAGCCAAATCTAGTTCAAATTTTTTTTAATAGTGGCCCCTATCTATCTAATGGACCAACCTAAAATGCTGGATCTAAACACTCCTAAGCCTGGAATGATGGAAAACTGAATCCCAAGCCACATTTTACAGCTTGAGCCCCTCTCTGTTGTTTTATGTCTCAACAATACTGAGAGCAAGAATATTGGTAGGCAGGGTATTTAAAGAAAATGGGACTGGATTATATTGCTTAATCAATCATAATAGTGTGACCTTCTTGGATAGCTGCCTCTTGCAAGAATGTACAATGCCAAGACAATTAACAGCTGATAAATACTTTTTTCTTGACAAACAAGTGTGATTTCTATTTTGTATATAGAGACCCTTAGGCTCTTTTCAGAGTGGAAAGAGGGTCCAGTAGTTTGAACCCAAATCAGACTCAGGAAAGCTGGGTTCAGTTCCTTGATCCACCACAGATTTTGTGTGTAACTTTAGGCAAGTCACTTAGTCTCTCTGAGGGCCTCAGTTCTGCCTCTGTAAAATGGGGAGGACAGAGCTTAAATAAAGATACATCAAAGACTGTGAGGTGCTCAGTTACTATGGTAATGGGGGCCATATAAATAATTTAGATTGAGCTCAGAGATGAATGGGGTTTCAATTTCCCATCGGAATATACAGGTGCTCCTCACTCCACAATCAGAACTAGAGTGAGTAAAGGCCATGTAGGACTTGTCGGGGGACCCATGATGCCAGACATCAGAACAGAGGGGACTTATTGTGCTGCAAAGCAGTGTTTTTTGAAGTGTCCTAAATGGTATCCTCAAAGAGTGGGTAACAGATATTCTGCTGGTTCAGAACTCCAAGAGGAAGAGGGATGGGGGGCTGTTATTGCTATTCTTTTTGCTGATCCCATAATCCCATCTGGGAGCTTATCTTCTTTCTTCCAATGGAACTCCCGATGTGGGAGATGCAGCGAGCAATAGAGCACTCACTGGTATAAAAGTGCTCAGTTCTGCAGCATGCCCTGGCTAAAGCTGGGGGAGATTAGTTCAACCTACTTTTTCCTTTCTCTCCTAAAAACAAACAAAATAACTCAGCAATCTTGCAAACCTGAGGAGATTTTAATCCCATCCAAAGCAACCAAGAAATGAGGTCAGGAAGAAATTATACCAGCAAATACTAGGTCTTAGTACAAATCAAAGAGAATCTTGAGTAAACAGGTGCTGATCATTAGTGATTCAGAGGTTTGCGAGGACAACTTCCCTCAACTTTCAATGCTTGGGATTGTTATGATAGCAGCGCACTCAGAATCTGGGGGAAAGGCATGCCATGTGTTTTGCTGGAGTGAGCCCTCTGATTGACACAGGAATAGCATTGCTGAAAGTAGCCTTTTACCAAGCTAAATACACCATCTAATCTAGGTAATTCTAAGACACTAGAGTAGGTTATGTGATACGCACATTTTTTTTAAGCACAGTAGGATTTCAGCTTATGCTCAGCCCGATGAGTGTGCCTGCAATAGCTCATTCAGCTGTCATGGAATATCATTGATTATTAAGTGCAAGATGCAAAAATTAGATCCAGATCTGGACTTTGAACACTCAAAGTTCAGGAGGGAAATTGGGAATATGGACCTGGACTTTGTGTTGGCTTATTATAAATATAAGGGACACTTGAAAAATGTGGATCTGGATACAGGTTGATATTTTAAATACTCCCAAAAGTACAGGGGTGTTTGGATCTGGGGTTCTTGTTCAGGCCTATTAGTTATTGATAGATACTTATATCTATCCTGTCCCAATCTTGATTTTCCCCCCATAACTAAAGGGGCACTATTAGCTTAGAATAGGTCCCAATTTCAGTAGTTGTCTTTTAAAGTATTTTTACAAAAGGTGATGTTTATAGAAATGTTATGATTTTCTAAAATGCCAATTAAAACAGGTTCTTCCCCAATATTAAAATTTCCTCACAGTGTTATGAGTCAACATATAGTGGCCTTCCTCTAGGGAGGTTAAATTGCCAGGCTCTTTGAGATAAGGATCTCAAACTCATGGGTGTGTAAAACTTACACAACTAAATAACTAATAGTGTCAACAAAGTATTCTGTGTGAGAGTCAAAAAGTGTCACTGGTGAGCATGTAAGCTGAGTGGAATGCAAAATAAATCTGCATCACTAATAAAAAAATTGAACTTATTTTTCACATTCTTTCAGTCTTAATAGGTTAGATGACTCGTTTAAAAAAATAAAAGAAATGGGCTAAATTTTCAAAAGCGATGAATGCTCTTGGTTACCTAACTTGACTATGTCAAAAAGCGCCTTATTTTCAAAGAGCAAATGCTCAGCATTTTCTAAAACTCAAGCCCCTTTATGGTGCCTTAAATGAAGCACCCATAAATAGAGGGTCACTAGTCACTTCCGAAAACGTACATCATAAGGGAGGAAGGAGGGTCTGGTGCTTAGGGCATTAGCCTAGCACTTGGAAGGCTCTGGTACAATTCCCTGCTCTGCCATGGATTTCCTGCATGATGCTGAGCAAGTGCTGTAAAATGGGAGTACCCCCTCACAGGGAGAACTGTGCCAAAATACAGCATAGCACTTTGAGAGAGACAGGTAAAAAAGTAGAGAAGGCATTTTTATAAAATATTTGCAGAGTGCCTATTTTTCATTTCCTCTACAGGGAATTTTAAAAGTACTTTTAAAAGTCCATGGGAAGATCTTTGGGAGAAGACAGGGTTAACACTCCCTACACACACACACACACACACACACACACATATATATATGTGGGAAATAACTGAATGTATAACTGTCTTGGCCTTTTAGGGTATGTCTACACTGCAATTAAAAACCCACAGCAGGCCTGTGCCAGCTGACTTGGGCTCATGGGGCTGTTTAATTGCAGTGTAGAATTCTGGGTTCGGGTTGGAGCCCGAGCTCTGGGACCCTCCCACCTCACAGGGTCCTAGAGCCCAGGCTCCAGCCTGAGCCCAGATGTCTCCATTGCAATTAAACAGCCCCTAAGCCCGAGTCCAAGTCAGCTGGCATGGGCCAGCCTTGGGTATCTAACTGCAGTGTAGACATGTCCTCTGTCAATCATCCCCATGTCAGGAATATTAAGTGTATTTCCGATTCATGTACATTTGGATTCCTTTTTCACTGGGACGTGGCCTCTCCTTTCAACTGACATTATGCACCAATCATGGCTACCCATGTTAAAAGCTAGGCCAGCATTTTTAGCAACAGCTACTTCTCAATTAAAGGCCCATGTTTGCCTTTAAAAATGTCAATCATTCTACAGTCTCAATATCCAAACTCTGCAGGGCTTGTTAATAACAACATTCCCTAGCTGCAGTGAAAATTCATTCTGAATAAACTTTGCAAAAGAGGGCAACTCATATACTGGACAATTATTATCTAGGGACTCTTTTTCTTTCCAAAACCATGCCCATACTGCTAATGTTCTCTGCTCATTTGTGTTTGCTTTCCAAACAGCAAGAAGCTTAAAAACAACAGCAACCTTAGAACAGCGTACTCCATACTTGTCCTCTCTGAGTTCCAGTTCAGATGCTGAAGTTGCTGGAGTTGATAAAAGAACAATGAGACTCTTGCCAAATTCAGCTGACAGTTACAGTTGTGTAAATCTGGACAGGAATTATTGATTTTTAGAACAGAGCAGAATTTGGCCCTCTGTCTTGAGATGGCTGGTCTCAAGCCGGAATAAAGTTCTGTAGCAGATTCCCTAGATTGTGCAGCACTCTGGTTGACAGACTGGAAAATCCTCAGCAGCCTAATTGAAATTAAAAAATGATGGGTCTGAATAAGATATGAACATGAATAATAAAAACAGTACAGTAGATCCAGTGTTATTTTTATATTAGATTTATGCTAACCCCACATTTTCAGTTTTCAATATTTTACAGTTTCTGCACTAAACATGTTCATCATAGAAGTTGTCGTCAGGGGGAGTTAGATATTTTCATAGCTTGTGGTACGGGGGCATTTGTCACTTGGGAAAGTGTGGGAGACAGTTTGGGATTGTGGGATAAGCCTGTTAGCTGATTATAACGGCTGGGAATGATTAGCGAGACAGTTAACAGTGTTGACATTTAAAACATCCATCTTTAGGTTTCAACAACCCATTGAGATGAATGGGGCCGTTCACCTCTCTCTCAGAGCTATCATTTCATGTTGTCTGCAGACTCAGTATGAGAACACTGCATTTGTTTACACTCAGTTCATATTTTCAAGGTTATGGTTATGACACTACATGTTAGAAACATCAGAGCTGGACTATAATTCTGCAAGAGGTTGATTCTGTAGCAAATTCTGCAGCTATAAAATACACTGGGACCTGTACGTAGTCTCCACTATGCACTACAAATGGCAAAACTCTGACATTTCATATTTTAAAAGGACCATGTGGAAGGTTCTCTTTCCAGTTTATAGAATGCACTCCATCTAGACTTGAAATGTTTGTACAACATAAAACTAGATACAAAGTTTACAATATAAGTCATTGATATGCAATGTGCCTATGAAAACTCCTCTTCAAACCCTGAGAAATTACATTTGACACACACTCCCATGTAACACATATATGTGTTTCTCAACCCATCCCCATCATGCAAGTCTGAGATATTACACATGACTCGTACTGTTGCCAGAAGGTCAATAGACTTGGGCTTTGTTAGAGATAATGCCTGAAAACATCCCCATTTAAACCAGAGGCTGTTAGCTCGAACACTTCTTCTGATCTCAATTGCTGGGTTGTCATTCAGGGAGAGTGAGGTGGTCTTTCGGATAACCAGGATCCAAGCCATTTATGATTTTATAGATTAAAACTGACAACTTGAAGTGCACCTAAAAACAAACTGGAAGCCAGGGGTAGATCATGGATCAGACACTGTTTTGCTGGTGAGAAATACTCCCAAGCAAACTGGCTGCTACATACTGTACCACTCCTGCTGAAACTTCTACATGGTCCTCAGGTGTAGCTCCAGGTAGAGCATATTGCAATAACAAACTCAAAGTGATAAAGGCATGGGTCGTTGTGGCAAAGTCCACATCCAAAAGAAAAAGTCACAACATTCTTGCTTGGACAACCAAGATTAGCTTGGGCTCCAGCAAGACCCCCAGACTTTGAAAACTTGAGTGGAAAATCCTGGGTGTACTCCCTAGTCAAGACAGACAAAATTACCTTTCCCTACTCAGAGGACACATGCATTACCTGGGAATGGGTGACAAGGGATGGATCACTAGATGATTCCCTATTCTGTTCATTCTCTCTGAAGCACCTGGCACTTGCCACTGTCGGAAGACAGGCTACTGGGCTAGGTGGACCTTTGGTCTGAGCCAGTATGGCCGTTTTTATGTTCTTACCACCTGTCTTATCCAGGTTGAGTCTCAGCCAGCTAGCTTGCAATGAAGTCTAGATACTGCCTAGGTCACTGAACTGCACCAGTAATGCTTTTAGAGCTGGGTGTCATTTGTACACTGAAGACTCCACAGTCAAACAACATCTTCAGCTTAGGCTACACTACTCTAGGCACCTCTGGGTATGCCTACTCTGCAAAAAGACACCCGCAGTTGGTCCATGTCAGCTGACTCTAGCCTGCGGGGCTCAGGCTGCGGGGCTATAAAATTGCAGTATAGACGGTCTGCAATTGTATAGCCCCACACCCCAAACCCAGTGACCCAAGCCAGCTGTGGGCATTTTACTGCAATGTAGACATGCCCTCTGTGTACACATGCATGACTTTAACTATTTATATGCTGGAAAGAGGAATACAAAGCCCCAGCTTCACTTTTGTCTCAATCAGAGCCTGGATGGGATTGTTTTTCTAAAAGATTGTTGACCTTTACTGAGCACCTACAGTGGCTGTGGAAGTTCCAAGCCTCTGCCAAACGAGGTTTAACAGCGCTACAGATGCCTACCAAATTGTTGCACCAGCAGCTTTAAACAATGGGCCGAATCTTTCGTGACCTTGGTTAAATCTAGAGCAGTGAAACACAAACTGAACCTTTTGAGGTTTGCTCAAGCATCTGTGTAGCTGAGCAGACAGTGTTCTGCAGCACCCCCTTCTGGCCCTCACAGGGTTCTGCAGGGCCCAGGCTCATTTTCTGAGGGGTATCTAATTCCCTTTCACAGCCCCTCTTCTCTGAGGTCTGGCTTCAGTTTCCCCAGCTAACACAGCATCTCAGCCCTCCCTGGCCACTCTTTACTCTTTTTCCCTTCAGAGTCCTCTGGGTTACCCAGGCCCCTCTTCTTGGGCTTATGCTTTCTGGATTCTCAGACTGTGGCTTGGTCTACACTTACCCCCCAAGTCGAAGTAAGGTACGCAAATTCAGCTACGTGAATAACGTAGCTGAAGTCGACATACCTTACTTCGAACTTACCGCGGTTCAGACGCGGTCCACACGCGGCAGGCAGGCTCCCCGTCGACTCCGCGGTACTCCTCTCGTTGAGCTGGAGTACCGCAGTCGACGGCGAGCACTTCCTGGTTCGATTTATCGCGTCCAGACCAGACGCGATAAATCGAACCCGGAACTTCGATCCCCAGCCGTCGAACTACCCGGTAAGTATAGACCAGCCCTGTGTCTCCAGAAGGTTTTCCCCAACTGCTTCCCTCCAGCCTTCTATCAGGAGCTCAGCCTCAGCTCAAACAGCTCCTCTTCTCTGTATCCAGCAGCTCTCCCCTGCTGCCCTGTTGCTCAACCTCCCTCCTTTCTGGTCCACTCTTCCCGTACCTTATATCACTCAGGTACCTTCCCTTTCAATCCATCAGCAGCTGCCAATAGGTCACAAGTGCCTTCCCTTTCAGTCAATTGGGATGCAGGCAATCAAGTCACAGGTGCCTCCCCTGCACCCCATGACAATCTGCAAGTTCAGCTCCTTATTTCAGCATCTTTGGTCTTCGAAATCTCAAGAAAACAGCTTCTCTTGTGTGATATCTTGTATTTAATTATAAGCCAAGCTGGAAAATCTTGCAAATACAGCTGCTTTTACATTTCAGTGCTTCCATTTCCAGTCCCAGATGGGAAGAACTGTGCAAAAATTGAGAGGAAAAAAAGTTAAGCAAACTTTCTCAGACTTTAAATATGACTTGATCTGATTGATGGGCTTGGACGAATTAAGCAGGCACGAGGAGCAGATCAACCATCGTACTGATGAGTCACATCACACCACCACAATATTGTGACGCAATGCGACATTACAACACCCCTACAAAAATGCTGTGGGAAAGGGCCCTTTTGGAATGTGGGTCTGGACTAAATCAATTTCTGGGAATGGGTGAAGATTTGCATTTGTCCTCATTTGGTCAAAAGCAGTTAGCTCATTGCAAAATTAGGGCCTGATGAGAAATTGCTCCATGAATAATCCAACTGAAGTCAATAAGATGACTTGCAAAGTCAGGTATTATTCAGCATAGGTATGGCTGGCAGAATGGGGCCCTTAGATATATGATTTATAGCTCATTTGTAAAAGTCACGGCAGGAACATCACTTACAATAGCCATCAGTCATGTCATTCCCATTTGAGTCAGCCTGGAATCTTTTCCCTCTGATGAGCCACCTTGGAACCGAGGGTCCAAGTTCCATAGTTAGATCCCCCACTGTAACACCAAATAATTCAGTCTGGCCAAGTAACCAGAAGCCAGAGACAAAAGTTGAGCTCAGGGCACTGATTTGCAGACAGGGAACTGAGGCACAGAGACGCTAAGTGACTTGCCCAAGGTCAAGGAAGGAAGTCTGTGTTGGAGCAGGGACCTGACTCCAGATCTCCCAAGTCCTAGGCTGGTCCTCTAACCAGTGGACCAGCTTTCCTCTACTGGAATACTCACCTAGGGGCAGGGATCTTGTCTTCCACTATGTTAGCAGAGTGCCACGCACACTGTATTAATAAATAATACAACATCATCATAAATGCAACACAGGTCACTTTTTGTTCTCAGAATTAATCAGATTTCCTCAGGATTATAGTTTATAAAGCAATGCTACTGTAATCTGTTACATTAATAGCTTTGTTTACCAGCTGGAACCCTGTCACAGACCTCAACTATTGACACTGATTGAAACGTCATCAGTTTTGGTTTTTAGGGTTTACAAACCTTATTCTGAGCCTTCAAAGGGCCTGATCACATGCCCGTTAAAGTCAATGAAAGTTTTGCCATGGTCTTCAATGGGAGCAGGATGATGTCCAAAACATCTTTCCTCCCTGACTGGTTACAGAGATTACAACAATGAAATCTACCATCTCCAAGAAGAGCCACAGGATTCCAAGTTGCAGTTCACAATATTGAAGGGGCTGATTTCCAGGAACTCAGGAACTGACAGAGCTTGTTGCTCTGTCTATTGAGCACATCTGAGACTAATCCCTTTTGCTAGTTCATCCCCGTATTAGTTTCATGATTCGTCTCCCAGACTCTTGAGCTGGTTCAGCCCGTGATTCATTAGTTCTCTGAGCCCTATTGCACCTGCCACACAAATGTTATTAGGTCACTGGTGATTAAATAATTCAGTTATTCTGGGGTGGCAGCATTTTGACAAACTGAATTATACACGGAGGTCAAGCTGTCGTCATTGGACTCTATAATGGATGATGGTATCAGCCATGCAAAAATTGTTGGGGTCAGGATTTTTAGGGCCAAGAGAAAGAGCTGAAAAAATTGGATGGCTTCTTCCGAAATATATGCTGTGTGATTTAGATCTATGAAAAAGGAGGCTGCCTCCGTACAATGTAATTTAGCAGATGAAATCTAGAGTTACCCCAAAAAACTGGTTTGAGAACTAAGGTCCCAGTTCAGCAAGGTACTGAAGCAAGTATATGACTTTAAGACTTTGACATCAGTGGGATTAATCATCTATTTAAAGTGATACACATGCTTCAGTACCTTGCAGAAACGATGCTTAATTGTCCAATATATCCAGTTTACAATACGTGTACAAAAATAGTAAGGAATATGGAAGTAGTGTTCTCAGTCTGGTTTCTAGCTGGACAATATTAACACCACCACAGTGACTGGCACTGACTGCCCAACCTTGTTGACAATTTTAGGAGAAAAGCCATGGATCAGTATAGAAATGCAGCTACTATGCCCTTTCAGTCTTACGAGAGGGTACTTTGATGTCACAGTTAAGGCACCATGGTAGGCCAGTGGAAGGAAGTTTACTGAAGAAACATTTCCTCTGTATATAACTATAGAAGTTCCATTTCCGATCATATCCTGCTGATACATTTCCCAGGCTCTAAACTTTATAAGGAAACCAAACAGAGAAGAGGCTTGAATGAAATCTTGGTGATTTTGATATTGAAATTATTTTCATTGTGGCAAAGCAGAAAGTATTGCACAGATTAACTAAATACAGGCTGTTATTTTATAAATACTGAAGAAATTTCTTTTTCATAATATAGTGATTTATGTGCCCTATATAATGCTCTAAGACTGTTGTATTATTAAGTGTAAGTAAGTCATGACTCAATTTCAATGTTGCCAGTTCATGGTCACAAGTTATTTGGTGTGTTTCTTAAAGCCCCCAATGCAGGAATCAAGTGATTATATCAAAATCCTAAATTTCTTAATAAAAGGTTTGTAGCCATCATAGTTGTGGAGAAAAGCTTGAAGATGTGACTCAAGGGCTCAGAAACCAGAAGGCAAATAAAGAGTCAACATGAATTTTTTTGAGACAATCAAGATTTTGGGGGCCATGTCTCATGAATTTCGAATAGTTGGGGTAGGCAATACCCCAATTTAAGGGACATGATCAAACTGAAAAATCAAACATTTTTAAATAAAGTTCTCTTACCTTACCACCACATGGGATTCTCAAAAAACTGGAAACAATTTTAAAGTTTAATTTAGTTTTCACCATTTGTGCTGTGGTTACTTCACTCATCTGGGACAATGAAAATAGGCTGGTTAATTTCACTTTTGTTTCTAGTGTGACCCCAGGGGAGTACTGGTATAAGACTAGTTTTTGTTTCCTGGATCCAATCACCTGACATAGGCCAAGGTTACAGAAAGTTACTCCCATGGCTGGGGTCAGCATCCTTCATGATCTCTGGCTATGCCTCCACCTTCCTTTTTGTTTAATAAAAAATGTAAAACAAAACAAAAAATAACCACAAACATCAGAGACGTCTAGGATGGAGTTTGGGATAGCTGACCTGAATCCTCTGGACATAGAAGATGATTATTCTGCCTCTTATTGAGCAGTCAACAAATAATACATTTTGTAAATTCTTTGAGGTTTTTCTAAATTTGGGACCTAAACTATCTATTTAATCTGATGTTTGGAGGCACTTATACAAAGTTCACTATAGAGGTATTTGAGCTCATAACTGAGAGTGACCCTTTCAATGTTTTGTTAAATTCACAGAATACCAATCAAATATTTTAAAAGAGGATATAGAATTGGATTGTTTATTAATTTGACTAGCAATATTTCAGATATCTCCCATTATGCCTTTGATCTTGTCCCTCCTCCTCCAGACTAGGTTGGACTGTCACTGGGATATTTTACAAAGTATTATTACTTACAAAAATATTGTTCATTCCAGAAATGTTTAAATCTCTGGTTCTGCTTTACCATTAGCATAAGCTACAGAATAATTCCTGATGTTGCAATTTGCATTCTCAAAAGATACACACAGCCTTATTGTTATCTGAGGTAGAAGAAATCGAAGAGCACAGGGTCAGAAGAAAGTCTTTATTCACATGAGCAGACAAATACAGTTTTTAGCAATATTTTTGCAATGAATAAGATAAGGCCACTCAATCAGCAGGGGATAGGAATAACCTCTTCTAGGGAAGCAAAAATGTTACAACACAATTCTTCTCTGAAAAGTGACTATATAAAAATGGCACCTTTGTACTCAGCAGGCCTGCTCCATCTGTCTCTCTGCTGATGTTGGTGACAAAAAAGCTTTGACTATTTTGTAAATTGTAACTGTTGTTAGCCAGCATAGCTATGGGGAGTGAACTGGATTCTATTCCCTCTTGTACATCAACAGAATGATTTACTAAGTTCCAATCAATTACACTTGTGCAAACTCTTTAGTCGATGGTATTGAACAAGTATTACTGCAGACAGAATTTGGTTTGCATCCACCTAATCTATTGGTAATGATGCACAATGAAAAAAGGATATAGCTTGACTTTCAGGATCCCAGCTTGTGTTTGCAGGGCTGGAAGTTAGAAAGAAACATATTTTTACTTGTAAACAAAGAAATTAGAAATTGTTGGGATTCGATAAACATGGAACACAGGCTCACTTTTCAAAGTAGATCCATGCTTTAAGAATGAATCCGCCAACCTGTGTTCAGTTTTGGTCACCCTAGTCCAAAAAAAGTGATAAAACAGAAACAGTAGAGGTCCAGAGATAGGCAACAAAAACAATCAGAGGAAAGGAAAGGCTGCCTTATGGGGAGAGATTGAAAAGATTGGGAATCTTTTGTGTAGAGAAGAGATGAATAAGAGGGGACATGACAACGCTATCCCAAATCAGGAATAATGCAGGGAAGCTAAAGCTGGAGCTCCTGTAACCCAGTGGTGAGTGTGCATCACAGAGCCCCATCTGTGCCAATCTGCAAAGACTAGGAGTTATTACGGCCACACACTGAGGAGCATTGGCTTTTCAGTTCAAGCTGTAGCAGCTTGTGCTTTTTACTTCTGTAATGGGTGTTCACTCACTACAAGAGCACCTCCTTCTGTCCAGGCGTGGCATAGCAGCTTTCTTCCCATATGGTGCCCCCTGTCGATCTCACCCCATTGCTGCAGTGTTCTCTCTCTTTGCAACTCAGCCCTCCACCTAGGTCACTATATAGGCCCTTCACTTCTGGTGTAGCAAAATCTTGCTGGACCAGCTGGCTGGTTGGCATGTCCAGTAATCCTGTGCCACTGCCCAGTGACTGGTAGGGGAACCCAGGCCCTTCCTCTGCTCTGGGTTCCAGCCCAGCGACCCTATAACCAGCAGCCATGGTCTACACAGTTCCTTCCTTGCTGTGGTTTCCTTGGGCTTCTGTCTACCCTGCTTTCTCAGGCTGTCTTTCTCCACAACTCCTCTGGGCTTGACCCTTCTTCCAGGACTAGGATCCCAGGATTTATTCTCCCCTCTGGGTTTCCTGCTCTCCTCCCATCCCTCTGCTTCCAAAGAGTGACTGCAGACTCTCCCTCTGCAGCCCCTTGCTATTCCAAACTTCCTCCCTTTATAAACCTAGCCCATCTGCAATTCGTGTTTATAAAGGACAGGGTTGGTAAAGGAAGGTTAATTGGCCTGTTCTGGGCCACTTCACCCCACACCAGCCCTGAAGGGGTAAACAACCCATCACAAGATCCTTGGTTCAATTCCCAGTGTGTTGGCCAAATGGCGGCCATCACCCTCCTATTTACCATTTCTTATGCTACAAAATGGAGGCATTCAATGAAATTGAAAAACAACCAATTTTAAAATAGTTAAAAAATATTATTTTTTTTACAAACTGTGTGTAATTAACCCATGGAATTCATTGCCACAAGATCTCATTTAATCCAAGCGTTTAGTAGGATTCAGATAGGGTTATAGATGTATATAGTTAAAGAGAAAATTTAAAAATGATAGATATTGACCTGTCCTTTCAAGTATAAGCCAACCACCAATTTGTGGGCAATGGGAAGAAACTTTTCTTTGGGCAGGTTATTCCATTATTGTCAAAATAGGGGTATTTGCACCTTCCTCTGGCACTGGCCGCTGTCAGAGACAACTTACTGGACGAGATGGACCAATCTGGTGTGGCAATTCCTCCGTGCCTAATTATTACGGGGTTTCTATTTGTTTGCTTGTTTCCAAATTCTGCCTACAGCATATTTAATGTGTTTATAATTATGTATTAAGAGAGCCTATTCTCATTGGCTCACGGTGCTTTCACAAATACTTGACATATACAAACTCCAAGGATAAAAGCCAAGAAAATACATAGATGAGCAGCCTATACAAACCCAACCCAGTTAAAACTGATATGTGGCCAAAATACTCACCTTTCATATCTAACCACCTCACAGTTGCTCCGCAAAAATCGCTTTCCAAAAGCCTACAACTGATCCTGAAAGAAAAGCTTAAAACCAGACAAGCAGTTAACCAGAGAGGGCTGTGGGAGCCTGATTTAGGAGTGACCCATAATATGACAAGTAATCATCTGCGTTCTTTACATAACCTTCACCATCCATGTACAAACCTGCAATTCACATTTCTAAGGGCGGGACATTATTATTATTTACTTTATAGTAATGCCCTAGAGGTCCTAATGAGGTTCAAAGGCCTGTTGTATTGGATGCTGTACAGACAGGCCCGGTGCAACCAGTAGGCAAACTAGGTGGCCGCCTAGGGCACCAAGATTTGAGGGTGCCAAAAAGCGGTGCCCAAAATGTCTGGGATGCTCACCTGGCGCCGGCTAAACGTGTAACCCTCTTCCTGCCGCTGTGCGAGGGGGCGCTGCGGCTTTGATCAGCTCCGGCCGGCCGGGAAGTGACGTCATTCCTCCTCCGGCCGCCGGGGGTGCTGCGCTGCTCCCTGCTGCTCTGGCTTTTCCCCAGGCCCCCGCCCCTGCTCAGCCCCGCCCTGCCCCCACTCCCCTGAGCTCTGCAGCAGGGCTGGGGCTGTACTCACCGGCGGCAGGAAGTACAGAGACCCGGCCCCAGCCGCGCCGCCGGTGAGTGCTGGGGGGTGGTTCCCCCCTGCCCCCAAGCCAGCCCCGCCCTCCCGGAGGCCTGGGGAACCACACCTCCAGCAGGGGGCTATGTAGGGCTCCAGAATATCTAGGGACAGTCCTAGTTCCCACCACCCTGCCTGCAGCCAGCCCCTGCTGCACCCCGTGCCCTGCCCGCAGCCAGCCCCACACCCCCTGCCCGCCCCCCAGCCCGCCTCCCCCCCCGTCTCCAGCCAGCCCCTGCTGCACTCCCTGTCCTGTCCGCAGCCAGCCCCACACCCCCGTCTCCAGCCAGCCCCTGCTGCACTCCCTGTCCTGTCCGCAGCCAGCCCCACACCCCCGTCTCCAGCCAGCCCCTGCTGCACTCCCTGTCCTGTCCGCAG
>NW_020664374.1:17274919-17329492 GCF_002925995.2 Terrapene triunguis | reverse complement strand
GCCCCACACCCCCGTCTCCAGCCAGCCCCAGCTACACCCCCTGCTCTGCCCGCAGCCAGCCTCACACCCCCTACCCTGCCCACAGCCAGCCCTGCACCCTGTCTCCAGCCAGCCCCTGCTGCACCCCCATGCCCGAAGCCAGCCAGCCCCGTACTCCCTTATCTCCAGCCAGCCTCTGCCGCAACCCCGTGCTCGAAGCCAGCCAGCCCCACACCCCCGTCTCCAGTCAACCCCGCACGCCATCTCCAACCAGCTCCACATCCCCTGCCCTGCCCGAAGCCAGCCAGCCCCACACACCCCTATCTCCAGCCAACCCCGGCCGCACCCCACTGCCCGAAGCCAGCCAGCCCCACACCCTGTCAGGTTATTCATTTATTTTCGTTAAATATGTAGACTAAATAATTAAATTAATAAATTTTCAAGCCGAATGTGTATTAATTCTAATGAACAATGCCACATTATGCAGTATTCATTTTTGAAAGTTTATAATAAGCGATGCTCGGGGGGGGGGGGCGCACGGTGGAAGTTTCGCCTAGGGCGCAAAATATCCTTGCACCGGCCCTGTGTACAGAGATTAAAAGGAGAGTCCCTGCTAATTACAGTCTAAGGCCTTGATGCTGCAATTGATTGTGTGTGGGTGGATTGCTGTACATGACTTCAATGAGGCTCCACACTGGCTCAGCAATCTGTCAACATGCTACCAACTGCAGGGTCAGAGCCTAAATTAAGAGGAGAAGCAACATGGATGTAACAAACAATGGAGAGGAGTAAGGAAACCTGGATGAGTAAAATCCAAGTAAGAACATGCATTAACATAGGCCAGCTGTGTGCACAGATGTGTCCTGCAGAGCAGCATAGTGTGCTCTTCCAGTCATTAGAGAAGCTCTGGCACACTTCTTCGAATGTCATCTGAATGGAGCAGCTGTTAAAAAGAGGATAAAAGTAAAAATATTTATATTATGGTAGCACCCTTTGCAGCGTGTTTAAATATCAATGTTAGTATGTCAAATTAATCAGGTAATTAATAGCAAAGGGCCTGAGCCACGAAGTTCAGCCCCAGATCGAAGCCTTCCCCATATTCTCGGATGCATAGAGCTAGGTTTCTGGTTTGGTACCCATGATAGTAATTAACTGACAACACAGTTTTAAGAAAGCACCTTTTGAAATATATGAGTTCTTCCACTGGTTTGGAGAGTAATGAGCACAAGAGCTCATGTTGGCAAGTTTTTTTGCCAGCCGGTATGCCGCTAAATGCTAGAAATAGAATGTTGCCAAGAAGGGCCATTTTCACTACACATATTATGAAACATTTTGACCTAAATTTTCAAGAGTGACTAGTGAATTTGGCTGGCTCGGTTTCTAGTGCCCAGTTTGAGACACCTTTAAAAGGGCCTGATTTCCAGAGGGTGAGTGAACAGTGTCTCACGTTGGGCACCCACAATCACTAATAACTTTTGAAAAATTATGCCTTTGAGACCCAATGCAAATGAAAGAAGTTCTGCTCTCAAAATCCATTAATATCACTGGTTCAAGTTCAGAATTTAGTATCCTTTAGGAAAAATGGTGATTTGTGAACTAAGACACAGGTGAGGTCATCCATTAGTTCCCCCTCCCCCCCCCAAGATAAGAATGTGGAATTGATAGTAAACAATGCAAGCTTTGTGCCAGCCTGATGAATGCAGGTATGACTAGCTTAACACACCCGAAATCTGTGACAAATAGAATGAACTGCTTGATTGTTTGACTGACCTGGGAACAAAATGATTTGGATATCAAGTGGCAGCCTTGCATCTAAACCTTCTTACAAAGCTGTAACCAGCAAAGCTTTTTAAAAGGACCTTCTCTGTGGGGCCTAAGAAGTGTGAGTACTGCATCTTATCAGTGTTTCTTTTCTGCCTTCTCTCTGGGTGCTGTCAGTGTGGACAGACATGATAAATTGCCCCTTCTTTTCCTCCATGACCCTGAACATTAACACACACTGCATCTTGTACTCCACTGCCAAATGGTCATACACATTTTTGCTGTTTTGTTATGCCTGTTTGTATGGTTGGGACTGGGAGTGAGTGTCTGGGTAGCATTTGCAAGTGGACTTCCCAGTTTATTTTAGAATGTTGTCTGTCTTGGGGGCCTGGTTTGTATACAGTAAATGGCTTTTGCACCCTGCCCTGGTGGTTCCTGCCTGTATACTTCCAACTACAGCAGCTGCACCCACTATGATAGCCACAGAATAATGGAGTAGAGGGTTGAGAAATGTTGCTATGAACTGAGGATATGGAGTACCGGAAGGGGAAATTGTTGGCGAAGGCCTGGGTCCTACTATCTTTGCAGTGGGTATGGGGAGGTTAGGTAGGAGACCTCTCCCCCACCCCCAAATAGACCAGGTGCAGTATGTGGCATTTAAAATGAGTCCTATTGATATTGTCTAGGATATCATCTCTCTGGAGCACAGGGCCATCCTCCGACTAACCTCATGTTCTTTAATGTAAGTTAGCAACTTGGTGACTTCCACATTTACATGCTAAATATGCATAGTCCATACTATTGTATAGCCACCAGTGCAACTATGAAATTATCCCATGTGGTTTCTGGCTCAACCCGTCAATGTGGCAGACCCTGGATTTTATTTTGGATTGGGACTGTGGCTGTCTGGGTGCAGATTTACACCCTTATTGTGGTCTGACCATTCCTTGAGCAGGCATAGGTCCAACTCACTTTTTCTCCTGTTCAGGGAAATTAAGCTATTTCATTTCTCTCCCCTTGCATACTAAGGGACCCAGCTGAGGTTCAGAACTCTCAGAAGGAAAACGCTGGTCAAGTCTGAAGAGGACACAATGGACAGACAAGAAAGAGAGGACATGGATGGAGATTTACAATTAAGGAAACTGGTATAAAAAGAGATGGGAGCACTTAAAATGGAATTATTTCCAATGTAATAAATTGAAGAGAAAAGGGTCTTTAGCTTTTTTCCCCACTTTCCCCTCATTCTTTCATTAATAAATATTTTCCATAGTGGAAGGATACTTGTAAAAGAAAAAGGGGGTGGGGAGTATGTTAAAAACATTCATTTAAACTTGGGGAGCCAAACTAGAATCACATTAAGGCTCCCCAGAATATCACAGAAGCATAAAAATTAAAGAATGGAAGAATCATGTAAATCCATCCTGTTGTCAATGCATAATTGCTCCCTACAATATATTCACAAGTTCTTAGTGCCTGGGCTTTGTTCCTCACATGCACCAGACACATATTTTTAGTCTAATAAAGCATCCCTTGTCACGCCTTAATGCTGTAAGAATTTATTTACAACTCATCACTAATTATTTCCTCTTTTAAAACCCCATTCTTTGGATAGCAGTGAAGTTAAGCAATACAAATCACAGTAGCCAAGATATTTAAATAATCCATTAGTCCATCTCTGCCAATGAAAGATTGTTCTCCAAATACATATTGTATAGTGATCTGTCCAGTCTGATTTTTATTGTCTCAAGTGATGGGGTACCCAGCACTTTCTTACAGTCTAACAAAATTCACCGTTAGGTTGAATGAGAGAAAACACTGTGGTTAATTTACTTATTTGCTTATCATTTCATCCCATTACTCCTGCTTGTGCACCCTCAGACCACCTTAATACAATTATTCTTCCTTACTGGTGTTTATACTAGACACATTCTTAAAAGTTAAAACTGGTTCCATTTAGTAGCTTACTTTGTGGCAAGGTGAACTTTTGCAAAGTAAGAGTGAAGTCCTGACTCCACTGAGGTCAACAGGGCCAGGATGTCACTCTAAACTTTTTAATAGTATCTCTCTCTCTCTCACACACGCACACACCCCTTGGCACATGTGTTTGCAAATTAAATGCTCAAAGGTCAGCCATTTCAACACAGCATCTTTCCATGCCAAGTTTCTTTTCATATCATCTGTACAAATGACATCCTCAACAAAACACAAGTAGCAAGACAATTGGAAGCTATTGTAGCTTTTTATTTTACAATAGCACCCAGTTTCATACCAGATACATTTTCCAAAATTGGATGTGCATAGTATAGAATGTTATATATCTTGCAATCTACCACACTAACATTTCTGCAGCTGTGAAAACAAGTCTTCTGGAATATGGTTATCAACTACACTGTATAAGTAAATATACAAATATATAGTAACCTGAGGGGAACTTTTTTAAATTTTTAGATTAACAATAAGGCTCCCAATACCAGTTTTATATCAAATGATCAATAGCAGACAAAGATGTAATACATAGTTTCATGAAGATAAAGAAAAGCTTCAAAATATATATTTTTTCTCATTTGGGATAGTCATGTCTTGAAAAAATAAGTTTTCACTCTAGTTGCTAAAATATGTGGGTTCATTATCCCTCTTTCCCATCCTGACTTTTATAACGACAACTACTTCTTGTCAATTAAGGTGTATATGTGCTGAAGGCTAAAGGACTGGCAGTGCTGGAGAAGTGATGCTCCTCCCTTTCAGACTGGAAGCTTTCACAAACTGTCTTTGTCATGATCTGGGATTTAAACTTGGCGGAAGCAGCTTCTACAACAGGGAGAGAGAATTGCCATATTAAGCTTATCCTAAAGCTTCTTGTGAAGAGTTCCAAATCACAACCACCCCCCAAGGTAGTTCTGTAATGCAAACAATTGTCCTCCGAGTCTTGTTAGGTATGAAGTAGGGTTTGAGGTATGAAAAACTCAGTCGCTAACCTCCCTCATTGCATCGCTCAAGATTATTTCTTATTTTAGGCCAGGCCACCACCTAAATAAAATTGTCTACCCTGCTTGCATGTGCAAGCGTAGTATGTGAAATGACAAGATATGCTCCGAGACCCTGAGTACAATATGAAGCTTGGAATGTTTAGAAGAAAGCTGAAAAAGTTCCTCTCGCTGAAGTGACCATCTCCCATCCTATAAAACTGTGCTTGGAAATAATGTTTCAAGTTAAAACTGACATTTCTGAACCTAACAGGGTGAACTTGCTAATGATTGAAATTTTTTAATCCATCAATATGGGAGCCATAATAAAAGATATTATATAAATTTCCATGGTGTCCTAATACTAGTTTAATAACCAGAACATTAATCTTTAATATTTAATATCTTTAAACAATGTTCTGTGATTGTAAAGTCAGACTGTTCTATCTTTAAACAGGTCCCCACAACTTGTTCATTGTGTCTGATGTTGAGCCATTATATACATTTAGAACAGAAATAAAATGGCCTGATTTTCAAACAGTTCTTAGCACTTTGTTCCCATTGACTTCAACGGGATTTATGGATGTTCAGCACTTCTGAAAATCAGGCCATTACAAGTGCTTAATTTTAGGCACCCATGTTTGAAAAGTTTAGCCTAAGGCTACAATTTTGAAATTGCCTATGTGACATAGAAGCCAAAGTCACATTTTCAAAAGTGACTTAGGAGCTTGGGAGCCTATGTCTCATTGAAAGTCCTAAGTCACTTAAGCACTTGACATTTTTTCCTTACGTCTCATTGAAAATTAATGGGACTTAAGCTTCTAAAGGCCTAGGTCACTTTTGAAAATGGGACTTAGCTATATGCACCTAAATAAATGGCCTGATTTTCAAAGGAGCTGAGCACCTGTAACTCCCATTACATTTTATTTTTAAACCAAAATAACAGCAGGAGCGGATTTTACATCTTCTGTAGGCTATCAGAACTCTCAAAGTACTAGGAAGATACTCCAGGTAACTTGCTTCCTGATTTTGTGCTTCAGAGATAAAACATGTCTCAAGTCTTCCCTTGCTATTTTGCTTTCCACACTGTGTAAAGTGGTACACCATCATCAATAATATAATAAACGACATAAAATGACTGAATTAGGATGGCCCCTTGAGCTCAGTAGAACATTAGAATGCAGCTCTAAAAGCTCAGCATCAGAAATGGTATAAACCCTTTTATGTATTAACCCCTATGATTCAGGATGACTATGGGCCTGTCTACACTTAAAAGGCAGCAGTGGCACAGCTACGCTGATGCAGCTGTGCTGCTGTAGCGCTTCAGTGAAGACACTACCTACCCTGACAGGAGGCGTTCTCCCATCAGCGTAGGTACTCCACCTCCCCGAGAGGTGGTAGCTATGTTGACAGAAGCTCTCCCATCAACATAAGGCTGTCTACACCGGAGTTAGTTAGGTCAGTACAGCTGCCTTGCTCAGGGGTGTGGACATAAGTTGCTAGTGTAGACCAAGCCTAAGTAACATGTTCCACTGATGGTCATCCAGGTATCCCGATTCATAGTATAAGGAATAATTATAATAGTACTTTGCATGACAGATCTTTGAAAAAGCCCTATGGACTACTTTTCTCCACCCTTACTTAAGCGTAGCATCTTACTCCATGAGTAGTCCCACTGAAATAAATGAGGCTTCTTGTGAAGTAAGGTCCTACTCAACATGAGTAAGATCTGCAGAATCTCACCCAAAGTGCTTAATAAAACATTTGCACATTTCTTAAGAGTTGAAAACCTTTTTCCAAACATTCTGGATCACAAATATGGAAAGTGCCACCCAACTCTGTCCTTTAAAATTGTCATTTTGTTACTTAATAAAACGACAAAACAAGAATTAAAAAAAATTTAAACTCACTCAAATCTAACAATTCAATTTTGTAAATGAAAAGAATGACTCGTGTATGCAGTGTTGGTCCCAGGTTATTAGAGAGCCAAGGGGGATGAGGTAATATCTTTTATTGGAACTACTCCTGCTGGTGACAGAGACAAGCTTTTGAGCTACAAAACTTGTCTCTCTCACCAACAGAAGTAGGTCCAATAAAGGATATTACCTCACCCACCTTGTCTCTCTAAGAATGACTGGTGTAAGTTCTGAACATTGTCACTAATAGGGAAGATCATGGCAGATTTCTTCTGCAGCTCACTGGGAGAAGCTGTTATTCTAACTTCATTTAGTCACAAGCCATGGTCATCTCATTAACATGAGATGTTTTAACATTAGCATTAACACAGAAGTAGTCAGAAATCCAAAAATTCAGTTCTGTGTCGTACACACGAACAGTGGTTAGCTAGCTAAGGAGTGACGTACAACTCTACCCCAATATAACACTGTCCTCGGGAGCCAAAAAATCTTACCGCATTATAGGTGAAACCGCGTTATATCGAACTTGCTTTGATCCACCAGAGTGCGCAGCTTCTCCCCCCCCCGCTGCGCTGCTTTACCGCGTTATATCCGAATTCGTGTTATATCGGGTCGCGTTATATCGGGGTAGAGGTGTATTACCAAACAAACTTTCAGTTAACATAGTTTTACAAATGTGAGGACTGCCCTCCCAACATTGGAATAATGTTTTATAAACTCTGAATCCATATAAACTTCAGCCAAGGGAGTCTGTTCAGTCACCATGTCAACTTTAAACATTTACATTGATGTCCTTCTTGTTTTACGTCTCAAAAAAACTTCTGGCTGCTCTGCTATTCTGCTTCAGCTTTTTCACATTTATCCATTTTGCACTGTATCCTGACAGGAGACTGGCTAGTTATTTCTAACCCATCCTTGGGGAGCATTCCAAAACAAGATGGATAAAACATCAAAAATAATAGAAGAAAATGTACGCAGAGCTTTTGCAAACTTAATGCAGACGCGTAGTTTACATCACTGAGCAATGGACTATACAATGCATCTCATGTGGGGCTGCGAGGGGGGAAGGAAAGAAATAGGATGGCATGCATGCTATGTTTTTATCAATGAGGCATATGTCAAAGGGGACAGGCTGATTTCATTACTTCTAAAACTACCTGTTATAAGAGGATTGGCCCAATAACTAAAAGGTTCACTAGAAAGCTTCCATTGTCAGAAAGTCTCATAGAGGACTTAATCCAATGTCCACTGAAGTCAATGGAAAGATGCCCATTGACTTCAACTGGCCCTGGATCAGACCCAGATAGAGTACTATAGCCTTTGACTCTCTCTTTGGAGAAGGGAAAGGTCCTGGGAGCCTCATCCTGTAAGGAGCCTCTCCTGTGCAGTATTAAGGCCACTCAATGGACAACCCCTTGTAGGATTCATTTCTTCACATCATAGTCATTAAAAATCCTACCTAGAGCATATACATATGTTTATTTCATTTGGAATCAAACATCTAGTTCAGGTCCTTTAAAAAAACGCAATAGCTAGTAAAACAGGAATGCAGACCAATGCAAACAAACATGAAATAAAACCCATGTCTCCAAAGACAAGCACAATATACAGTATGCTTCATTTTAACTTCCAGTGGTAAAATTACAATGCTGTTGTTTTAACAAGCACACATTAATTACATACAGAGAAACATGCCCATTTCTAGCTTTCCCTGTGGAGTATAGCTTTAAAAAAAAAGTTTCTAAAATCAGCAAGTTTCAACACTTTTTAGTTCTCAAAACTGCATTTTCACATGATTTTTAACTTATAAAACACAAACCCTGCAATATTTATAAGACATAAATGACCAATAATCATAAATGGCACTAAAAAGACAATTAAGTCACAGGTGATTGTGAATATAGACTATCTGTACAATTATTTTTATTCTCTTTTGTGTTTTAAAACCACAGACACTAACTCCTGGTATAAACCTATGTGAAATCAGAAACATCCAAGAAACCACCTTAGAATAGGAACTTTAAATATAAAGAAGAATTTTGAATGCATGAAACTTTTAATAATTGGTTTTCAAGGAAGTACATAAATCAGGAATTCTTTAAATAAATAAACCACTAATAATTTCAGAGTTAGATGATTGATTTTGGTGGTTAACTGCATTTTGTAATGTCCTGAAGGACAAGTCGGAAATAACTTTCATTTCTTAGACATAACCTACGGTTTGACATTTATCTCATCTACCCTCTTCATCTGAAAGGGAAAATGTGCAAGGTGGTGTGCAAAAAAACCCAACAAACCCAACTCACATTCCACTTTGCCTCAGTGAAAACTTTACAAAGACTTCACATTGTTGTGCTAATAGAGTCAAAAATTCTTGGCACAAATGTCCATTTATTGCCATTAAATAATGTACTGAAGGTCACAAGACAGTTACAGGACGAAGCTGTTCCAACTGAGTCTCCAATGCAATTCGTTCTTTGTGAACTTCCTGGAGCACAGAGAAAAAAGAAATGCTATAACTTTTGTGGCACCAACACATACAAAGCTGCATTATTAAAGAGTAGTCTAGTAACAGCTGGCATTTACTGCAGATCTCATACCACTTACATCACGCTTTATCGTTTCAAGGCACCATACAAACGTTAGACAATTAACCCTCATAACAACCTACTGAGATAAGTAGAATTATTCTCTTTTTACAGATGGGGAAATGAGCAGAGAGAGGCCAGGGACTTGCCCAACCTGGCCGATGAGAGGAAGGATGGCCCAGTGGTGAGTGCACAGACTTGAGACACCTGGGTTCAATTCCCTGCTCCAAAACAGACTTCCTGTGTGACCCTGGCATGCTACTGTCTCTCTCAGTTCCCCGTCTGTAAACTGGGGATAGCAGCACGACCTGACCTAATTGGAGTCTTGTGAGGATCAGTACATTAAAGACTGTAAGGTGCTCAGATGTGCAAATGGGGGGCATATAAATACCATAGAGAAAGAGAGTCAAAAATGTAATGGTGGCAGAGTGTTTGCTATTAAAACTTACGAGTGAGACATCCTTCCCCAAGGTCAGTCCACTGGGCCATACTGCCTCTTTTTACCTTGCTATTGAAGGTTGCATGCTCAGCCCTGGTAGGGATAGTCTGCCTTGCACTGCTCCTGAGAGATCCTTCTAGACAATTCAGGAATAGTGGTAATGATAAACTCCTATGTGGAATTACACTTCAGTCCTGATCCAAGGAAGGTGGTTGTAACATGGGACGTTGAGTGAGTGGGGTGGGATGTGAAGCTAGGAAAAATATAGCATGGGGATTTCTCAGGACTGTGACAGAGATGCAGAGGAATGCTAAAGGAAGGAAAGAAGGTCAAGGCAGGCCGACTCAGTGGCAGCCCACTGCACTATTAGGTAGGACATCAGGGTTCAGTTTCTGGTCCTGGTCTCACATTTCCAGACCATTATAGAGCTGGAAGTGCTGCAAAAGGTGGCACTTTCAACCTGGTAGGGAAAAGCAACAGCAGTCTCCTCTGACTGATTGGCAATCAGTGTTGATGGTCTCTGAAAGGATTCCCAGTATGTTCAGACCTGCTTACGTAGAAGTATGATAGTCTATATAAGTGACATGAAGCTTCAGCAGAAGAAAAATGAAGGAATTTATTGACTTCATGACTGGACAATTAAAAAGAACAGAATTTATTTTTATCAGGAACTTACCAATTTAAATACGCCAAGAAGTTCTCAAATACAAGCCAATGGATAGTGTTTTAAAATCACTCTTAGAAGCTTATCTAAGGCAACAGTACAGCCAATACTTTGTATACTGAATGACTGAACGTAAGAAGCTAAACAACAACTGATCAGGACAAAGAAAACTATGGCTGAGTTCCTCTCATGCGTGAGGAGAGGGAATTAAATGCTCTAGGAGCATTCAAAAGACAAGAATTATCATTTAAACTCAATTCAATCGACAACACAGCCCTTTGCACTTAGGTTACGCATTTTCTTATATAGACCACTCACCCCTAAAGGTACAGCGTAGCCACTCTTTCAAAAGAGAGTCTGGAAACAAAGCAGTAGGTTTCATCTATAAAGAGAAACTAGATCCTTAGCCAGTGGTGAAAAACACCCGATTGCATCAAGTCTTGTAATTGTGATATTCAATGTGTTCCTTACCTTCAGTTGCTGCTGGAGTTCACTGTTCAACCTGGCTAGCACCGCATTGGCTTCTTTGTTTTTACGAATAGTAGTCTGAATAGCCCTCTTCTGTTTGGAAGACTGTCTGCTGGAGATAAATACAAAACATTTCAATGAAAAGAGCCTCAACAGTGACCGTTCCCAGGAGACCAGACATCCACTTTATGTACATGTGTACTGAACCTTTTGATCAAAAGAAAAAGATACAAATTTACAAGAAAATGTAGTAAATAAGTGTTGATGACTGAATGAGTGATTCAAAAGCAAAATGGTCTAATTTTTTAATCTGAACCATCGACCTATTTTAGGCCCATTTCAACTATTTTATTTTCAATGTACTTGTATTTATTGCAATATCCTTGCTAATTATTGTTTTCAAACACTTAATGGGGGTTAAAATGTCACTAATGCCTAATGGAAAATGTACAGAACATTCTATTTAGAAACAATTTTACTTATTTTTAGTATCTTTTAATTATTTATTATTAAGGACATCTGCATGAAAATAAAATCTTTGCTTTTTCAAGAGTTTAGCTGCTCTTGCTGCTTTTTTCTACACTTGAAATACTCATCTTCCATTTTCATACCAGTCATTTCCAGCATAGCTGATTGTGATGTCACACACAGAAATGGGACTTCAGATAGATCAATTATGGACATTATTCATCTGTCCATGACTCTTAAAGAAACAAAGATTTGTTTAAATGCAAATGTTGCTAGTAATAAAAAAACAACAAGGAAAGGAAATATGATAAATATAGGTTAGATAAGCAGAACTTTTTTCTAAATAGACATTTTAAAGTTGTACATGAGGTGTCAGCAGCTCTTTAATGACAACATGATCTAAGACAGATGTACATGGTGGCAAGCAGTTGGGAAAAGCCCAAGTTAGCTCTTTCTCTGAACAGAGCGGAACAGCTGTGATCTTTGCAATAGAACCTGTGCCTGTTTCTTATAATAGGTTGGTCCTTTTGCTATTATTTTTCACCTTTCCACCAACCTGTTTATCTACATTTTGCCCCTAATCAATCTTTATAATACAATTAAAAAATAAAATAAAATAAGTCAAAGCCTACACGTATCTCTAGTCTATGTGGTCATTTAAATGTTTTGGAGAAAATACAAACATCTGCATCAGATAGGGCTGATTAGGGATGCTAGCAGGTGTTGCAATTTTCCTTGGTCCCCCTATATAACTGGGGCTCCAAAAACATGTACAGTAACTCCTCACTTAACGTTGTAGTTATGTTCCTGAAAAATGCGACTTTAAGTGAAACAATGTTAAGCGAATCCAATTTCTCCATAAGAATGAATGTAAATGGGGGGATGGGATAGGTTCCAGGGAAATTTTTTTTTTGCCATTCGGTACAGTACTATAGTTGAGAGGTGCCCCCGCCTTACCCCACGCAGGCACAACCCACTGGCACTGGAGACAATGAGGCAGGCAAGGAGGAGGCTGAAGGTGCTGTAGGCTAAGAGAAGCACGTTGCGCAGCAGCAGCGGCAGCTTCCCCTACTCAGCAAGCACTAGGGGCAGGGGGCTCAACGCTCGGCCTGCCCACTCCACCCCTTCCCCCAAGCCCCCACCCTTAACCCACCTCTTCTTCCCCCCTCCTCCTTTACTCCGCACGCCACGTCCTCGCTCCTCCCCCCTGCCCACAGAAATCAGCTGGCTTGCAGCGTTCAGGAGACAGGAGGGAGGAGCGAGGACATGGCGCGCAGGCTCCCCCCTCCCTCCTGCCCGTGGCAATCAGCTGGTTTGTGGCGTTCGGGAGGCAGGGGAGGGAGGGGGAGTCTGCGCACCGAGTCCTCGCTCCTCCCCCCTCCCTCCTGAAAGCAGCAAGCCAGCTGATTGCCGCAGGCAGGAAGTGGGGGGAGGAGGTAGAAGGTGCTGATCTGCGGGGTCTGCCGGCGGGCGGGAGGTGCTGTGGAGGGGGGCATAGGGGAGCTGATGGGGGGCTGCCAGCTGTGGACAAAGCAGGCAGCCAAACAACGTTATAGCAAAGCTTTGCACAACTTTAAACGGAGCATGTTCAGTAATTGAGCAGGGACGTAAGATCGAAACAACGTTAAGCGAGAGGACGTTAAGTGGGGAGTTACTGTACTAGCATTCTCAGGCCATCTCAGGAGCCCTATTTTCTATTTTAATCTTCCAAGTTATGTAGCACTAGGGATGTAAATATTGTTTAAAAAGTTAACTGGTTAAACGATTAAAATTATATTGTTTAACTGAGGCAGCCGGGGCTGGGGTCCCTCTGGCGGGTGAAAGGCCACCAGGGCTGGGGCTGCTCCGGCCGGCCAGTGGCGGGTTAATGGGTAAGGTCGGTTAACAGTAATCCTAATGCTTACCGGTTAACCTAGGTAGCACAGATTCAGGCCCTCAACAGCTTGATTGTACACGTATTGTGAAAAACTGACTGGATGACTCAGCTGGCCTGGTTTTGGCTCAGATTACCTGGTCCAAAATCATCGAATCATAGGGTCATTTAATCTACTCCCCTGCCAAGATGCAGGATTTGTTGTGTCTAACCATCAAGACAGATGGCTAGCCAGCCTCCTTTTGAAAACCTCCAGTGAAGGAGCTTCCACAACATCCCTAGACAATCTGTTGATGAGAAACGGAGGATTTGGGCTAAGCACAGCCTTGTTTTTTTGCGTACAACTTCAGCTGCAGGAAATGTGCAAACCCAAAGAAAGATTCAACTGCACTCATTTCACATATGAATCCTGGAATAAAATAAATTTGACTGAATACAGCCCTTTTCCCACTCCATCACTTGTGCCTGCATTACTGTTATTGGACTTGTTATTGGAGTCATGAAGACTCTTTGGTCTCAGTGATTTCAATATCTATGCTTTCAATTTGCACACTGGCAATAGCTGTAGCATGCTGACTCTAGATCTCATAGCATCATGGCAATCATAAGATTATCCCAGGTGGTTTATGGCTCAACTCATGCTGATGTTATACTCTTTTCTTTGGGATGGATCTAGAAATGAGCGTTAAACATGTATTGTAATCATTTTCTGATCGACGTCTCCCCTAGGCTAAAAGTGAAAGCCTTACTTGACTCCTGTCAGCTTGGTAGACCTTTTTCTATATTTCATCCTCGGAAACTGTTAGATCCAATGAGATGGCAGAATAGAAGGGGGAAATATTGCTTTTCAGTGTTTGGGCCTCTCTTTGATGGAGTGGAACACAACAACTATCTATTGCTCAACATCAGTGAAGACACTTGGATACCACCTACTCTCAAGTTAGTCGTACCAAAGGCGGCGTCTTAGAATGCTTGGGACTGAAGAGAAGCGCTTAGTCTGACCAGTTGTGTCAGAGAATTTTGCCACTCCTACACTATGGCTGAAGTGGTGGTGAAAGCAGTGTTGTTCTCCTCAGCCACTGCATCTGCAAACACCTGACCAGTGGTGGTGTTCAGTGTTGTGAATGCCCGTGTAACTGAGACTGTGTTGAAGTTTAGTTCCTGGCTGTGGAGAACTGCCATCTTATTATGATGACAAGATTGAAGGGATTTGGAGCCATTCCCCGCATGCTCATCTCCCGGTTGGTTAACAAGTCAGAACTGCCAATATGAGTGAGCACAACTTCAGCAGCGTTATGCAGGCTTCAAATACCTGCTAACGGGGTCAACACAAGATCCCTACTACCTTGTTACAAGGGGTAGTTGAGTGGTAGCTTTTGTGATGTGGACACATATTTGTTGACTGAAACCATCAAGTGCATTTCAAAGAGTTCATTGTTCAGCTATTAGATGTTAACAATTTTTGGTCACTACTGACCTGGCCTGCATTTGAACTGGCAATCAAGAGTTGAGGTCTGTATCTCATTACCAATGCCCTGAGTCATTCAATCATTAAATATGAGAACGAGGCAAAAAACAGTCAAGTCATAGCTCATGATGCAGCTTAATGTAGTTTTTAGGTGTGTGATTTACTTTTGGGCTGGAAGATGGGGTTTGACTGCAGGCAAGGAAGAGGTCACACTGCTAGTGGGAGTAAGCTCCTGGTTTTCCAACACCTGATTTTCGGAGCGGAATTTCCTACGGATTGGTTTGGATGGTGGCTGAGTAAGCAGAATCTCCTTTGGAGAAAAACAAACAAACAAAGATTCAGTTAGTCCTTAAATAAGTCAGCGTCTAAAGACATGCTAAAATGTTGATGTGGCGAAAAAAAGGGCTATGATGAGTGAATGCTTTTGACACAGAAACTGCTGAAGTATGGCCTAAGCTTTGTGCTCTTTCAATTTTGACTAAATTCAGTAATAACTTGCTTTTTAGAAACTGCATTCTGTCATTTTAATATTAATTTTCTATATTTGCAGGTTGGCTATTTTTGTTGGTGTGTCTTGCCCTCCCTCCCTTCAATTGTCTTGCATGCATTACTTCTGTTTTATCTTAATTTGGACTGTATGCTGTTCAGGGCAGGGACTGTCCATGCAAATGTGTGTACATGCGTCTGTGTACAGGTAGCATACTGGGGCCAGAACTCCAACTAGGGCTTCTAGACATTACCAGAATATAATAATTAAAAAATTATGCTCTGTGTAATATGAGGATTTTGCCTGCATACGCTGCCATCGTGATCAACACAGGACACCTTAAATTTCCCAGGAATGAACAATATTGATCGCCAGCTAAGGATTATAAAGCATCTACTCATTATATGGCCTCATCTCATCCCCATAGAATGTGAGTGCCTCACAAACATATCAATTTATCCTCATGACACCTCTGAGAGGTACAGAACTACTACCAACCTCACAGTACAGCTGGGATTCAGTGTCTGAGAGAGACTGACTTACCCAAGGTCACACAGAAAAGCTGTGGCACAGCTAGGAATTGAACCCAGATCTCCTGTGTCCCAGGCAAATGCCTCAAACACAAGACAGGTTTCCTCTATCCTATGATGTCGGTCCCAGAAATACTTTCCCTTTTAGAGGCAGCTCGGAAACTGGCTTACAAAGACCTACATGTAAACCATCATTACAGAATGAGTGCACGTGAGGCTAGGGATTTGTCATGGAGAAGTACATGAAAAGATGTGGTCAGGCTCAGGTAGAAAAGACAAAATACATTAATTTTTAATAAACTAGGCCAGAAGTGCTTTCATTATTTTAATTAAAATATCCTTAATTTTGCCCAAAACTTTAACAACACTGCAGTATCAGGCTGTTATAATAATAATATTATTATGAAGCTTAGCTTTCATAGCACATATTTCATCTGTAGATCTCAAAGTGCTTTAACAAAGAGAAGCCTGTAGTATCATCATCTTCATTTCACCAAGCAAGAAGCTGAGGCACAAAATGGTAAAGTGACTTGCCAAAGGTTACATAGTAAATTAATGGCAGAGCCAGGACTAGAACCCATCTTTCATTATATGGTCTAGTGGTGTATTCACTGGACCAGGCTCCCTTACTTTCTATGTCTTAGGAACCAATTAATACAATACAAATAAATTAAACAAAGTAATACACCTTTAAATGACCCAGTGAAGTGCCCAAAAGGCTGTAATATGTAATCTGAGTCAGCAGAGGGCTATTGTGGGTGTTTTGCAATAAAAAGTAATTTAAGGCCATGAATAGAGTTAGCGTTATGAGAGGGTAGAGTCTCTAATATTCCAAAATCCCACAGGGTTCCATGACTACTTTAACAATATTTAAAAGAACCAACCAAAAAAAACCACAAAAAAAAACAGGATCTGTTGCACACCACCCAACATGGAAAGCCACTTGCCTTAAATATGTGGAATACCACAGTCAAAATAATCACATGGCATTGTATAATTAATGTATTTGCTTACTGCTTATTAAAAAAATTTATACCCAGGCTGAGAGCGATTACATCTACATACCAGATTTTCACAAGATATTTTTGACTATACACTGTTTTGCTTGTTTTCACAATGGAGATGGGTCCCTTAGTGTTTGTTAATTGAAGTGAGTGAATGTGATCCTCGTGTAAGTTGTTGGTTTAATAGTGTTAGTGCCTGAGTCCCCCACTTACATAGAGAATGGCTGCAGTGTGAGTCATTGCAATGGAAGCTCCCCCACCCTGTCTCATTAGCATGCCCAATCTAGAAAGGGTAGGAACACCACTTGGGGCAGAGGATAGTTCAGCCTCTATGCGTATTCAGTCCTGGGCCTCCTATGTGGCTGCCAATAGTGATGTTGGTTTTATGAATGTGGACACCAGGCTGCTAGAATCTGAAATGAGACCAAGAGCTCATTTCCAGGACCTCACTGAACAGCCATCAAATGGTAATATCTGTCAGTCAGTATTGCTGGCATGAGCTGGATTTCCACCACTAACCTTTAGGAGAAAGGCCCAGAATCTCATTTCCAAAACTCAGTCCTCTGGTTCCCCTTTGTTTTTTTTAAATAATTGAATAGTATCTATGTTTGCCATTTAATTGAACAGGGTAGCAGAAGAGTGTAACTATTATATGGTTATAGATCTGGAGTAAGATTGCGCTTTGGGGCCTCACACTTGGCAGGGTTGAATAGCTCTCTCTGAAAATGTCACGTGAAACGACTAGGGAACCTGTGTGTGATTTCTACATGCTTGAATGAGTGAGAGCTGGGGAAATGCAAAATACACAATCTCTGTTAGTATGGCAAAAACAGCCAAACCTGGATGTCAAAAAGCCCCATTTTCATGAGTGCTATTTGAGGGGCTGGTACATTCCTAAAGCCAGACAAACAGAAAACACAGAGACCCTTACTTGGCAGGATGATAGGGAAGTCAGTCCTTTTGAGAACAAAAGAAATTTGAGTTGCACAAACTGATCTGAAAGCAGTTCTACTATCCTGTAGTTTGTTTTGGGCTGAGACAATACCACCAGTGCTAACTGAACTTGGAAACTAGCCTATAAGAAGTTCGTTGGTTAAAGATAGACACATTGAGCCTGCCAGAAGGTGCCAGGCAGATAAGTTGAAAGTATCTGGTTAAAAACACACCTGGATAAGACACTGATGACAAAGCTAGCTTTTTAAGATGTGAGTTAGATGGACTTTTCAGCTATGTCCTAGGCAACATCCCATAATTGTAATTAAGCTTCTCACCCTCCTAGTGACTAGGGGGAAGAGTCTCAGGGATCTCTCTAACTACTGGTTCTCTCTATTGTGTTTTTCTAATAAATTTGCATTCACTTAAAAACTACCTGCATGTAGTTTGGGGAAACTGTTGTGCTCGTTTGGAGAGATGAGCACTGCTGGTTGTTCTAGGAGGAAGGAAGCTGTCTTCTGAGCAGTAGTCACTGGTGCCTAGTGCAAGTGGTACATTTGTTGGTGCCAGAGTCCCCACTCAGTACATTCGTCCCTTCCTCAATAAAAAAGCAACACCCAAAAGGAGTTCAAAGGAAGTGTGGGGAGGGGAGGGGGAAACCTGAGTGAAGCATCAGGAAGATGCACGTGGGAGAGGGTTCAACCCCATAAAAAACATTGGAGAATGAGGAAGAAAATTAAAGAGATTAATTCCCTGGTAAATTCTGGAAGAGCAGCTGCAAGTTCCTGCATTGTAGGAGATGATGGCATTTCAAAACAAGCGTTTTATGCTCTAGACGTCAGCTTTTTTATATGGATGCTCTGCTATAAAAAACTTCCTAATGACAAGTTAAGTTCTATTGATAAATTAGTTCCTGAAATGGACAAGTAAACGCTCCATAACCACTGGGCCCTCCTGAAACTTACACTTCCCAGAGGCTCACTTTGCCCTGCTGCCCCCCTACTCCCATCCAAAACTCTCCCCCCATCTGTGTCCCGCTGCCCCCATATCACTAAGCTGTCCCTTGCGGGGGGGGGGCGGGGGGAGGGCTGAAGTTCTGCAGAACAACTCTGATAGATACTCCTGCCTCCTCTTTCATTGTACTGAGGAGGAGGATCTTCAGGCCACTGCTGCAGATCTCCTGCAGGCCTGTGCCCTGGGGATACACTCCAGGAAGTTGGGGTGGGTGGGGCTAGTGGCTATTTAAGGCTGCCAGTTTCAGGAGCCCAGCTACATGTGGTCAGCTCTATAGTGGGCTGGGTTGGCTGTAGCTATGCTCTCTCTGGCTTCTTCTCTGCAAAGCTGCCTCTGGTGGCTAGAGGTCATATGGGTAACTGAACATCAGGAGCAGCTGCAGCATCTGGCACAGGAGCTACCAGCCAAATAAACAGGTCATGGTGCTCATTTGGGGAAGAAACATCACTGGGCAGGGAGAGGCAGGGAGTACAGAAGGAAAGCGGAAGAAAGCCCACTTTACCACCTGTGGGGGTGTTTTAACAGCTCCCTCTCCCACCAGACCTCACCCAAACTCTCCCGACTCTCCTACAGGCCACCTAGACTCTCACCTCCACCCATGCATCATGCAGTTCCGTCCCTTTCAAGAACACCCCTCTGTGGCAGCATCTGGTACCACACTGTGCCGTACATCAGCACTAAATAGACACTACGTAATGTCTGTGCTGCATTAGTACTGGTGGAGTATTATTGGAGATCTTAGGCCTCTAACTCCTAATTAACAACTGCCCCTGCTACTGATCTTAGATGGAAAGGACTGAGGTGGCAGCCAGAGTGATGGCTCAAAAGCAAAGGCACAAAGGGGTGTGACCCTAAAAGGCACTAGGAGGAAAATGACATAACCCAGTCCTTTGGAGTCACGCCTCCTCTTGGTTCGCAATAGCCGGAATGTGTTGACCTTCCCGGCACGCTGCAAAGCCCAACTTTTCGGGAGGGCTACCAAAGAAGCAACTGTTGTTAGGGGAAAACATACAGGGGAAGAGGAAGTTGGGGGCTGGTTTGTTTTTGTGGTGCCTGATTATTTAGCACACATTCGGGGGTGTTTCCTATTCCCAGCATTTGTCAGAAGCACCTAGAGCATTCAGAGAGGTGCCTCTTGTTGTTTCATAAATCTAAAGAAATAAATAAGCCAATGTGGGCACAGGGAAACCTTAAAGAGCATGGGTGAAATCATGGCCCCACTGAATTCAATGGCAAAACTCCTAAAGATGTCAATGGGGCCAGGTTTCACCCCTGGAAAATGCAAGGCTGTAGTTACAGCATATCTATTTTATATGCCTGCAAGCATATAAAACCTGTAATTCATGTTTTAAACAAAGTCCTGCAATTCTATACATATTATATAAGAGATCCTGAGCTCTAATAAACTGGTGTACTTATGCTGGATCCTTAATGTCAGATTTTTAAAATGTTTCATGTTGGAAAGGCTGGAGGGAAATGAGGACCAGACACCATTGATCTCTTTTCCCCAATTCTTTAAGGGCCCGTGTGTTTATACTGTAAACAAATGGCAAGTTGTTTTTCTTAATGCACATGTACTGACGTGTGGATTGAAAGCTTTCTTAATGATTTATCTGAGCTGATGGTGGATGTCACATGAGTCCAATTCCCCCTGGTGTCCTGACCTCCAGAAAAAGTAAACATGTAAAAATGTAACCCTAAACCTCAGTTTAATTGCTTTAAAACTTAAAACAACTAAGGTCAGTTGATGAAGCCAAAAAGATAAAGGCAGATCATTCAACAACGGCATTAAACATATTGGCCTTACCTTTCTCGTTGGGCTGCTTTCTTCTGTCTGTGATGGAGCTCTATTCATCTGAGGATGTAATTCCATCTCAGATACTTGCTCTGTCTGTAACAACAAATCAGTCACCGCTACACCCAGAAAATGACTAGCAGTCATGTACAATAAAGACAAAGAAAGCAAACACTAGACACAAAAGGAAAGTTACTTTAGCAATTTAACTCTGAGGGGGAAAGTTATGGTGACAGCTAAGTGAATGACACACGTCTTTTGTATATTTTTAATTAAACCATTTCCCCCCTTTATTGTGATAAGAAAACAAGAGAAAACTTTTTGTGAAAAGCTACAAATGGCAACGTCTCTGAACATAAATGGCCTGCTACCCAGGAGTCTTTTCTAAGGTTTGGTTCCTACAATATAGCACATAGAGCTCTTCCATTATGAGAAAAGAAAAGCCACAGCAACAACTACAAAGGTCAGGGGTGCAAACTGTCACTGGATCCTGAAGACTCCAGTTGAAAAACTGAACAAATAGTAATATGAACATATATTGAGATCAAATGATATTCAGTGGGAGGGAGGGGTTTACAGGGGAGCCTCTGACTGTGGGTGCTAAGGCCTAGAACAAGAAAATGGGAAGTACCGCAAAAACTGTGATGATGTCACTTTATATACAAGGTATAGAAAGAGACAAATCTACCTCCTTCCTGTCCTAATCCAGCTCCAAATAGAAAATAATTGCAACAGTCAAAGCATTTCCAAGGAAAAGTCCTTAAATGTAACAGGCTAGGCTGAAAATTAAAACAGGGGGTTACTGCACTACAGCACGCTCACTTCTCCAAAATGGTTTATTTCTGTGCGGCTACATTTAAAGGGTTAAGTCCCGGGCTCCACAGGCGTCAATGGCAAAACTCCCATTAACTTTAGTGGGGCCTGGATTTCACCTAAAGACTCTTACCAATAATTTATCAAGCACGGAATAACCTATTCTGTTATTGCTGACAGACTCTTGCTGAGAGACTTTGGAAGCAATGACAGTCCCTTCATTATCATGATCTAGAGCAGTCGAAGTTACTTCAATGCCTCTGATTCAGCGCAACCCATAAATCAAACCATGTCAGAATTAGATATAGATTATAACATATTTAAAGAGGGGCTTTATCATACCACTTCCACTCCCTTCACAACAGAAGCATGGAAGCTGGTGGGGAGAGGAAGCTCTGTCGTGTTTGCTAGTGCTCTACAACTGAAAGGGGTAGAAATAATGCTAGGAGAGGGATTTGTGATCTTCCTTTAAATGCATATGTAATTCCTCAAGACAGAAGGGAAAATAAAATGCGATGGCTGACAAGATTTCCCTTTTCCTCCTTCAAGTATGGTACATTTGAACTACAAACCAATGCTAAAAAGAATTTGCCAGGGGGCTAATATGTGTACTAACATTTTGATTCCGAAAACCTTCCAGGTATTGCTAGGCTGAGATAATAACTGAAGGCTCCTGACATACAGAGGAATGAAAGGGGGGAAAGGGCACACTCTGCTGAATCACTGAAATCAAGGATTTAATTTTTTCTTAATAAAACATGTCTCTCTGTTATCCAGTGAAAAACAATAGATTCCCTACTTTCCAGAACCATTTCTTGTGTAACAAAGAAATTCAGGACCAAAACACAGGCTTCAGTGGCTTGGCAACAGCATATCGGGCAGGCACTCCAGGCATATAAATTCTAATGAATGATCTTGGGACAGCAGAGCTCAAATGCATCACGGAGGCAATGAATTTGGACACCGGGGGAATGAAAATCTCCGCCCTCACCCACATTCCTTTGAGAAAGGGTTGATTCACAGAGAAAAACCAATGATGATGGCCCCAGAGGGAGCCATGTGGTATGTCCTCCTGCTCAGAAGAAATGTACGGAAGGGGACCACATGTAACTGAGTGAGAAAGGAAGCAGGAAAAAATCAAGTAAAAGATTCTAGGAGGATAGTTTGAGATGGAAGGAAGAGATAACCAGAGAAGCACCATTTGGTTCTGACTACTGATTAGATTTTGGCAGGTGCAAAAAGGATCATACTTCAGTTGCAAAGCTACAGCGCTTTACTCCCCTCATCCCCCCGCCACCGACTGCCTTCACACACACATACACACATACACACATACACACACACACACACACAGGTTGGGATTTGCAAAAGTGCTCAGCTCCCATTGAAGTCAATGGTAAAACTCTCACTGAAGTTACTGGGAGCAGAGTCAGGCTGCCTTTGACCATCCCAACCTACAACTAAACTGATCCAAAAAGAAAGGCCTCACAGCAGAACAATGTTACTTAAAATAATATTTGTAAAAGGAAAGAAAAAAGTACAAGTTTTGGACACTATCAGATGCAAATATTGAACCAAGTGTTGATGCCAATGCTAAAGGAAAAGATTTCAGAATTTCCTGCCGATCTGATGACACAGCATTTTTTATGTTTATTGGCTATTTGAGTGCTGTGGGCATGGGCCACCCATTAGAATAACAGCTTCAGTGATTGCAGGGTTACATTTCTATTGTACTGTTCGCTGCTGTCAAAAGCCATTGGTGTTGGTACCGCCCTGCCTATTCATTTGTGATCATGAGGATCATACCCCCGTGTGGAATGCGGATCTCACAATACAATTGGGTACGGCTAACAAGAGAGGTCAGATGGTTAAATACATACACAGATTTTATAAAAGAAAGGAATCAGTTCTGGTACAGGAGCTGATGTAAAATGAATACAACCACTGGTTGTCGTGTCCTTAAAGTGCCACCTAGTGGTATTTAGAACAGGTCATTACTGTGTTTCTCAGAACACAGTCCGCACAAGAGATGCATGCATATTCATCAGCTTGGGACTGATCTGATGGTTCTGAATTCATTCACAAGCAGGGGTGAAAGTAAGGCGGTACGGCATACCGGTAAAAAGTGGTTGCCTGTACCGGCCCATACCGCTGACTTTAAAGTGCTGCTGCTCCTTTTGCCCACCCCACACCCACCTGGCCGTCAGCAGCCCTGCCAGGTTCCTACTGTCAATGCCGCCGATGCGGGGAGGGGCACAAAAGGGGCAGCGACATTAAAGTGCTGCCGCAGCAACATTAAAGTGCTGCCACAGCAAAAGGACCCTGCTTAAAGAGCTGCTGCAGCAGCGCTTTAACATCCCTGCCCCTTTTGCCCCCCCGAGGCCGCCGTCGGGGGTGGGGGCAAAAGGAGCAGCTACCCAGGGGCTGGCGATTTAAAAGGGCCTGAGGCTCCGGCCACTGCAGGTAGCTGCAGTGGCTGGAGCCCTGGGCCCTTTAAATTGCTGCTGGAGCCCCAGGGGGTGCAGGTGGGCTGGCTGGGGGACACTGACCCCCCCAGCCTTGCCCCTTCCGGGGAGGAGGGGGGGGAAGAGCTCCCCCCCCGCCCCCCCACCGGTAAGAGAAATTTTACTTTCACCCCGGTTCACAAGGCAGGCGGACAACAGGCTACACTGGAGACAGCGTGTATGAACTCTTCTGAACTTTCCATTTCCTCTTATAAAAAGAAAGCCTGGTCTATACCTAAAAGTTTTCCTAACACAGCTACATTAGGTGTATGAAAAAAAATCGGCCCCCTAACCAACATAGCTATGCCAGCAAAAGCCCTAAGGTAGAAGCAGTTATACCAGTAATAAAGTATTTTTACCAGTATCACTTATTTTGTTCGGGGAACTGGTATAAGATATAGCAGCAAAAGCATTTCCCCTCACTGGTCCCACTCAGATTTTAAAGGAATAGTCATACAGACAACGGGTGTGTTACTTTTTCATGAGCTGCCTCTGCTGGGGATTTCCCCTTTGAGGAAGATCCAGAGAAGAGATAACAGTCAGGACGGCCTGGGCAAATACCAGAGACATAGTAGACCTGAGGGGATTCATGGGATTTTGGAGCCAGACCTCTTTCCTCATGGAGGTAGCAATCTCTCTCTCCCCAGTAAAAGAATGCAGAGGATACTCCACAAGAAGCAGCTACAGGTATTCATCTACATGGGAATGATCTGGTCTAAAGTTATTTCAGAAACAGTGTGGCATTTATGACAGCTTTTTTCTTTTGGCAGGGGATTTCCCCCCCCATTCATTTCACTGCTTTCACCTTTGGCTCTACATACCAGCACCTGTCTCTCTTGCTGTGGGCTGAGTGCAAGTTGCTCCAGAATATGTCACAATGCCACTCTGAGCAGCTGCTATGGAGCACGGGGAGAAGGTGATCACTGACAAGCAATGTGAGGTGTGCTCCCTCTATTCTATTCCATTCTAGCTCTTTTACCATGCTCATCAGTGAATACCTGGGCATCTCTCCTTCATTCGGGAGCTGAGCAACATGTTCCTTGCTTCCCATGTGCTTTTACAACTCTATGGTATGAGGAATTCTTCCTTGGTGCTAAAGACTTCAGTCTTCTACTGTAGAGTCTGAAAGTCTTCAGCATGTAAGCACCACTTTACAACTTAAATGCAAGGCCTTGTCTACACATGAAAGTAGCACCACTTTAACTACATTGGTATAATTAAAGCACTGCAATCTACTGAGTGTGGATGCAGTTAGACGGATATATAAGCTATACTTGTATAAGGCATTTTTATACTGTTATAACTGCGTCCACACAAGGGGTTGTACCAGTATAACTATTTTGGTTTAAAAAAAAAAAAAATCACATCCCTAACTGACACAGTTATAGTGGTACAAAACCTGTGTGTATACCAGGCCTAAGACTATACTATTTTGGGAAAGAGTAATAAAGGACTAAACAAAAGACTAACATTAACATACTCTTCTATTTCAAAATTCTTCAAAATTTTGAAATAGAAGAGTTCACAAGGCAGGCGGACAACAGACCAATGTACAGCAGTTCATATTCCAAAGAGATATTCCTCCTATGTTCCTCAGCTGCACATCATATTCATATTTTCGGAGGATACTCTTACCCTCCAAGCAGGGGGTTACAAGGGCGTGGCTACACTTGCGAGTTAGAGCGCATTAAAGCAGCCCAGTGCACTCTAACTCACGACCCATCTACACTGGCAAGGCATGTAGAGTGCTCTGACTCCGCAGCTAGAGCGCTCCTGGTACTCCACCTCGGCGAATGGAATAACGTTTGATGCGCCCCCACTGGAGCACTGTGGCGCCAGTGTGGACGCCCTGGTCGGTTAATGCGCTCTGATCGGCCTCCAGAAGTGTCCCACAATGCCTGTTCTAGCCACTCTGGAGCAATGACGAGGTGCTGGACCTAATCAGTGTTTGGGAGGAGGAAGCTGTCCAGTCCCAGCTGCGCTCCAGCCGCAGGAATTACGATACCTTTGGGCCGATATCAAGGGACATGATGGAAAGGGGCCATGACGGGGACGCTCTACAGTGCAGGGTTAAAGTGAGGGAGCTGCAGAATGCCTACCACAAAGCCCACGAGGCAAACAGCCGCTCCGGTGCTGCCCCCACGACCTGCTGTTTTTACAAAGAGCTGGATGCAATACTTGGGGGTGACCCCACCTCCACTCTGAATACCACCAATGGACACTTCAGAGCCTAGTCCAACAAGGCAGGAGGTGGAGGAAGCTAGGTGGGCTGGTGCCAGAATTGGAATATGCATACCATCTATCGCCCCTCTGCAGTTAGGGAAACCCATTTGTGCAAAGCCAGACACAATGTCATGCACGTTACCGAGAGTCACGGTTCTTCTGAGCAGGATGCGATTAATGGCCCTACAAACTTGCATCAACACGATTCCAACTGTGGACTTCCCCACTCCAAACTGGTCAGCGGCCGATCGGTAGCTGTTTGGAGTTGCCAGCTTCCAGATTGCAATAGCCACCCGCTTCTCCACTGGCAGGGCAGCTCTCAATCTCGTGTCCTTGCGCTGCAGGGTGGAGGCGAGCTCAGCACCCAGTCCCATGAAAGTGGCTTTTCTCATCCGAAAGTTCTGCAGCCACTGCTTGTCATCCCAGACTTGCAGGACGATGTGATCCCATCACTCAGTGCTTTTTTCCCCAAGCCCAAAAGCAGCATTCCATGGTGGTGAGCATGTCTGTGAATGCCACAAGCAATCTCGTGTCGTATGCGTTACTCAAGTCGATATCATCGTCGGAGTCCTCACTGTCACTTTGTATCTTAAAGAATAACTCGACTGCCAAACGTGATGTGCTGGCGAGACTCGTCAGCATATTCCTCAGCAGTTCGGGCTCCATTCCCGCAGACCGAAAGGGAAGACAGAGTGAGCAGCACAAAAAACATTGAAAGATGGCGCCAATTGTGGATGGAAGCAAAGGGATTGCTGGGATGCAAACCGATGCATCAAGGGGTGTTGGGACAGGACCCAGAATGCCCCGCACCCTCCACCCCCTTCCCACAAGCCACAGCACCGGAATGGGAAGAGGTGCTCTGTGGGATAGCTGTCCACAATGCACTGCTCCCAATGCCGCTGCAAGTGCCACAAAAGTGGCCACACCAGTATGCTTGCAGCTGTCAATGTGGACAGACTGCAGCGCTTTCCCTACTGCGCTCTCCGAAGGCTGGTTTAACTCAAAGCACTCTACATTTGCAAGTGTAGCCATGCCCTAAGAAGCTTCCATTCTAGAGGAATGTACTAGCAAGGCTCAGATCTCAATCTCCTACTGAGTGATCAAACTTGTAGCTCAGCAGCCAATATTACGTTTTCCCTAATGGACAGAGAAGAGGACAGTGTCAGGGCCCCTGGTTTTTATTCAGACACTCACTACTTCATTCTGTGACCCTGGGCCAGTCAGCCATAATAACCTCTCTACTGTCATCAGTAACAACATCTATCTGATGGGTTGTTGCAAGACTTGCTTAATTGTTTAGTACTTTGAAGTCCTCAGACGACAGGTTTAGATAAATGCAAAAATTACATTATTTTACATTTCATTTTTGTTTTTAGGTTCCGGTCCTCACTCCTCAAGTAAAGCAGGATTATACACAGATTCCACCCTCACTTTGCTAGAAGGAAGTGCATGATTGACCTTCCAAAGCAAAATAGATAACACACTTCATATTTCAGTTATATTGAAACATTTCTGCAGGAGAGAAATGCATATGGAGGGCCTGATCTTGCCAACACTTACAGGAGTGCTGGAACAATTTTTATAGTGGGGGTGCTGAGAGCTATTGAACCAAACTATAAACCCTGTATATGATGGAAACCACTTCAAGCCAGGGGTGTGGCAGCACTCCTCGTTCCAGCACATATGAACACTTATGTACAAGAGTAACTTTGCACATGTTAGTAGCCCAACTGAAGTCAATGAGACTATTCAAGTGAAAAAAGTTACCCATATGTGCAAAAGCATTCACAGGATCACCCGATGCTGATCACTTATAGTGCCACTTCTTCAATTTACAAAGAGGGGAGTGCAGAAGAGCTTACCTGTAAGGTGAGGTGGACTACTCATGCTTTACACTCTATAGGATACTAATTATACCCTTCTGTCACCTATAAATAGATTAATTTTGAGGGGCATCTTTTTCTCCTTTCTAAATGTTCACATATTTGTGTTTCAAACCAATTTTTCTGTTTAAAGGCTATTTCCAAAAAAAACAAGCCTTCTCCCTTCAGTTTCGGTGAGCCTGGTATATACCACATTGAACTGTCAATTCTTTTTACAGCTTGTTACAAAAACTGTAAGTGATAAGGCAGAAAGAAAACCTATAGGGATGCAAATGCAACAAGCTGCCAAGATCTTAGAGTGCTGACTGCTTTCTCAGCACTGTGCAATCCTGAAATTTTGATAAGCGCTTTTTAAAAAAAGCTATCTGAGAGCTGGTGATAAGGTTTGGGGAAAAGGCAGTAAATATGCACAAAGTGGCCACAATGTTCAACCCAACTGCAAGTAATGCATGGGACCCAGATGGAAACATTAACAATCTGCTTTAATACTCCACTTTAATAGAACCATATTAATATAAGCTGAAAGGGGGCATGTGCACTCTGTTAGAGACACAGGCATATGATTCTCATTTAAACAATTTTTGCAGCAAAATACAAAATTAATTTTTTTTTTTATTTAAGAGATTTGTTTCCCTCTGGAAACCACTTTAGAAAAGGTTTCATTGCATCTGTCACTGAACCCCAAAATAACTTATTAAATGTGCTGGTCGCTATCATTTTAAACCCTTTTTATTTTTCTGGTCTGGCTATTCTGGATTTAAGATATAATTTTCCCCTGACAGAGGAGGATAATCCACTTGTATTGTATTCAAAGTGACAGATGGCAGAATATTTCATACTACAGACGATTTATAGTTTTATTACAGTCACAGTCTTCTTTAGCATCTAACACATTGATTATACACCATATGTTAACCCACAGCAAATAGGGTGGACTGTATCAATCCTTTATAAAACAATTCCTTTTTTCTAATACAATGTTTGGATATACAGGCTAAAAAAAGGGTTTACCGTGACTTAATAATGTAAGAAAAGATTCGCTCTACTTGTACCACTGCGTATGCAAGTACTAGGTTGCCATAACCTCAATACATTATTTCCTTTTGATTTCTAAAACAAAAATGTACTTATCTAGAGCTCTAGATGTCCTGCCAGCACTTACAATCACATGCACAAATGTCATCAAGATTCAATATAAAAAAGCACGCCAATTAGCCTAATGTTTAAACAAAAACACAGCCACAATAGAATAATAGAAACAAACCAACATATTCTGTCCCATTCACTCAATGCCTTTACTTTCCCTGAATGCCTGTGCGAACAGATAGGTCATGCTAGATCCCCTAAAGGTCAGCAGACTTGGGCTATTTGGAACCAAGGGGGGGAGAAAAGAATTCCACATTCAAGGGACCCTCACAGAGATTATGCTGTTGACAGCTCTGTTTTTAATTCTGGTAGTATTAAAATGAAATGCATTTTCTTATTTATCACACATGAAGGGGCCTGGTTCCATTAAATTCAGCAGAATGACTCATTGATTTCAATGGTAATTGGATAGTTGATTAATAATTATTTAGACCCTGATTAAAGGAAGCACTGAAGTCTGTGAATAGGGTTAGATCATTGTTAACGTTTAAAAAAGGAATAGTGTGAAAACTTTAAGGAATTATCCAGTACCAGACTACATTTTTACATCTAAATGTTCTAACAGTTGTAAAAATAATAATGTCTCAGTTTTCAAATGTAACTCATTTCAAATTAAATAATTGAAAATCGTTTTTTTCGTTACTGACTTTTCCTGACAAGCCTTGTGTTCAGGATCCATTTTTGCACTGATGTTATCACAGCTACTGAGAAAAGATCAGCACTGATTTAGGGTTTGTGATGTCATGAGCAGTTCCAACAGATACATGGTATCCTGATCTCAGCAGTAAAATTAGAAAAATATTTTTTCAACTATTTTGCTTTTAAAAATTACAGATACAAGATTGTGAACTCTCTTTGTCTATGCCAGGGGTGGGCAAACTACGGCCCAGGGTCCGCATATTATTTTAATTTTGATTTTAATCTGGCCCTTTGAGCTCCAGCCGGGAAGTGGGGTAGGGGGCTTGCCCCGCTCTGCGCGGCTGCCAGAAGCAGCAGCATGTCCCCCCCCTCCGGCTCCTACGCATAGGGGTAAGCGCCACCCAGAGCCTGCACCCCTGACCCTCTCCCATGCCCCAACGCCCTGACCCTCTCCCGCCCTCCAAACCCATCGGTCCCAGCCCGGAGCACCCTCCTGCATCCTCAACCCCTCATCCCCAAGCCCACCCCAGAGCCCGCACCCCCCAGCCAGAGCCCTCACCACCCCTGCACCCCAACCCCCAATTTCATGAGCATTCATGGCCCGCTATGCAATTTCCATACCCAGATGTGGCCCTCGGGCCAAAAAGTTTGCCCATCCCTGGTCTATGTTTACAGTCCCTGCTGAAATGGGGCCCCAATCTGATTGCGACCTTCAGGTTCTGATTCAATACCCACTGAAAGTAATAGAAAGACTCTCACTGACTTCCAGCAACTTGGATCAGGCCCTTAGATGCTACTGGAAAATAACAATAATTTATACTTTCACAGCTAGATTGCGTAAACCTTACTTACACTGGTGAGAACGTAGTGATATAATAATCAAATTAACCTCATTGAGTAAGTGCTTCCCAAGGTGAAGAAAGGCTACCAAACATTTATAAGGGTTGCACTATCTAACCTTCAGCCTACAGAATACCGTATTAGAAACTCAAGATTTTAATCTTTTAAGGCTCTGCAGCTCACGACTTCTTAACTATTCCATTTATTTTAAAGAATTTGCCAGAAGCTGGAAATGGGCGACAGGGGATGGATCACTTGATGATTACCTGTTCTGTTCATTCCCTCTGGGGCTCCTGGCATTGGCCACTATCGGAAGACAGGATACTGGGCTAGCTGGACCTTTGGTCTGACCCAGTATGGACGTTCTTATGTTCTTATTTACTTGAGTGAGTGTATACTTTTTAATCAATGTCTGCCGAAATCACCAGTACAAACGTGAAAATAGTAATCAAGTTTCCAAAAATAAATTACAGAAGAATCAGCATCAATTTACAAAACCAACAATTTTGTAAACCAGACTATGGGAGAGGAGGCTAGGAATAATTGGTTTTTCAGCCAAAATATATAGTCCCTCATTTTCCACGTCTCCCCTCATGTAGTACATGCAGGACTTGAGATGTATAGTGATTTATGCAGTGGAAGATACCACTATAGTGCAATTTAAGTTAGGAGTGCTAATTTAAGTGTGATATATGCTGCATTTATTTAGCTGACTCTGGATAAAACCCTGAACACCTATGTTCTGTTCAGTGTACCTCGATAATTCCTATTAACATTAATGTGCTAATAAATCCCCCACACTATGCAGCTGTTGAAACCAGCTCCTGTAGACCCAAAAGCCAACTGTAATAAGGTATTATTTTGTTTTACATAAAAGAATATGGGCCCTATCTAATCTTTGGGTGCATGTGCTCAGTTCAGTTCAAACGGAACCTCATTCATGTGTGTTCAAAGTCAATTCCAGTTGTAAATATATATTGTTACAAATTGTTATTTTGCTTAGTTGATTAATAATTTCATCCCTACTGCCACTAAATAACATGTATTTTGTTTGTATACACTGGCCAGCTTGTCTCCCTAACCTTCTGTTATTATTAACTGTTTGTATTACTGTATTGCCTAAGAGCCCCAGTTCTGGACCTGGACATCACTGTATTTGGAACTGTACAAACACAGAACAAAGAGACAGGCCCAGGCCCAAAGAGCTTAGAGCAGTAGATACTGGACAATCTAGTTAGACTGATTCCATCCCTCCTTAATTACTGATCCTTCGAGTTATCAGCTGTAGACAGGAAAATTTGAAAAACACGTTTATTCCTATATCTAAGAAAATGTTGCAGCAGGAGTATGTACAAAAACCACCACTGTGTATTATACAAGATAGCAGTGGAACTACATACACCCAATATTAGAAGGAAACACACTAGATCTGTAGATGGAAAATACTTCAAAATAATTTATTAGCCAAAACAGAAGACTAGCCTTTGTGTAAATCTACTTCTATTAAAAATCAGGGGGGTAGCCGTGTTAGTCTGGATCTGTAAAAGCAACAAAGAGTCCTGTGGCACCTTATAGACTAACAGACGTATTGGAGCATGAGCTTTCATGGGTGAATGCATCCGACGAAGTGGGTATTCACCCACAAAAGCTCATGCTCCAATACATCTGTTAGTCTATAAAGTGCCACAGGACTCTTTGCTGCTTCTATTAAAAAGTCTTTCCAGCAAACTTTCACAGTGACTTGGGCAAACTTGGATTGCCTTTAAAAAATACAGAAACACAATATCAGTGAATGAAGGTAATGCAGCTGATGTAATATATTTGGATTTTAGTAAGCATTTGATACTGTGTTTCACAAAATCTTACAGGAAAAATTAATTCAAATTGGCTTACAGAGGAAAACAGAGATGTGGATTGTAAACTGGATTAAGAGACCATAAACAATAGCTTGGATACCTCTCTACACTACAGTATCTAAGCTCTGATGAAAGGCAAATTTATTTATTGCAGTTACCACAGGAACACTGAGATTGATTTCAGAGCATTAGGAAAAATGTTGGTGAAAATTATATTGAAACAGGGGTCCATTGTGTGAAAAGATACAGATGAGGATTGGACTCAGTGCAGACTCTGACAACAGATAAGATCACAGAGGACACGGGTTACAGTAGTTCCTCAGGGAAACTCAAGAAGAAGTATATGCATGGTTAATCAACCACATCCTCAAGTTCTATAGATAGATGACAAGGATGCATGCACACCCACAAATTTACCTACAGGGCTACGAGTGACAGAGTCCTGGGGAACAAACCCAGCTGCCATTTCCCTCATTATTAGCTCACCCGAAGACAACATTCCCAACTCCTTTAGGCCCAAGAGAGGGGCTGAGGAACAAGGCCAGTTTAAGGCAATGCAGTGCCCTAACGACAGCTCTGGCAAACACTTCCAGAGCTCTGCCCCCATGGCTCTGTGCCCAGCCACACCCTTCCCTAGTTGAAGTGATGATAACAGAACCCTCCTTCCCCTCCCAGGCAGCGACAGCGGTATGATGATCCTTTCTACACCAGAGAAGAAGCAAGATGGGCCCCCTCTGCCTCCTAAGAGGCATGAGTGGCAGCAGCCCCCACACACACCACCACTAATATTTACCCCAATAACCAGGGTATATCTGCTTTGGTTGGTGGGCAAGGCCTGCTGCATTCTTCTCCTTCTGCTACATGCAGAGTCCTCTGCTGGGTTGGCCTTGTCGGGGGCACCCAGAGCCGCAAGCCATTTTGATGCATGGGACAGTGCACATCACTCGGAGCTGTTGTTTCAAGCTGTCTGCAGATTCAGGCAAACATCTCTGCATCGGTTACATTTGGGGGGCATAGCCCATACAATTTCAAAATTTTCTTCACAACTATGAAATCTAGCAACTTTCCTTTTTTTAAAAAAAAATAAGAACCGAGATTCGGATGTAATCACAAGACTCCAGGAGCAGAGGTCCTTGACATAGGCCTCTGGTGCCTATGTAGGGTGGCCAACTTTCTAATTTGTGAAAACCGGACACTGAGTGCCGGAACTTCCCCCGCCCCCTGCTCCGCCTCTTCCCCCGAGGCCCTCCGCCCACTCCTCTTTCCATCCCACCGTCGCTCGCTGCTCTTTCCATCACCCTCCCCCTGCCAGCTGAGCAGGGCTCTAGGGGTGGAAGTGTGACTGGGCAAGACGCTGGAGAGAGAGAGCCGGACTCTGGGGGTGAGTAACTGGGGCAAGATGGAGGAGAGAGAGCCAGGCTCCGGAGGTGGGGGGGTGACTGGGGCAGGCTGGGGGAGGGAGAGGCATGCTCTGGGGGTGGAGGAGTGAGTGGGGCAGGACGGGGCAGGGAGAGCAACGCTCGGGGCAGGACCAGGGAGCCGCCAGAACCTCTCTCTGCGGGAGCTGTTGCTGAATGCTCCTCCAGGCTCCAGCAGCAGCAGCTGCTCTTCCCTCCCCCCAGCGGCAGAGGCGGTTACTACAAGTAACTGGACTTTTAGTGTCCGGTCAGCACTGCTGACTGGACCCGGACAGGTTCCCTTTTCGACCAGACTTTCCGGTCGAAAACCAGGCACCTGGCAACCCTATGCCTTAATCCAGCCATGATGGGTTTTATTTAATAGGAAACAGGGTACTTTGCCTGGAAAGCAGGACCAGGGTTGAGGATACCAGTGCTATATCTGCCCAAAGCTATTAAGTGTGCAATAACCACCCAATGGCCCAAACCTGCTTATCCACCATTTAGCTAAGATGAACTATAAATCAATAAATAATGTGGTGGGTTGGATGCGGGCACAGTGTAATGAATTTCTGACAAAACCAGAAGTGTTTAGTGCTATGAATTACTGTGTTGTTTCAATAATATAGTGATGTTGGCTGCCTAGGAAGTACTGGCAGGAAGAGGGAAGTCTAACAAAAAAGCTGAAACAATTTCTGAAAACTACAAAAGTACAGGACCAAAGTTAAAGCTCCATTTCTACATTGTTATTGATTACTCTCGCACAGGAGCGTCTGCCCAATTAAAATATAATTGCTAAACTTCTATCCTACCATAACTTGCTGATGCACAACAGTACCTGGAGTCCAGTGAATCCCTTAATTTCATTCTATGAGTATGTCTTAACTGCACAGTTAAACTGGGTTCTTACTAGGTTTAGCCTACAGTCCCCTATCATCTACACAGGAAAACCTCTGGACAGGTCTGGAGAGTCTTTAAGCCCAGACTAGTTTACACAGCTGTGGGGTGTGGATTAGAACCTGTGCTCCACTTTCACTTGGGTTGGAACCCTCTCACTTTGCAGTGAGAATGCCAGTTAACTCACTCAAGTACGGATAGTCCTCAAACCCTTCCCACAATTCCCCCGAAGGACAAAGTTCTCCCACAACTGACCTGGAAAGAATCATAGAAAGTCTCAACACAAAGAACCATGGGCTATGCTCCCAGACACACATGGGTGAATGCAGAAACAGCGAGGATGCAGTAACGTGGGTGGGGCTTTCCTGTGAGGACTCTCACCCTGGACTAGGCTAAGGTGGGTGCCAATCACCCAGGTTAACTGTGCAGGGAACACATACTCTAAACACCTAACCAATCCTAGCTGCCTCCCAGTCATCCATGGAAAACTCCGGTCTTCAGAATAAATTGTTTCCCTCTTCCTACACTCCATCAATTGATTACAAAACAATGCCAAAATAATCACACCATAAGCATGCACAAGTGGTGCAGGGCAGCCTTAAAATACTTGGGACACATTTCATTCCCAAACTACATCTGTGATTCAGGGTGCTTAGCTATATATGGAGATTGAAATGTTAAGGCAATAAAAAGAATTTCCAATAACACTGTAGAAAATTAGTTGAAACAGAAATTTAAGAAGAGCAAGATAAGTCCTAAAACAGGTAAAAGCCGAGTATGTCACGCCAGTTTCAATGTTTTACTTCAGTTCTTCCTGATCCTGTCTCTATTCTGAAAACAGATTGGCTTCGCTTGAATTTATTCATGCTCTTTAAGTCAAGGGCCCCATTTGGGTAATGTAATCCATATGTTTGTTATAGCTGTGCTTGCTATAATTAAGGATCAGATAAGTTGAATTATGAACCCCATCCTCTATATACAATCTTGACCATTTAAAGGCACATTTTGATGACTAGGCACAGAAGATGTGAGCAAGGATGCAGCTGACATGGTCTAAAATATTATTAAAATTATTTTTCAATTCGAAGTCAAAATAACAGTATTCTGAGAAGGTAGAAATATCTTTTTTTTAAAACCCTGCTGTAACGCCCTCCAACCCCCGATAATTTTTAAAAGTAAAGTGTCATATGTTTCTCCAACACTATGTATTTTGCAAGGAATAGCGTATTGTAATGGGAAAGAAGAAAGCATTAGGAACTTTACATGGGAATTATAGTTTACAATTTTAGAGCGTACCTGTTCCTTTAGTCTGAATTCTACATAGCTGGATTTGGCCTGGGCAACAGGCTCGGTATTTGTGACATGGTGAGGACCCTGCTGGATATGAAAATACATATGAGTCTCTCCTGTTGCATGGTCAGAGAGAATAAAATCTATCACATGCTGAGAAAATAAGCAATTAGCAAAAGTATTACCTGTAGCACTGGTTTGATCCTCAAGAAAAGGGTTTTGTTTTGCTCGTTTGTTTATTTTCCAGACAGCGGTGACTGTAAGACTTTTGAGTGTGAAAGGGTACAATGGAGATGGAGATGCAGTGAAAGGGTACAGCTGATGATGGTAGTGATATAAGGGAGGCAGGAAGCAATAATTCAGAGTAGAAGGGGGTGCGATGAATAGACACGACTTACAGGAGATTAGGCAAAGCAAAGCTTTGATGGATGCACTAGGGTTGTAGTTGGATCAAAGAAGGCTTAAGGCAGCAATCTATATAATCCTCCAAATGAAGAATTTAGCAAATTCCAAAGATAATTTAGGGAAGAAGGGGGTGGAGAGAGAATTGTTGTTTGTGACCCAGCAAATGGCCACCTTCCCTTTAGAGAACACATGCCCCAGCCTACCATTAGGGGGCACTATGCTGCTGGAGATTCTGACTTTTATTTGAGACTTAAAACTGAAGTCCTGACTGCTGATGGTCGACTCAAAGGTGCCAATGCACTTTTTACCGGGAGTCGGAATGTTAGCTCCACAGTGGTCAGGGACTCAGTTCTACATCTCATCTGAAAGATTAACATATAAAATAAATTGCCATGTAAGGCCAACTGGAGCCAATGGTATAAATGAGTAAAACAGCTAGACAGACATTTTTATAGAAGAGGATTAAGAGAGGTGGCAAACAAGGAGGTGAAGATGCAATCACTAGGATAGGTCTTGCTGAGCTAACTGGCCTTTGCGTATCCATCATTCCTTATGAACTGAAGAACCTACACATAGTACCTTCCTTGGGACGACTGCTCATGATTAGATCCATTTAGGGTGACCAGACGTCCCGATAAAATCGGGACCGTCCCAATTTTTAGCTGTTTGTCCCGTGTCCTGACCGATCTCTGGTTGGGACACAATTTGCACTCGGCTTTTTTTTTATTTTTATTTTTTTTTTTGGCCCCCCGCCCCCGGTGTCCTGAAATTTTCTTCATCTCATCTGGTCACCCTAGATCCATTTGCTTTACACAATGGTTGTGTGACACTGGTGAACCAAAAGTCAGTAAATCACAGCATGCCACTCAATAATGTAGCTAACGTGGGACTTATTTCCTTTTAGCATGACTTTTCACACTGATATGTAACATATCATAATGTGATATGCATTTGCTCCCTGCATTGCCGCCTTGACAGCATTTACAGCTTGAGAAGCAAGAAATAGGCTGGGAATCAAACCTGTGCCTTCCAGATAGCAAACACTACCATCAGGCTAGCCTTATGGCACAGCTTGTAAATTACAACGTTTTCTACTGGACATACCCAGCTCCACAACGATGAGCTGGAAGGAGTCAATAATACGACATCATGGCATACTGGATAGACAGACCAAACAAAGTTAACGTTATCCATACACAAAAAGCCTGACATTGTAAAGCATTCTATAGATGAGTATTAGCTTTATAATGAGAATGGTTAGATATCCAAGCCTGCATGTATTTATTACCACAGTATAAAAACAACCATCACCACTGTACACCAATTATCCACATACTGAAATTCTGTACATACCTGTGATACAAAAGGCCTAGGGGGCAGGGCAGGTGGTGGTGGTAACCAACCTGACTTCACAGCTGAAATGAGAGAGAAACAAATAAAATTAACTAATACAACTAAAAACTAGATCAGCGGTTTGCAAACTTTTTGAGCTGAGCCCCCTCTTTGAGTTACAATTTTTGGATGCACCCCCCCAACCCAGACAAAAATAGACACATGCAAAAGTATGCTTGATAGCCTACTCATAACCCTAACAGAGACCTTGATGCCAACTTTTAATTAAATTACCTACACCTGTAAGTTTCAAATACACAGACACTTACCAATTGCACAGCCAAGGCTTCCTCAGCAGTGGGCCGCCTCTACCTTGCAGCCAGGCTGCACCACTAGGGCAGGGCCAATACCTGTCCCTCTGCCCCTCCCACCCAGGTTTTCAGGGTGGGGAAAGGCATGTGCCACTGGGTCTGGGGGCAGAGCGAGTGCTGGGCGCAGAGGCTGATGGGCACAGAAATCGGTATGGCCGCGGCAGATGTTTACACTGACCCAGAGGCTGGGTGGCCCGCTGAGGTAAGTCAGGAGGGGGCCCTGGGAGAGCTGGCCTGGGCCCCGCCACACGGTGCTGGCACGAGACACTTGGCATCCCCACTCGCCCCCCTCCCCCCCCGAACATTCCTCCATCCCCTCAGGAAGGCGTGCCCCACAGTTTGAAAACCTCAGAACTAGACTATTTTCTCTGCTGACTGTCAGTGAACAGGTGGTTTTCAACATTTTTAATGATGAAAATCAACCTGGGTCTTTACTGAAAACAAATCTGAGCAAACACTGTTTGAAACCTCTTCCTGCTACAGCACACCCTCTGAAAAAGACCAGAGATTTAAATGCTATAAAAAGCCTACTGTTAAAATAAAAGGTAAAGATATATTCAGTCAGCCACAAAAATATATACAGTCAGCTGCATGCAGCTAAAACAATTTGACTGTAGTTAAAGTACAGAGCTGGGGTGAAAGTCTACTTATTTTTAGGACTCTGTTCTTTGTCATTAACATTATTGCCTTTTTAAAAAACTAATGCAGTGTACGAATGTAGACATTAGGGTTTGCTCAAGATAAAATACTCTGACAAGTCACAAAGCCCAGTCAGAGAAGAAAATATCTCCCATGGAATTAGAATGGATGCTTAAGTGAAGCATACAGAGATCAGTTTTAGCTTTGATTTGTTTTGGGTTTTTTTGAAGGGAAAAAATATTTTAACAGTCACTTTTGGGCCCCTTGGGTAATCTAACAAAGCAACATCATGCGATCTTTCATTCTGAGCCAGTGAACTGAGTTGGTAACAACCATGTGGGCCATCCATTATAATTCTCAATCTGGCTCTCGTTAAATCCGTAAAACCCATCTCAGGGCAGAACTGCAAGGAAGATGAGGCTTTGTAAAGGCAGCTGTGATAAGGAGGACTAGATTAACACATAGATATCAAGTGAATTTGATGGAAGTCTCGACTGATTTTCCCTTCTAGAGGCCCCTATGCTGCGTAGCCTTCCCACCACTTGCCTTTGAAAAAATACGAGACAGCCTATCTCAGATTTGTGTTTATTTGTAAAACCTAAAATGTAGCACTAAACCAACAATTAAAATAAAACAGCCCTTTTACTATAATAGTGCTAAACAAGGGGTTATATATACACATTTGTGTTTAGTTATATCCATATTCTAAAAGACCACATAGACCATTACAAGTTTTGTTACAGCATAACCATTTAACTTATTAAAATGCATTCGATCTAAAATTGTCCATAAATTTTCCATAATGCAAACCTGTTCGTTTCCTTAAAAAAAATAAAAAATAAAAAAGAGGATCTAAAGCACAAAGGCCCAGATTTTTTAAGTTATTTAGGCGTTGTTACACTCAGCGACGCAACAATGGGATCTACACTCCTAAGTGCCTAAATTCCTTTTGAAAATGAGATGCAAGTTCCTAAATCAGTTAGGTATTGCAACGCTGAGTGCAACAATGCCTAAATTGCTTTAAAATCTGGACCCACGTACACAGAGATGTTCATGTAAAAATGCATGGGTAAAACATTGAATACAGTTGTATTGGCTAACTACAGCTCCAACGAGGTGTGTGACACACAAGATGGAAAAAACAAAGAAGTGCCAAACAGGGATGCAGAACTACTGAATCCTAATTTAGGCTACCTAGGGAAGCCGCTTATATACTGCAGGTATAAAAGACTATTCACAAAATATTCAAACGGGCAAAGATTAAGTTACTAGAACCCTTCACACCATGTTTAATTAGATTTTTTAAAAGCCACTATACAGCTGTGATGTTTTCATCTGTCATCACTCACCTCATCCACCCAACTAGTCTCTGAGTGGGAGCGGAGGGGTGAGAAACCTTCCCTTCCCGACCCCAGATTCCTGATTATTACTGTTTATTGAGTGCTGACAGTGTGCCTGGCAAGTACAGACTAATAGTCCCTACTCCAAGTGGAATCTAATTCAGACACAAAAGTTCCCCAGGTCAGTCACACACATTCTATGTAGAAGATGGTTGCATATGCTCAAAGTGATGAACTTATCTTGGGGAAATCTTGCAGGAGTCATGCTTAGGAATTAAACTGAAAAATCTGAATATATTTTACATTGCCTGATGTAGGAGAATGATAAGAATAATATCATCTATGGTTTTCCACAGACTTCAAAATGTTTTGCAAAGGAAAGGAAGTGTTATCTCCATTTTACAGATGGAAAAGACGGAGACTGAGCTGAGGTGACTTGCCCAAGGTCACCCAGCAGATCAGTGGCGGTGCCAGCTAAAGAACACAGGTTATCTGATTCCCAGTGCCGTGCCCTATCCACTGGATCATACTGTGCACTGAGTGCTGAGAAATCAGATCGCTCACACCACAAAAGCAAGAAAGGAGCAATTTCTGAAGCCTAGGGAAACTCTTAGTTAGACTAACATCATGATATGCACCATTCAATAACAAGACAGTAAAATCACCATAGGTCAGTCCCTTCCAGTTGAGACTATTTCTTACAATTATGCTGTGGGAGCCAGAACTTAAAGCTACAGAGGACATTACAGTATGAGTGGCAGGACTGGCGAGGTAATCCAAACTCATGGGACTAGGCAGTGATGGAGTACAGTACTCATAGCCAATGGTCGTTGGTACTGCATACTGTGTTCGGTTGTTCCCTTAACTTTCTGACTAATTTGGCCCACTTCTTGTGCCTACTAATTTTCTGTTTACCTCTGACATGCCCTCATAGCCATTTGTACAAAAAAGGCTCCTCACCTCCTCTTCATGCCAGAGCTGTCTTTCATAGGCGCCGACTCGTGGGTGCTTTGGGGCTGGAGCACCCATAGAAAAAAAAATAACTCCAGGGCTTAGCACCCACTGGCAGTCAGCTACCCCACCTCCCCTCTAGTGTCTCCTGCCCGCCAGCGGCCCTGCCAATCAACTCTTTCCCCTCCCTCCCAGCACCTCCCGCCCGCCGCAATCAGCTGTTCCGTAGCGTGCAGGAGACACTGGGAGGAGAGGGGATGGGGCACGCTTGGGGGAGGGGACGCAACTGGGCAGGAAAAGGCGGGCCAGGGGTGGGGCCTTAGGGGAAAGGGTGGAGTGGAGACAGGGCCTGAGCAGAGGTTGAGCACCCCTGGGGAAAGGAGGAAGGTGGCGCCTGTGCTGTCTTTAACCTCAACATTGCTCCAGAGAATACAGCATCTAGTGTGCATTTTGTATCCCCAACACTCATCACTGTATCCCAGTGATACACTCGATCCCCAGAGAAATGATGAGATTCTATACAGAGGAAATGAGTTTGCCCAACAGGGAAAGCATGTTCTGAAGTTGCTCCCAAGCTCAGAACGTGTACTTGGCACCCACACAACGCTGCCAGAATGGTCCACACAACCTTCCTTATTAAAATTACTTTTCTCTGAAGTGCTCAAGTAGAGCACAGAGCATCTTATTTCAGCTTTTAAAATATGCCACATTTCAGAGTTTAGTATTTTAAGCTAGTGAGATACTTAACCATGCGAATTTGACCCAGTTTCCTCTTTTTTTAATCCTACAAATTCTAACTTAAGCTATTCATGAAATATTCATAAAATCCCTGCTGTTTCAGAACATCTATGGCCTGTTGTTAGAAGGAAATCATGCTTATGTTAGTACAATTGCCAGAGAAGATTTGGAGTCAGCTGACTATCAAGAGGTAATAACTTCTTATAAAAACCATGCTCTGTTTTTTCCCAAAGGGCAATGAAAAGAGTGTTAATGACAGGTGATATTGACTTGGACCTTCTCAAGTATCATTCCCCTAAAAAAGGAGCATGCTATAAAACAAATACATCTTTGCACATTTCAGCAGCTGTCCCGGAAGGACAGCCTTTCTTGGAAATTGGTCTACATAGGGTTTGTCGGTGTTGGGTTCTGACTGTTAAAGATGGTATTGTGTGTACTTTGGAAGTATAAACTAGCACAGCAAACAGTTCTTTCCATGGTGAACACAAATATCAGGCTTCTTTCATAGAAAACAGCAGCAAGTAACTGGAAAAGAGGAGGTTACTTATCGTAACTGGATGTTCTTTGAGATATGTGATCCCTATCTGTATTCCACTAGGGTTACATATGCGCATCGTATGCCCAGAGAAGGAGAATTTGAAAGTAGTGTCCATTGGTCCATGCATGCACCTTGTGCTTCCCATCTGAGGCGACAAAGGGTGAGGCGAATTGACCATGTCTCCAGTTTCTTTTCCACGGTGAATCTGACAGATCCAAAGCAGAGGGGCAGGAGGGCGAGAAGTGGAATACAGATAGGGACCACACATCTCAAAGACCCTCCAGTTACAGGTAAGTAACCTCCTCTCCTTCTTTGAGTGATGGTCCCTATTATATTCCATTGTGCATGACTGACAAGCAGGACCTAAGTTGGACGAGGGTGCAAGGTTGGGGATGGAAGGGTCATGCGGAGAACCGCCGTGCCAAAGGAGACATGCACTGCTGAGTCCTGTACCAAGGCATAGTGTGTTGCAGATGTATGGACAGAACTCCATGTGGCTGCTCTACATATGTCTATGAGAGGCACATGCCGTGGTCATTGCTTCAGCTCTAGTGGAGTGAAGCCCTACCCTTGTGGTGGGAGGTAGGTTCGACAGCTGGTAGCAGAGTTTAATGCAGCCAGAAATCCATTTGGAGATTCTCTGGGTGGATATGGCCTGTCCTGATTCTCTCTGCTACCACAACAGTCTAGGGGACTTCCTGATTGTTTTTGTTCTCTGCAGGTAAAAGACCCAACTTCATCGGACATTGAGGGAATGGAGTCTATATTCTTCTGCAGACGCATGCAGTTTCTGAAAGAAAACAGGTAAGTGAATGGATTGGTTAATTTGAAACTGGGAGATCACCTTTGGTAAACGTTTTGGGTGTAGGCGTAAGGAGACCTTAACCTTGTGGAATACTGTAAATGGCAGGTCCACCATCATAGCTCTGAATTCCCCAACCCTTCTCACTGAAGTGATAGCAACAAAAAAGGCGACCTTCATGGAGAGGAGAGACATGGATCAAGACGCCATTGGTTCAAAAGGGGAAGTTGTTAATCCCAATCCTTGTTGTAATAAGGTGTTCAGCTCTTGGGTGAGAAAACTGTCATAAGAGTGGTCCCCGAAGGGGGATGGGGCAAAGGGTCTTGAAGCATTACAAACTTGATCATATCTCCAGGGCGGATGATATTCAGCACTCATTTGTCCCTTGTTATTGCACTCTGAGTGTGAAAAAGAGTGCTAGATAACCTCTGAAAGGAGTCAAAGGGTCGTGAGGTGTTAGGCTCAGTGGTTGGCAGCTCTCGAGCTCACATCAAGAGCTTGCATCAAAAATACCTCTTGGTTTGGGTTGGGTTTGAGACTGAAGCCTGAGGGGGGGCCCAGGGAAATGAGACCTTTGGATCTTTTGTCGCTTGCATGGAGGTTCATAGGGTCTATGTTGGTAAAACTGTGGAGACCTGTACCTCTGTGTGGATGACGGGCAGTGGGACTTTCGTTTCGAGGCAAAAGTGTAGATGTCCAATGAGCGAAGAGTAGCCCTAGAGTCTTTTAGTGTATGCAAAGACTCATCTGTCTTCAGGTTGAAGAGATGGGATTCACCAAAAGGGAGATCCTCTATTGTGTTCTGGACCTCCCTTGAAAAACCAGAAGCAGGAAGCCAAGACTCTACACGTCACGATGACTGTAGCCGTGGCCCTGGAGGAAGCATCAGCCGCATCCACTGTGGATTGTAGGGCAGTTTTGGCTATGAGTTGTCCTTTCTTGCCAAGGGTCTGAAAGCAGGCACAGTCTTAGCAAATTCCTCTAATTTAGCATAATTCAAGAAGTTATATTGAGCCAACAATGCTTCATAATTGGCTGTCCTGAATTGTAAACTGGAGGAAAAGACTACTTTTCTCCCCAGTAGATCCAGATGCTTCCCTTCCTTGTCCGCAGGTGTGGCTCGAGGGTGTTTGTTGTTTAGCCATTTCTGCAGCAGCCTGAAATATCAGTGAGTTTGGAGCTGGGTGGGAGAAGAGGAATTCTGAGCCTTTGGCCAGGACACAGTAGCGTCTCTCTGCTCCTTTAAGGGTGGCGGTACACGTGGCAGGAGTGTGCCACATGTGTCCTGGCTGGCTCCAGTATGGCTTCGTTGATCGTAGTGCTATTCTGGTCAGTCCCGAAGTACGGAGAACGTCCAGAAGCTTATGCTGATAGTCTTGGATCTCTTCCATAGGAATGTGGAGTTCCCCCCACAACGCCCTGTAAAAGATCTTGAAATTGTCTGAAGTTATCCAGTAAGGAAAGGGGTGATGTAGTCACAGCTTCGTCCGGCGATGAGGATGGAAATCTAGCTGGCTCCAGCAGAACTGCCAGAATTGGGGTATAAAATTCTTCCTCCGCTATCTGACCCATGGGCATGCCTGATGGATCCCTCAGGGGAGGTGGGGGGGAGAAACAGGTGGCGACTCTTGCAGACTGGGTGGGCTCCAAAGGAGAATACTGTGCTCAGGGCTCCCAATGTGGCCAATAAGCAGGATCAACAGGAGGTTGCAGGAGTCCCCATGGCATGGGGCACCAGTGGCTCTGGGGAAGGTGAGGAGGTAGTTGCTCCCATGGGTGTCAGTCTATGTGATGGTGCATAGGAGTGGTACGGTGTAGACAGTTCTTCCCCCAGTTCCACTTCATCAGAAGAGGAAAAGGCGGACTCTGGTTCCAATGGTGGTACCATTGGTGCCGATAGAGCGGTGCATAACACATGCGAGGAGGCAGTACCATAGGCATATCCCGTGGCAGGGACATGAGTTCTCTGGAAGTGGAAGGACTGAATGGAGGAAGAGACACTGGATCCAGTAAGGCGAAGACATCATGGGGTGCAGCCACATATCTGGATCTCCCTAGTGTAAGGGGCACTCTCTCTTCTCCAGTTGCCAGTAGCAGCGCTGAAGTCCTTCCTGGTGCAGGAGGGTCTCACGTTGTGTGAGATGCCAGAGATGGCAGTACGACAGTTCACTGCCCGGAACAGCTGTATCCCATTGTTTGTGGGTCTTCGTCTTGTGCCTGTGAGACTTAGAACATGCTATGTCCCCTTGTGCTGAGCTGGTGGAGGGAATGTCCAGTTTCTTGGACTTGGAGGAAGACTTACTCCAATAAGCATGGAACTGCTTCCTAATCTCCTGACTAGGCTCTGCCATTGGGCCTTTGGGGGTGGTTTCACCAGCACCGGAGTCAGACGTAGCAGCAGGAGGCACACTCCTTGCTGAATCAAGCTAATATACATGTGGGGGTTCCCCGGCCTGGGTCTGAATGTTGTCTCATGGCCACCTCCACGAGATGCCTGTGGAGACAAAGTGCTTAGACTTCTTGGGTACTTCTTGGGTACTTCTTGGGTACAGTGGCAGATACTGCACCTAGCCACAGTCTGAGCTTCTCCCAGGAAGTAGAGGCAGAGTTGGTGTTTGTCAGTGACAGAGAAGGATTGCGGGCAAGAAGCACAGAGTTTGAAGCCCGGAGTTCTGCGGGGGGCAGGGATAGGGAAAATCCCCCAAGTCTGCTCTAGTCTAACTGTTAAAAACGAGTAACTACTAAAACTAAGAAAGAAATAAACCTAGTAAAACTACAGCTAAATCTGATAAAACTATTCGTAACTGTAATTATTAAAACTGCGTCAGAGACAATTACACTGAAGGCTCCGACCCGGACCATGTGGCGGGGAGAAGTAACTGGAGACACGGTCGGTCCACCCCATCCTTTTTTCGCCTCGGACAGAAGTACGCAGCAAGTAAGGGCGCATACGTGGACCAACGGACACTACTTTCAAATTTTCCAGCTCCAGGCACATGGTGTGCATGCGTAACCCACAGTGGAATGCAATAGGGATCATCACTCGAAGAAGCATAATCCTTCCCTTGGGCTGCTCAATCACATCTTAAGAGTGCAGTAGCCCCCAAGACTGCTGCACTCTCCTCTCCCCATTCCACAGGTGGTGGTGAGGTAGAAATGGCCACTGGATTCCAGCTCTCTTACTCGACTTACCTGGTGTAAGAGAATTGGCAAGGAGTCCAGAGGAGGAGGTGGCTACCACTGTAGCCTCAGCTAACCCAGGAAAATTGGGGCCCTTAGTTCTCCACCAATCATAACAACAGCGGAAGCTGTAGCGTAGATGGGGCTGGTTTTATCAGATTCTGGGAGACTAGAGGAAAATAGAGATCGTGCCCCAGGTTTACTTTTAGGCATTATAAAGATTCTTGTCTCTACCAGTATCTCATGTAAGAATGATACCCCAAAGCTTCATATTGCAAAGCTAACAGATATAGACAAAGCAGCATTGCACTAACCATTGTATTTTCAAACGGGCAAAAAAACTAACTGTGAAGCTTCCAGTAAACTAAGCAGGAGATGCATGCTAAAACCCCACTTAATTATTTTTAAAATGTTGAGGTAAAGGCCCTATGTCACTTTGGCACATCATTCTAAACAACTATAACTATGAAAGAAAAATCACTTATCTTGATGGACCCCACGCCACTCCCAAAAATGTGTGTATACACACGGCTCAGAACATTTTGTAGTACTGCACAAGGTCAGTCACAGAGTACTCCTTCATTCCCAGATACATGGGGATATAGCAAGACATGAGGAAATAACTACTTTAAAATAAATCATTTAAAAGCTTTCATTAATAACAGTTCCCTTTTTCAAATTTAAATAAAATTACTTAAGACAAAAATCATAAGAAAAATGGGAGTAAGGGGAAAAGGTGAATATAATCATTATCCCAAATTATTTCTACAATAAAATCTGCTTTAATTTTATTTGTACTGTGCCAAGGAATCAAGCCAGCATAAACTTTTACATTCACAAGGATGGAACAGAGCAAGAAGATATCCTAGATATCATTCATGTTGAAATGCCTAAGTAGTGGGGGGAAAGGGGAGGGGGAAGGAGTCTTCTTTTTAAAATCATTGTGATATTTAAAATCAGAATGAAGGTTGCACTACTGTAGACAACAAATGTTGATAAATGCAAAGTAATGCTCATTGGAAAACATAATCCCAATCATACAAAATGATTGGTATTAAATTAGCTTTTACCGCTCAAGAAAGAGATCTTGTAGTCATTGTGGATAGTTCTCTGAAAAACATCTGCTCAAAAAAGCTAACAGAATGTTAGGAACTACAGTCAAACCCCTCAATAAGGCGCCCCGCCATAACGTGAAATTGCATATAACGCGATCACAATTTGGCCCCCTTTTAAGACACACAGTAATACAGTACTGTATGTACTGTACCAGTGGTCCCCAACGCCATGATGGCTGCCGGGACACTGACGTGCCCCCGCCTAGTGCCAGGCAGGGGAGAGAAGCTGCGGCCCCGCGCCTGCCGGGGACAGAGAGCACCGACGCCTACAGCCCTGTTGTTCTCTGTCCCCGGCAGGGGCGGGGCCGCGGCTCCTCTTGAAGCCGGAGCGAAGCCGTGGCCCCGCACCTGCCTGGGACAGAGAACAACAGGGCTGCGGTGCTCACAATCCCCGGCAGGCGCGGGGCCGCAGCTTCTCTCCCCTGCTGGGCACTAGGGGCACTAGGCAGCGCACATCAATGCACCACCTTGAGGAGTAGCGCCTCAAACTAGGCACTAGGGGCACTTGGCGGCGCACATCAATATACCGCTATAACGCGACCCAGCATTTAGCACGATGTAATTTTTTGGACCCCAAACATTGCGGTATAGCGGGGTTTCACTGTATTAAGAAAGGAATAGATAATAAGACAGAAAATGTCAGAATGCCATTATATAAATTCATGGCGTGCCCACATCTTTAATACTGCATGCAGTTCCGGTCACCCTTTCTTAAAACAGATATATTGAAATTGGAAAAGGCACAGAGAAGGGCAACAAAAATTATTAGGAATATGGAATAGCTTCCGTATGAGAGATTAAAAAAGACTGGGACTCTTCAGCTTGGAAAAGAGATGACTAAGGGACAATATGATACAGTTCTACAAAATCATGAATGGTGTAGAGAAAGTGAATAAAGAAGTGTTATTTACTCCTTCATGTAACACAACAACCAGGAGTCACCCAATTAAATTAATAGGCAGCAGTTCTTCAAACAACGCACAGTCAAACTGTGGAACTCCTTGCCAGGGGATGTTGTGAAGGCCAAAACTATAACAGGTTCAAAAAAGAACCAGATAAGTTCGCAGAGGATAGATCCATCAATGGCTGTTAACCAGGATGGGCAAGGATGCAACCCCATGCTCTGGGTGTCCCTAGCCTCCGATTGCCAGAAGCTGGGTGTGGACGACAGGGGATTGATCACTTGATGACTGCCTGATCTGTTCATTCTCTCTGAAGCACCTGGCACTGGCCACTGTCGGAAGACAGGCTACTGGGCTAGATGGACCACTGGTCTGACCCAGTATGGCTGTTCATGTTACACCTGCATTACCAAGGGGACTTTTTTGGTTGTGCATATGTGTGTATGTAGAGTGCCTAGCACAATGGGGCCCAATTGGGGCCAATTAGATGCTATGTAACACAAGTATATACATTCATACAGCAGGGACTCAATCTTGCCCTGAACCCTCAATGATCCCGAAGGAGCTGAGGGGGCACTCCACCACTCTCAGAAAGTGCTCAGTACCTGGCAGGATCAAGCCCAACATAGTCTAATGGATCTCCTCCATTTCTACTTTCCAGCATTCTATGATTAACATGCAGGAGTGTGGCTGCTGATTTTATTTATCTTCAGTCTATTCTGGGCACTTAGTATTCTTTAGCTCAAAATATAAGAACAGCAAGCTGTGCCCTTCTAACGAAATGACAGTGACATATTTTTATTGAATAAAATTGCCATAGTGCATTCAGTTGTGAGGTGCCATAAACAGTTTTATTAATAAAGCATTTAGTGTGGTTTTTAACATGAAAGAGGAGTAGTGCCTCAAACTAAAATTACTGGAAACTTTAGAATGATGTTTATTGTATTCCTTGGCAGCTGTCTTCCTTCTCACTTTTATGCGTCTTTCATGACAACAGATTTTCACATTAGCAAGTGCGTAATGCTGTCAGGGTAAGAAAAAAACATCGTTCTGGCTCTCCTAAACTAAAATATAATGCATGATTCTGAAAATGAGGCCTTACCCCTCAAATTGTGTCCAAGTGTGTGATATACACACACACACACCCCCTTTATAGACACTCAGGCTCTTAATATAGACATTCACATTTCAAATGTTAATCATACATAATGTTATGTCATATTAATATATATTGCAGTAGCATCCAAAAATGAATTAAGCACTTTCCAAGCATACAGAAAAAAATATTGCCAGCCATGAAGTGTTCACACTTCAGGGGGCTCAATTTACAAACACAAAGTGAGTAACTCACTCACGAGAGTAAAGTTACTCACCTACATATGTGCTGGGTCAGGCCCTAAAATGGCAAGGCAAAACAAGCAAGCAAGGAAAATGTCTGAAGTGATGTAAAGCAGACTGCCTGCTAAACTTGCTTTATTTTTAAATCCCTTGCCCATAAACTTATTTTAATACATTTTATACTATTTTAGTATATTTTTTCATGTCCATTTATCATTTTTATTCATGTCTTTTCTTTTTCAGTTTTTAAGCCATCTCATTTTCTAATTATTGTTCTTTTCTATTTTCTAAACATTATCTATTTTCCTGTTTTTTAATCATTATCTAGTTTCAGATTTTGTAAAATTGTTTTTAAATGTGTCTAGTGTCCTGTCACAGGGAGGCTGCTGGCTACTTTTGTCAGCAGGCAGTGTGCCACCCCTACTCCCATCCCACCCACCATGGTGATGGAAAACCGATACACTGCCCTGGCAACGAGCGATGAGGAATCGCCCCCAAAGGTGGAGAAGGAGAAGCCATGTACCCCCAAGGCTGGGAGGATCGCAGCCACCGCTCCCAGGAGGAAACATAAGGTAGTGGTGGTTGGTGACTCTCATCTGAGGGAGACGGAGGCACCCATCTGTCAACCTGACATGGCATCCCAGGAGTTATGCAGCCTGCCAGAGACCTGTATCCGAGATGTTATGGAGGGATTGTCGAGAATCTTCCAGCCAAATCATGACCAAAAATCTATCTGTGTCTAGTTACATGGTGATATGAGAATCTTCCAGCCCTCTGACTACTACCCCATGCTACTCATCCATGTGGGCACTAATGATACTGCGAGGTATGACCCTCAGCAGATCAGAAGTGACTACAGGGCTCTGGGAGTACCGCAGTGTGAGGGAGTTGGGAGCGCAGGTGGTGTTCTCTTCGATCCTTCCAGTCAAGGGTAGAGGCCCTAGCAGAGACAGATGCATCCTGGAGGTGAATGCCTGGCTGCAAGGATGGTGTCAGCAAGAGGACTTCGGCTTCCTTGACCATGGGATGCTGTTCCCAGAAGGACTGCTAAGTAGAGATGGGGTCCACCTTTCAAGGAAGGGGGAAAAGTATGTTTGGATACAGACTAGCTAATCTAGTGATATGAGATTTAAACTAGGGTGGATGGGGGCAGGAGACAAAAGCTCACAGGTAGTCAAAAATATGGAGACCTGGGAGACGGGTCGGTATCTGGGGGGAAGCATGGGCTGTTATAGCAGGGATAAGGGAGAAACAAAAGGGAACATAGGGGGGAATCAAATCAGTATCTTAGATGTCTATATACTAATGCAAGAAGTATGGGGAATAAGCAGGAAGAACTAGAAATGCTAGTTAATAAACACAACTATGACTGTTGGCATCACATAGTGGGATAATGCACATGACTGGAATACTAGTATAGAAGGGTACAGCTTGCTCAGGAAGAACAGGCAGGATAAAAAAAGGGAGGAAGTGTTGCCTTATATATTAAACATGTATATACTTGGACTGAGGCTGAGATGGAAATAGGAGACAGACTTGCTGAATGTCTCTGGCTAGGATAAAAGGGATAAAAAACAAGGGTGATGTCATGGTAGGGGTCTACTACAGACCACCTAACCAGGAAGACAAGGTGGATGAGGCTTTTTATAAACTAACAAAATCATCCAAAGCACAGGACTTAGTGGTGATGGGGAACATCTGTTGGGAAAATAATTCAGTAGGGCACAGATTAGCCAACAAGTTCTTGGAATGTATTGGAGACAATTTTTATTTCAGAAGGTGGAGAAAGCTACTAGGGTAGAGGCTGTTCCAGATTTGATTTTGACAAATCGGGAAGAAATGGTTGAGAATCTGGAAGTGGAAGGCAGCTTAGGTAAAAGTGACCATGAAATGATAGAGTTCATGATTCTAAGGAATTGTAGGAGGGAAAACAGCATAATAAAGAAAATGGATTTCAAGAAGGCAGACTTTAGCAAACTCAGAGAGTTGGAAGGTAAGATTCCTTGGGAAGCAAGTCTAAGGGGAAAAACAGGCCAGTGGGAGCCGCGATCGGCCAGACCTGCGGACGCGGCAGGTAAACAAACCGGCCTGGCCCGCCAGGGGCTTTCCCTAAACAAGCGGCATCCTTGGGAAACACTGGTCTAGATAATACTTAGTCCTGCCATGAGTGCAGAGGACAGGACTAAATGTCCTCTAAAGGTCCCTTCCAGTCCCACGATTCTGTGATTATTGCCCTGGCCTGTTTTATATTTAGCTTCATCCTTTATCTGCCCACATGGAGGCACACTCCCTCCACCTTGCAGCATGGCTCTGACAGATCCCTGCTGTAAGAACTTCCCCAGCTGGTGCTGGTACCCAGAGTTTCGCACTAAGGATGGTGGCAAATCCCAAATCCACATGTGGCTAATACATTTTCTGGTTGTATTAGTTTTCTATGAGAAACGTTTAAGGGCATGCTGGTGCGGGGGAACAATGAGCAACCCCATGTACATCCCTGCTCTTGCCCCAGTCACACTCCTGCAGCCCTAGCCCTAGCCACTACCCATCCCTTCCTTTCCCTGGATCGCCAGACTCTCAGAAGTCTCTGCAGAAGGCAACTGACTCTTTTCCATGTGGGGAAGGGAAGATCCACACTTCAAGGGTCTCCTCCACATAAGAATTATTTTACTTAGATTGTACACTGTTTGGAGGAGACACCAACATTTCATTGTGTGTGCCTAGAGTCTAGCAAGATGGAGCCCGAAGATACTACTGCAATAGAAATAAATAGTAATGGAGGATGTCAGTAACGCATACAGAGGTTATTACAGACGTGGGAGGGAGAGGTTCTGTGGCTTGCGATGTGCAGGTGGTCAGCTAAAAGATCATGATGGTCCCTTCTGGCCTTAAAGTTTATTAGTAATTAGAATTGGTCAAGAATTTTTGAACTTTGAACATTTTCATGGAATAAGGGGAAATTTTTTTGCAAACACTTTCATGAAAACATTTCCCATTTTTTGCCCAGCAATAATAAAATAAATAGTAGGTTGTGATCTGGCCCTCATACCTACATAAGTGAAGATAAAATAATAAAATAAAAAAAGGAAGCTCAAAAACCTTGACAAATTCTTACTAAGAAAACATGGTATTTAATTTACATAGACTGAGGTAGAGCAACAAAAAAGCTGGCACTGAGTTACTGACTACTATGGCTGAAACCAACATCCTATAGTCGTTTTGGAAGAAGCGAGTCCACTGACTGTTTGCTTACACACCCATGAAAGAACCGGTGCCTGCATTCCACATACCTTGTACTGCAAGAATATTCTCAGTGGGACTTGAGTTCCAAAAGTAAATCAGCAACTGAAGCTGTGAGTCACAAATTCATTTCGTAAATACTTACGTGACTATTTTGATGGATGATACAACATACATTTAATCTGTAATTATATTTTCTACTGCTTCCATCTACTCAGGAATCTTATTGATTATTGCAACTACAGTACTTGGCCAAAGCTGCTTTTCTTTCCAAAACAAATAACCTTTGTGTCACACAGGCATTAATTAAAGAACTGGAATGAAGAACAGGAATTAAACAGCGAATAAAATGCATTCCAGACTATATTATACAAAAGGATTCCATTTCAAAGATAACTGCATTGCTATAACATGGACTCTGATCATCGCCAAAAATCCAGAACTTAGCCCAGACTGCAGTCCAGAAGAAAACTCTTTAATGGCTTTGATAGACAGAAAATGTTGTGAGCAGCTGGACAGCAGGTAGCCAATGCAGACTGTTTTTAAAGCCATGACGCCTGCCAAAATTCAGAGGAATACTTCACCCATTGCTGGCCTATGCTATCCTCAATATTTTATTTTATTTCCAAATTCAAGTAGACAGGAAGAATCTGAAGGCAGACTCCCAAGGTATGCAAAGACACAAGAGGGAGAGCACATTGTATCCACTGTATTCACCAACACCATCAGCTGTAGGCTTCTGTGGCTTGTTTCAGGAGCTCAAACAGCAGAGTGTCAGAGACTTTTGAAAGTGTGAGGTCAATCCCGGTGAATGACACATTCTCCCATTTTTCAAACCCACCCCTTTCCCAAAACAGGGATGGTTACTGCTTCAGGATGCGACCATTAACAGGACCACCAACATTCCTCACTGCACCATCACCTAGCCTGCAAAACTGCTCTTTTTATCAGTGATCAGAAAGCAGGAAAATCTCTCATTCACAGCCTCTTACCCAAACTGGCCGGTTGGGAAATGAAGGCCACTACAAAAGAGTCCAAAAATAGCCAAAAGGCAAGAATATCCCTTCCACGATGTTCCGCCCTCTCCTGCGGATCCAAGAAGCAAAAGACTCCATGTGACAGAGCACCAAGTCACCCCTGGAACACCCTTTCTCCGAGTCCATATTATGTACAGCCTTGGAGAAAAAATGGGCATGTTTCTTATCTAAGTGAAGGTATAAAGAGGAGCTAAAGATGTTGCCAATTCATGTACGTATTTAAGTAACATTTCTGCTTGTACTTGAAACATGCTATTATGTTTCCAGGACTGAATAAAGCTCAACAATACATCTAAATGTGCACACGTACACCAACATGCTGTGTGCCAAGGGCTATATATTCAGCAAAAATAATACATGGTGAACCTAGCAATGAGGATTATGTTGTCATCTGCTAAACCAAAGACAATGTGGTAAGCAAGGAGCTAGTAATCTCATTTAAAAAAACCCAAAGTCTTATATTGATATTATTGAACCAAAGCAAGATCCTGTTATGTACAAACCTATGCAGAAATGCACCTATTTTCCCCTGAATAAATACACTAATGGCCTATACATCTGATGTTGGGCAGAAAACTGTACCTAAGGATATCTTGCTCAATCAGTTTTGGAAAACTTCTGCTTCAAGACACTAAAGCTGTTCCAGCTGCTTTCTTTCATTGCAAAAACTGCTTGCGCTATGTTTGAAAAATGTGTTATAGATTCATAGATTCATAGATTCATAGATTCTAGGACTGGAAGGACCTCGAGAGGTCATCGAGTCCAGTCCCCTGCCCGCATGGCAGGACCAAATACTGTCTAGACCATCCC
>NW_020664374.1:17273357-17274519 GCF_002925995.2 Terrapene triunguis | reverse complement strand
CTAGAGGCTCAGATACCTCCTCTATTAGCTCCTTGAGTATTCTAGGAGTATTATCTTGAAAGCTTAGTCATCAGTGAACAGTTTTATAAGAAGAAAAGATCAGACCATATGCACAGTGTTGTATAATTTTACTACTTGCTGACACCAATACTGAACTTTTTATTTTTTGTTTAACAACATTAAATAATGTTGTGCTGCCATACATGTTTTCTAACAACAATATGTTAGCTATGAAACTATGTGCTTAAGTGCTTCCCTATTTAGGGACAACACTTAAGGATGTGCTTAAATCCCATTGGCTTCCATGGGGCTTCCTGCTTTCCCGAAAAGGAATCCTTTCCTGAATCATAGCCTCAGTGAACAACAAAGGAAATATATATATAAAGATATATATATATAAGATTATCTTCTCAACATCTGATGCAGAAATATATTGGTAACATTAACAATTGTATATGTAAATATTTATTAAGGATAGCTAGCTATTTAGAATAGATGTATTTCTGAAGCACCTATCGCACTAGAACCTGAATGATAAGCAGTAAGAATGTTTACCTTGTGTGTTTTGCTGGAAGATTTTATTTAGGTCCAAGGAGGAGGCTCTGGAATGTGATTTCTGCGGCCTTGGTGGTGGCATAGGGGGCTCTTCCCCCTTTTTCATTGCATCTTCAATAGATGTGCTGGAATAGGACCTAAAGGAAAATAAAAGAATCTCAAAGGAAAATAAAATCAACTGATACTTTTAGACCATTCATTTGTACAAATGTAGTAAATATTGACTGGAGTTGAGCTTGACAGTGGAAAATCATTGCCTCCTGGATTGAAAGGGCAGCTGATGGTGGTGGGATATAATATTAGATGGTACAGACGGAGGGCACTATTGCTCTAGAGAGTGGGAGGGTTACTTTTCAACACACAGAACAAGTACAAGTGTTAAAAATGCCTTTTAGCCTCATTGTTTTAGTTTTATAGTTTCAGGCTCCACTCCTTTAACTCAGAGGGTCATGTGACCAGGGCCGGCTCCAGGCACCAGGCACCCAAGCTGGTGCTTGGGGCGGCACCTGGAGGGGGGCGGCGCGGCGCTCTGGCCGCCGGGGGGAGAGCCGAGCCCCAGCCGGGGCTCGCCGCCCTCTCGCCGCCCTGCCCCCGGCGCTCTGGCCGC
>NW_020664374.1:17263487-17273257 GCF_002925995.2 Terrapene triunguis | reverse complement strand
GGGCGGCCGGAGGCTTTTTTGCCTGGGGCGGCAAAAAAGCCAGAGCCGGCCCTGCATGTGACCTTAGCCAACAGCAGAATAATTATAGTAACTATCTTGAATACACCTGAATTAAAATTTCTTTCCTCTCTACCGACTTTCTTCCTCTCCTTCTCCATAAACTTTAATTTGAACTCTCAACATGTTGGGCTCTGGCTGCCGCTAGGAGTATATTAAAAGTGCTAACTTGCTTCTGAAGCATTTTCACTATGATATTTATTTCCTACAATATGGCTGAATTCTGAAAGCACAAAAATAAATAAATGCAGCCAAAATGTTGCATTAACTGTAACATAAGTTGTAGTACTTAAAATAACAAGGTGTCCTGGCAGGAGCCTACTTTCAGCCTGCAGTTTTGATGTATTCTGCCAGCATAACCCCGGGCACAGGGCTGCTGGCAATGCAAAATCTCCCTAAGAGGATCTGTAACAGTGCAACATGCCTGCAACCCCATCTCCTTTGTAGGGTCTGCAGCTGAGTGGGATTGGCCAAAAAGGTGCCCAGTCTTACTCAGTTCACCCTCACAGCACCTACTTATGGGGCTCCTACAGACCACTGGGGAAATTAAAAAGCTGTCCTTCTCTAATGGAATTCTTGTCGGAGGGCAGCATTAGAAACACTGCCTGCCCTCACTGTTTCAGGGAGGAGAAATCTGTACCTCCTTGAGCAATCAGGCCAGACAAGCCCAGGGTTTTTTTGCCCTAAATCTGTTGCAGCAGAGACAATCTGAGCTGTCTGGTTCAGATCACATGATTCTCCTTCAACCAATGAGCTAGCTAGTTGGTAATTTGGGGGCCTAAAACTAATAATTAAGTGGTAGGACAACAAGGCAAAACTATTTGAACTCACATTACCATGCCTTAAACTGGAATGTGACTATCTATTCATAGGTGCAATATATGTATCACTTGAATTCACTGTTCACAATGATCCATTTTCATGATACTGCCTGTGTATTATGCAAAGTATTTTCTAAACACTTTTAACAAATTTCATTATCTTGAGTGGAGTCCAATAATTTCTGCTGTTGGAGTCACAAGGTCTGTTTGCAAGCCTGCAGACTTTACTCAAATCAGAATTGACAACATGAAGTATTATACTTACTAGAACACATTATGCATGACAAGCAAGACAAAAAAAGATTCATCATCAACAGGCAAAAACTCCAACTAATGGGAAAAGGGATCAGCAGCTTTTGCCAAACTGGCAGTAGTTAGTAGGCAACTGTTTGTTAACAGGTTGGACACTGGCAACTTCCATCTTATATTTTTGATTAAACCAATAAACATATGAGGTAAAACCAAACTTGTTTCAGAGTTCACATGCAACATGTTGCCTTTGCTTCCACTGCATTTTTCACCCCAGGGTTTAGAATCCTCCAACCCAACTCATTTAAAACCTGATCCAAAACCCATGAAAGTCAGAGGGCTTTGGATTAGGCCCTTAAAATATTGCACTTCAAATATATACAATAAACAATGGAAGGGGAGCTATATTGGAGAAAAATAGGCAGCTTTATACTTTATCATTCATTGTAAGGAACTGTAAAGTAGTGCCTAGGAGGCAAAAATGCATCTGGCCTTGCAGAGTTAATACAATGCTACTTGAAGGCCACCATATTGACTGACACCAGGGATTGAACTGGGGACCCCCAGAACTAAAAGCATGATCTTTATAGATTGAACTAAGCTAAGAGCAGTAACAGACTCCTCTCTAGAGTTGGTCAGATAAACTTCAAGGGAACTATATTTGTCAGAATCTGCAGTTCTATCAAGCTCGAAATGCCGTCTATTTTGCAGGAATTTTAGTTTTAAAATAGTCAATATCCTATTGCAACATTATTTAAATGAAATCAAAATCAAAAAGGGGGGGGATTTTTGAATTTTCCTCTGCACAGAATTTCAAAATGTTCAGGTTTTGTTCCTAATTAAAACAAAGCCAAATTCTGAAACCTCGAAATCCTTTGCAAAATGGAACTTCTGTCCTCTACACATCTCTACTCATCTCCTCTGTGGATCAGGCACAGAGGGGAACACATAAACACATGCAGACCTGTGGGTTATGCAATACATGATAGACAGGGGTTCGGAGGTTAAAAATGAACTTAATCCATACTTTTGAAGTATTATATCGAAGTCCCTTAGTCACATGATTTTCTTTTCAAAGTAATTTATGATTTTTTCCCCCATTTTATGATTTTAAACCACAATTAAGTGAATTTTAAGACCGTAAATGCTCCAGCTTGAGTTGGGCACAAAGCGTGCAGGTGTTGTGCAATCTTCCTGGACACAGACTCTGTCAGCCATGTCTCTCAGCCCTACCCTGCCATTCTATTCCAACTCATGACCAAAAATCTATCTGTGTCTAGTTACATGGTGATTCTGTCATGTGGCTAAACAGCTAGTAGGGACTGAGAACACCAACAAATCACATTTTCTTATGCAAAGTAAACTCAGCTCTCCAGAAGTAAAAATTTCCTTATCACATCACATCAACCTTGCATTCCTCTTCTCCGACTAATTCATTTCCAGTTTTTGCATACCTGTCCCAAGTGCATTTTTCCTTGTTTTATTTTCTACTACTCACTTTACTATCCCATTAGATATTAATTCATATTCTTCCCCTCTCAATACTTTTTTCCAACCGTGAAGTATATCAAACTTCTGTCCTGCAAATACTGTCTGTCTTCAGCACCAGTGTACTGCTTTGCTGTAGTAGGCCAGTCAAATTCCTTTCCCTCCCACCCCTCAATTTACTGCCTCTTCGGGAGCAAAAATACATCTGCTGCAGAGAAGTCTGCTTAGTACTTTTACAACTCCTGGCTTTTGAGGATACATCTACAATCCTTGAAACAAACTCTAAACAGGCAAGCATATAATTTTGTTCTCTATAGCCTTTAGTTTAATTTCAAAGTGTTAATTTCTTTTAGTTTTTCCCATTCTTTGGTTTATCCTCCTTCTCTGCCAGACTCTTTTTCTCCTTCTCCTTCTTCTTTTTTTGTTCAATTAATTATAGGCTTTATGAGGAAGAGACTCATGATTACACATTCATTACATTAGAGAAAGAAATGAAGCACTAAAGTAGTTAATCTGACTGGCTGAAATAGACAGCCTAAAGTATAATACAAGATGTGGGCATACCAGAATGCTGATCAGCCAAAAACAATGCTTAACACAGTTATTGTATTTTTGATTACACAATATTTTCAGACATGAGTTGCCTTTTTCATTCCCAGCAAGTAACCAATCTTAGCAGCTTTAATTTTTAATCCACATTCTTATATGAACCATACACCATGTTCTTCCACACACCAACTGGTTACTGTTAGATGTGATACTACACAATTCAAAAGAGAGGACACACTCAGCCGCATCAGATGCTACCATTATTGGTGCTCTCTAGATTGTCCAATGTGGCTATCCATATGTAGCATGCAACTTTCAATTAGATGAAGTCTCAAGACTGTTCCTGAAATGGGATGATGGGTCTCCCAACATGACATTAGGGTGGCTTCTATTTCCACCGCAGTTAATAAAATGCAATACCAACACCTTCACTCCTACACAGTTTGATGTTTAAATAATAGACTGTTGAAGATCTCTTCAGATGGGAATATTTCTTTGACAGAAATAGAAACAAGTACCTGGATCTTGGTCTTGCCTTGAGTGTGCTCGATTCCTGAACAACTGAAACCAACAGATTACTTGTTAAAAACATTTAAAAAAAAAAAAAAGAAGAAGAAGAGGTTTCTTTACCTGCAGAATGATAGGTAGTTAGAATTAATTACAAACAAATGGAGGATGTCAGAGTGATGCTTATCCCTGCATAATAATGAGGATTTGATTGTTTTCACTCCTCACTCCCCATCTGTAACTGTGAACGTTCTCATCATCCACATAAATCTCTAGTTCTTTTTTTTAATCCCATTGAGACCGACTATTCCAACTCTTGGCTTCAGTTACACCTTGCAGCAATAAGTTCCAGAGTTGTTTAAAAAGTATTTTCTTTATTGATTTAAAATTTGTTGCCTTTAGTCACTTTTCTTGTCTCATAAAACAAGAACAGTTAAACAGCAGTGAATGATTTACCTTCTCAGAACTATTCCTTATATATGTACATCCCTTTCTATGAGTCTCCTCTCTAAACAAAAAGTAATCCTGAAAAATGTAACTTTGTGATTGCTTTCAAATCTACTTCCCTGAAAGAGAGATTCTTGGGGTATTACACCAGTCTAATCAATTTTAAAAGTCTAAGATAGGTGAGTTCCTTTTTAAAAAAAATTGTTATACTAGATAGAATGCTAAAAAGAATCCAGAGGGATGGTACTAGAGAGAGACTTTCGGTGTTATTTGTTACCTTCAGAAAAATCAGCATTTTGCCAACAGTTACCACACTCCAATATCTATCTGATCTTACCGTAGATTTTCCTATACAGGATCTACCCATGGTAGCAGTTGGCAAATGCTGACTTTTTAATGGCTTGTATTATTCTCTTGTATGCACATACCAGTTAGGGGGTTTACAGACATGCAGAACAAATGAGATAGCAGGCAACATAATGTAGATCCACAAACATGCACTTTTTCCTCATAAGAGAAGTTGTTTGCATGGGTTTTACATTATTGACTGAAGCGCTGCATGGAGGCTATACAGATGCAACTGGTAGTGATTAATGTTCAATAAGAAAACCGCTTATGAATGAATCTCTCAGTAGATTAATGTCATTAACAAGCGTAATTCCAGATTCCAGTGTAACCAACTCTTACTAGCAACTAAAAGAAGAGAGGAGAAGGAATTACCATTAACAATGAGCAATAATGAATATTTTTTTAGGTTTGAAACACCCACAGAATACAATTTTAGCAACAAATTTCTACAATCTTATGACCCAATTTTGACAGTACTGACAATGATAACTTAAATTACATGTATAATTTTTGAAAGATTTGCCTTCTCATTTTATATCATTCAAGGTGAACCATATTTTTAGAATATTTATGTTTTCTTCAGATCACCCCCACAAAACTATAGGGAAGATTGACATCAGAGTCCTCAAATTATGTTTTGTTGAGGTGAACATGGGGACATAGAGGGAAGACAGAATCCTATTTTGAACTGATTATTGTATTAAATAAAGAACTATATCAATGCAGCGTTATGGTCAAGGCCTTTTTTTAAGCAAGTGAAAGTCAGGAAATTCAAGATTAAGATTCAATGACACCCATAGCTCAACCGGGGGGGTGTGGTGGGTCTGCTTTAGAGGCTGAAGACTGAACTGAAAGCCATACAGTAAATGGTGTAATATGCTAAAGTGGTAGAAGAGAGAAAGGAAGAAACAAAGATTTCTTGACTATCCTAAAACACTCGTACAGTCTGCGGCACACTGAGCTGCTTTGTGCTTGGCTTAAGCAGCAAGAGCAGAATTTAAGCTGTCATTTGGAAATAATTAAGGACCAACATTTTTAAATGTGGGTGCCCAAATTCAATAATGTAATTTCATAGGGGCACCTAAATAAGTGGCCTGATTTTCAAAGGTGCTGAATCAAACAGTTTGCATTGACGTCAAATTACTAATCTTTATGATTGTGAAGAAAACCTTCCAAATGTGAACCAATGAAATGCTGTCTTTCCTGAGTTTATAACACAGGCAGATAGCCTAAATCAATAGCTCCAAGAGCGATCTGAACTTTCCCTATTCATTTCAATTAGAGCCCTGCACAGATTCAAAATGTGTATCTCCATCTGATCTGTAATCCGCAAACATGGTCCGCAGATATCTTCAGATTTGCAGGACTCTAATCTTAGTGGAGTTTTAGTCCTGAAGCCTAAAGATAACATTGATGATATTTAAACACTGATGATCACTACAGGAAAACTGTCTAATTATTGTGGCTTTAAAAAAGCAGGTCTTTTCCACCTCTTAACTTCTGTAACATCATCTACGTACCTAAAGGATATTCTCTAGTACTTTGTCCGGTCCAGTTTTAAATAACTCAGTGTAATGGATTACCACTACTTCCTTGGTGGACTATCCAACAGTCTAATTCAGGGGTAGGCAACCTATGGCACACGTGCCGAAGGCGGAACGCGAGCTGATTTTCAGTGACACTCACACTGCCCGTGTCCTGGCCACCGGTCCAGGAGGCTCTGCATTTTAATTTAATTTTAAATGAAGCTTCTTAAACATTTTAAAAACCTTATTTACTTTGCATACAACAATAGTTTAGTTACATATTATAGACTTATAGAAAGAGACCTTCTAAAAACGTTAAAATGTATTACTGGCACGCGAAACCTTAAATTAGAGTGAATAAATGAAGACTCGGCACACCACTTCTGAAAGGTTGCTGACCTCTGGTCTAATTGATTTCATAACATTTTTTCCCCTGATTTATGAAACCTAATTCTTCCTCTTAAATTTCATCCCATTTATTTCCCTTTGGACTCAAAGGGAGTCACCAAGTAAGGGGAAAGGGATTGAAGGGCAGCAGGTAACAAAGGAGACAGAGAAGGAAAAGGGTTGCATCATCTATCCAGGAGAAGGAGACAAAGGGAAAGCCACTGTGATTTTTTACTGCTGCCTTTCCCTCTGTGGGGTTTGGAGTGGGAATTAAGACTCTAACCCTAACCTTTTCAGGGGTACAAAATTGTGCCACAAAAGAACAATACAGCAGCATCCATTCCATCTCCATGGAGAAAAGGTGAGGGAGGGGCTAGAACTTGCAGTGGCTTGGGGACAAGTGTGAGCAATGACAGTTTTTCTGAGCTGTACTGCTAGGAGTCCTGCTAAACTGAAATTCAGGAATCCCAGAGTGCAAAGAAAGAAAGATGAAGATTCTGCCACTAACTCTCCCTCCTAGAGGGAAGTATGTATGTAGGAGACCACGCAATCAGTCAAAAACATGAGCTGAAGATAGGAAATCTGGCAATTCCCAAGTGTTTTTGGGAAGGAGCCAGGAAAAAAAGAGTTGAAAATGAGGCACGCAGCTGTTGAGGGGCCATTAATAAACTTGAGTTTTAAGGCACAACTACTAAGACAGGCCCTTGGGGTCAGTTTGCTTAATCAAGGATATCTTCATGATTAAAAGGAGGAGAAACTTCAATTTTTTTTTTAAAGGGCAAACCCAGATTTGCACTAATACCTAAGTGGTTAACCACTGAGATTTATAAGCTCTACTGAGACCTGATAAAGCAGTGTTTCTCAAACTGCGGTGGCCGCTTGTGTAGGGAAAGCCCCTGGCGGGCCGGGCCGGTTTGTTTACTTGCCCTGTCCGCAGGTCCGGCCGATTGCGGCTCCCACTGGCCGCGGTTCGCTGCTCCAAGCCAATGGGGGCTGCTGGAAGCGGTGCGGGCTGAGGGACTTACTGGCTGCCGCTTCCAGCAGCCCCCACTGGCCTGCAGCGGCGAACCGCAGCCAGTGGGAGCCACGATCGGCCGGACCTGCGGACGGGGTAAGTAAACAAACCGGCCCGGCCCGCCAGGGGCTTTCCCTATACAAGCGGCGACCCCAGTTTGAGAAACACTGTGATAAAGTTTTCAAGTATTCAGAGCTTTGCAAGGAATATTTTTAGGAAGGTTGGGTGGTTAATTGTAAAGGCATCACTTCTCACTGAGGTTAAATAAACAGAACAAGTATGAAGTTTCTGGACCAAGCAAGTGATTTTTGACATATGCCATTCCAGAAATAAAACCTTCTGAGATGATAGGGGTGGGGAAGGGAATCAATAGCTACAGGAAAGGAAAGCTACTTACAGCCTGAACTGTGGCACCAGTGCTATAGCACCATACTTCCTGTCACAAGGTCTAATTTTCAAAATTGCTAAGCACCCATTGACTTCTATGAGAATTATGGGTAGTCAGCTCCTGTGAAAATGAAGACTGTTCAAAATCATTACTGGCAAGATATAATGTTTACTCTGTGTTTGGGAAGGGTTTCCATCAACAGTTATATTATTACCAACTTTTCCCAATCTTGTGTGCAGAAAAAAATGGAACTTACAATATGCTATATTACAAAATGTCCTTTGTGCTTAAGAAATGAATCAGAAGAAAAGTACAGTAGGTGAACCTTTTTGACAAGTTCAAATCCTAATTCGGATGAACTTTGCAAATAATGGTCATTAACTCATGGGATGGATCATTTTTTAAAAGTAATTTTATTATTAAAAATTATTACTAGAGTGAAAGGAAAGGAACGTTACCAGTGAAATGAAATAAAAAAAAATTTAGGCTTATTTTGGTAAGAAAATTGTTTAGCTGACAAGTTCTTTAAAAAAAGATTTTTTTTTTTTTTTTAAAGACATGAAATTTTTCTCCTCTTACCTGTTTTGACAGACAAGTGTTGAGATGGTTTAAAATCCTTTGGTATTGTTTTGGCAGTAGTGCTTATGTTCAGAGCTTAATTAAAAATAAACGGAAAGTTATTTTAAATTAATTATGTACTTGAAAACACAACACAGTCCATAGCTCTCAACTTTGATTAAGGCCCTATTAATAATACTTCTTACATGGTGAAAAGAAATGTACACACATTAGGTAAATTATTCCTCACACCATCAGTGTGAAGTCACTATTATCTTTATTTAATAATAATTAAAAAAAAGTGAGGCACAGAGAGCTCTAGGCCCAAGCTGCCAACTGACCACAAATTTTCAGTGCCTCAGCTTTTGGGTATTTAACTTGAGAGACCAAGTATACAATTTTCAAAGGTGCTGAGCACTTGCAACTCCAGTTAATGGGAACTGGGCATGTTCAGCGGTCAATAACTCTGAAAGTTAGGACCTAGGTGTCTCATGTTAGAAACCTAAAAACTGAAGCATTCAAAATCTTTTGATAACTTGGGTCTAAGTGACTTGCCCAAAGGCACATAGTGAGTCAGCAACCAAGCCGGGATCAGAACCCAGGAGCTCCCGGTCCTCTGGGCTTACTCCTCTAGAAAAGGTTTAGATCATAATATCCCTTTTCCACCAACACCTAAAACATCTCACATCAAGGATGTGAGCAAAACACAAACCAACCAAAAAAGCTGTACTCATTTTGCCGAGAACTGTATTATATGGGATCCCTATGGATGAAACTCACTTCACTGCACTATGTCCTGAGTAAAAGGACTTTATGTGGACGTAGTCTGCTTCCTCAGTCCCATCTCTATTTCCACTATTATATACGTTTAAATATATAAATAACTGACAACGCAGAATTGATTTATCTGTGAGATGATGGAAATGAATGAGAATTTGTTTCACTTACAACATCCTAAGCTACAGAATTCTGAATCCTCAAGAGTAAAGCTAAGCAAATAATTGATTTTTCAGTTCAGAGGCGAACCGAAAAATTTCTGGAAAAAAATTAATCCGTTTCAGTTTTAACAAAACATTTTGTTAGACCTCAACAAAACGCAAAAATGAAAAAAAACCCACTTTTTTCAGCTTTTCATTTTGTTCCAGTTGAACAAAATGTTTAGTTTGACCCAAAATGAATTTTTTTTGTTCCTATTCATTTTGGGGTGTTTTAAAATAACCAAAATTTCAAAATGAAATGCCATTTCAAATTGAAAAATAGAAACATTTCAAAAACAAAAAGCAGAAACAAAACATTTTAATTTCCCCCCCCTGAAACCATTAGGCAATTCGCAAAAAGTTTCAGTGCCTCAAAAATGCATTTTTGGCAAATTTACTATTCGACAAAAAAATCATCCGGTTCTATCTGGGAGTTCTCCTTCCGGGCAGCAC
>NW_020664374.1:17177968-17258487 GCF_002925995.2 Terrapene triunguis | reverse complement strand
TCCCCCCACACTCCCACCCTTCTACCCTGAACCCCCCACATCCCCACTGCCCTCTGCCCTGACCTCTGAACCCCCACATACACAGCCAGGGGTCCCAGCTGCCGGCCCCTTGCCAGCCAGCGTCCTGGCCACAGGCCCTGCTCAGCCCGCTGCAGGCCTAGGTGAACAGAACCCCAGGCTGGAAGCAGGTTGAGCAGGCTGGTGGCGTAAGATCAGCATTTTAATTTAATTTTAAATGAAGCTTCTTAAACATTTTGAAAAGCTTGTTTAGTTTACATACAACAATAGTTTAGCTATATAATATAGACTTAGAGAGAGACACCTTCTAAAAAACGTTAACATGTATTACCGGCACACGAAACCTTAATTTAAAGTGAATAAATGAAGACTCGGCACACCACTTGTGAAAGGTTGCCTACCCCTGCACTAGTTGAAAATTCCTCTCCACCAGAAACTGTACAACAATCAGAATAGCTCCTTTAGTCAAAGTTGGGGCCAGACTTCTCTGTGTCCTGTGCCTCTCGTGCTTGAGGAAGTCTTCCTGATGCGTTAATTGACCTCTGGCCTACTCTTTCCTCTCACTGAATACTTTTGAAGTGGGGAAAGCTGGGGTCCGTAGGGCACAACTTCAGGTCTCCGTGGCAAAGACCGGGAACTTCAACCCAGTTCTGACAAATGAGACCAACTTCTTTGATTACAGTAGTAATCCATAATGTGGGCATTTGCTACTCCTATAATCTCTGCTAGTTACCTGACCAAAAAGGGAGCTGTTCTGCTACTTGTCTCAGTAAGAGCAGACTGAATTCATGGTTAGGAATTACAGATCTATTATATGAAATAGCATGTGGGTTTTTTCCAGCACAGTTCCTGTAGATTTCAGTGGAAGTAACATTCAAACCCATTGTGTAAGTGCTTTGAAAAAATATGGACAAATGTAATCTCTATATTAACCATGATTGTCTATGTGCCCTAGAAAATATTATAGTCACAATAATATGCTAGAATAAAAAAAATGGTCACCGACTGGCTCAACAACGGAGGTCGCCACATCAAAGAGAATCAACGGCTCTGAGTTGCTTGGATCTTCACGGACAGTTTCAAGCTGATGTTTTTACAAAGGCGAGGAGGAAAAGAAAAAAATCTATTTTTATTAACAGTTCAATAGCTTCAGTTTTCACCATCATCAAAATCTACCATGAATTTCAGATTCACGTTGGGGTGCTAGAGACAAATGTTTTGAGAGCCTAAATATCCAACCATAGTGGCCTAGCTGCAATGTACCAGAGGCCCAGACTGGCTTTTCCCCCACTTTCTGAGTCAAGGAATCATAAAGATCAGAGGAAGAGGCTAAGGGCCTGAAGCAATGCCCATTGAACTGAATGGAAACACTTCCGTTGATTTCAATGGACTTTGGGTCAGGTGCTGTTTCAAGGAGGGGCTTAAAGCGACTGCTGGCAGTTTCATTGACCTCATGAGAAATCATCTGTCTTGTCTCCCAAGCTATTTGTTGCAAGGAAGTATGCACTGGTGTGTGTGGAGGAGAGGGGGCAGAAAGGAAGAAAGTATGCAAGAGGAAAACATAGGAGACCAGAATGAAAGTGCCGAGGGTCTCAGAATACCAAGGAGAGAGAAAATATGGGCAGATAGTACTTCTTAATGTTAAAAACGAAAATGAATTGCTCCTTTACAAAACATACCAGAACTGTTAACTGATATTTCAAGATTATTAAAAACCTCTGCTTTTGAAAAAGCCTATTATCCACATGACCCATCTCCTATCATAACCCTCTTCATACATAAATCCAAAAAATCATTTCTGTTGTACTGTATTTCAGCAATTACAAATAAGGATGCTCTTTAAACTACCTGAATTTATGATGGATGGAAAGGGAAGAAGACCGGAAGAAAACATATAATTGATTGCATTGGTAATAAAATATGTTCAGTCGCTTGTGATCACATGTATGAACTGTATTTCCTGAATAGCCGAGCCACAAATTAAATTATGAAAGCGAATCACTGCACTCCCCAGAGACAAAGATGAATTACTCCCTTTCTGAATCATATTTACACAGTGTATTATTTTTCAAAATAAAAATATCAGTTAGGAAAAAATCCGAACACTTCAGTCAAAATAATTTCGGGTCGGTTTTGAAGCAAGGTTTTATAAGTCATTAATCATGGATAATTGGGCACATCTAAGCCCAGAGAGCTCTGGCTGCTACAGCTCAGCACAAATACTGTGAGTCCCAGATTGGGAGGAGAAGATATAGACAAGAAGAAAAGAGCTGAGCCTGCTGATTGTCAAATGGTCTAATCAACTGCACTACGGTCAGGTGACACTATCCTATCTCAGCCAATGGCTAGACCTCCATAAATTCAATTTTTTTTTAATGAACAAGTTAATAGAAAAAAAGTGTTTCTTGGCACATTTCTAGGGAGCATTGGACACCCTCACACCAGACACCAGAGGAGTGAGGAAGAGAGAAACAGAATACCCAGCTCCTTGTGAATGTGGGCCCTAACTACCAAAGAAACAGCTCATAGGTTGGGAGAGTGGAGTTATTTGATGGTTGTGAGGAGCAGGATGTTTTACAGGGCAAGACAGAGCCTGGTGAGTCACAGGCAGGGGTGCTCAAAAGCTTAACTTGAAAATTAAATTAAAAATTAATTTACAATATGGCAGTTTGAAAGTCTTCTGCTGTGTCCCCCAACTGCTAACAATTGCCCAGTGGAGGATTTCATCTCACCACCAGATAACAGATAATTTATTACTACTATTCTACTCCTAGTATTACTGCTGTGATGCTGGCAGACCCAGTCAGATCAGGGCCCCAGGCCAATAGACTTGTGTATTAGTATAGATCAAAATGAGTGTAAATGTAAGAGTATATTCAGGTGTTTGAACTTCATGAAAATTAGTGGAATGTTACTTGTATTATTTTCATTCATTTGTTCCTGTTATAATGCAATAGCAAACATTTACATTGTGTACACCCTTGTAACTAAATAGCCCAACAAAGAAATCTTGTGAAATGCCAATGAAGGACTTAAACAGAAAATGTTAATTTCAAAGCAAGTGGCCATTATGTATGATGGTTCCTCACTCCCTGTCATCAAAAGAAAAGCCCATGTGTGTAGAGACACTGTTAGCTTGCTTTCAGAGTGAAGAAACTACAAATATGGACTCATGGAAAGATCCTTCATCTCTGGACTGGTTGGACTTTTACAGGGAAGTGGACCAGATGCAAAGCAGAGATCTCCAGAGACAATCTGGATACCCTGAAAAGACTTTTGGGAGTCTGGCAGTTTATTATATCACTGCCACCATTTGGAATTACAAACAGTGACTCACCGGTTATATTTTACCTGCTTTTACCTCTCAATAACTCATTTCCTTTTCTTAGCTAATAAACCTACAGTTAGTTTACTATAGAATTGGCTGCCAGCATTGTATTTGGTGTAAGCTCTGGAGTACCAATTGATCTGGGGTAAGTGGCTGATCACTTGGGATTGAGAGCAACCTGATATGGTGTGATTTTTGGTTTAAGTGACCATTTTATCACAAAGTCCAGTCTATGACTACATGGTAAAGTGGTATAGTGATTCAGGAGTTCACATTTGTTACTGGCTTGGTGAAATCTAGTTATAGAACGTACCACCAGCTTAGAGTATCTGCCCTGTTTTCTGGCAGTCTGCCCTGAGGTAGGCACTCAGGGTTGTGAGCCACTGCAGACAATGTGACAACTACTACTGCTTTTACTATAGTAGGAATTACTAAAGACATGCTATTTCATTGTACAGCAAATCTACTCCTTATAGGTTTATTCCTTTACTGTGTAAACATTCAAATCCACAAACATAAATGTCACTTTCTGTGCATCAGGTTAATTGGCTTATGGAATTTTATTGGGTCGGGTTATTAGGATAATATTTTTAATATTAGGAAATTTAAGAAGAATGTGAAAGGAGAAACCCTGAGCTTTCTGAAGTATAAAATGAATTTCTGTTTATGTCCCAGCATTTACACTAGCAAGGAGCAAATTTCATCACCACTTCTCAGAAATAGAAGTTGCTTTGGACATCTGGGTAATAATTTGTGAAGCTAATAACTTAAAAAATAATAATAATCTCACAGAAACGAAGGTGGATCCTGAAATCAAAGAGTTATATGAGCTAGAGCTTTTTTTTTTTTTTTTTTTTTTTTTGAGAGAGAGAGAGAGAGAGAGAGATAAAATGTGGCAGCTGGAAGTTATGGGGACACACGGGGACCTGCTCACCGACAAAACTGGTTCATCAGAACGGCCCAATCGTCAGTCTAGTCTGGTAGCCTGCCTTCTACTGCAACCAGCATCACAGTAATACATAATATGCATAATTGTGCAATGCTCTGTTGTGAAAGGAAGCTTCTCCTGACCCCAGCTGCTGATTAGCTTTATACCCTGAAGCATAAGGGCTGATAACCTTCTTCTTGTTATTCTAGCTGGTTTAATTGCAGTATTGCCCTTCAGATACATCTAATCTTTTCTTTTTATGTGGACACTTACTAAGCTATTTGCCTCAGTAAATGAATGCAGCAAGTTCCACATGATCCTGGATGATAAAAGTACTGTAGAGTAAGGGCTCATCCAAAGTTCACTGAAGTCAGTGGAAAGACTCCCATTGACTTCAGTGGGACTGGATGAAGCATTACACCCTCCCTGACATATAATAGGCCTACTTAGGGTGACCAGATGTCCAGTTTTTAAAGGGACAGTCCTGGTTTTTGGGACTTTTTCTTATATAGGCGCCTATTACCCCCTACCCCCTGTCCTGTTTTTTCACAATTGCTATCTGGTCACCCTAGGCCTACTGTAACTAGAAGCGCCCAGTATGCTCTGTATAAAGTGTGTGCATATTAAATACAGTCCAAACTTACAATAAAAGAAACCGCAGAAAGGGGGTAAGTTAACCATAAAGGCGCACACACCTCTGGCTAAACTTTTTCCTCAAGTTTGGCTGTTGCTAAGGTTTTTCCCTTCATGACCTCCCTTGTCCCAGCCTCTACTTCCCTCTGCCTTGGAGTAAGACACTCAAATCCCTCTTATATCCTGTCTGGAGTTAAAGAGATCCATCTGCTAGCAGAAGCCACAGTAGTTACATCTTTATATAGGGTTCTAGCACCTGAGTTTAGGGGGATTTAGCATAATTCAGCATTCCTGTGCAGTGCCTTAGAAAGTGACACCCTGTCTCTCACAGATATTATATACATTGAAAAAATATATTTGCAAGATCATTTGCATCTTCAAAAAGCACTATACAAACATTAATCCTCAACAACCCTGTGTGGCAGGGAAGCAGTAGTATCCTCAGATTATAAATACGGAGACTAAGGGCACGTCTACACTGGCAGAGTTACAGCGCTGGCAGTTACAGCGCCGCTCAGAGAGCACCGAAGGGAAAACGGCTGTTGTGTGTTCACACTGTCAGCTGACTGCACAATAGCGTGTACACACTTCCGGCACTTGCAGCGGTATTTGGAGCAGTGCACTCTGGGCAGCTATCCCACAGAGCGTATCTTCCTCGTCTCCCACTAAGAGTTGTGGGAAGGTGGAGGGGGTTGCGGGGCATCCTGGGTCCTGTCCCTATGCCCTGTGATGCATTGCTTTGCATCCCAGCAATCCCTGTGCTTCTGTCCGCATTTGGCGCCATCTGCACACTCTGCCTCTTCGGTTTGCAGGAATGGATCCTGCACTGTTGACCAATACGCTGCTCGCTCTCACTAACATGTCACGAGTGGCAGTGGAGTTATTCCTTAAACTACAAAGGCAAGAGGAGTGCAACATCGATCTTGCCATGAATAGTAGCTACCACACGAGATTGCTTGTGGCATTCACGGAGATGCTGATCACAGTGGAACGCCGCTTTTGGGGTGGGGAAACAAGCACTGAGTGGTGGGATCTCATCGTCATGCACGTCTGGGATGATGAGCAGTGGCTGCAGAACTTTCGGATGAAGAAAGCCACATTCATGGGACTGTGTGATCAGCTCGCCCCACCGTGCGGCGCAAGGGCACAAGAATGAGAGTTGCCCTGACGGTGGAGAAGTGCGTGGCGATTGCACTGTGGAAGCTAGATACTCCAGACTGCTACTGATCGGTCGCTAACCAGTTTGGAGTAGGAAAGTCGACCGTTGGACTCATGTTGACAGAAGTGTGCAGGGCCATTAATCGCATCCTGCTCCAAAAGACCATGACTCTGGGCAACATGCATGACATTGTGGATGGCTTTGCACAAATGGGCTTCCGTAACTGTGAAGGGGTGATAGATGGCATGCATATTCCAGTTCTGGCACCAGACCACCTAGCCACCAAGTACATTAATCGGAAGGGGTATTTCTCTATGGTTCCACAGGCGCTTGTGGATCAGCGTGAGCGTTTCACGGACATTAACGCAGGCTAGTCCGGAAAGGTGCATGATGCAAGCATCTTTTGGAACACTGGCCTGTTCAGGAAGCTGAAAGCAGGGACTTTCTTCCTGGACCAGAAGATCACTGTAGGGGAAGTCACAATGCCCATTGTGGTCATGGGAGACCCTGCCTACCCCTTAATGCAGTGGCTTATGAAGCCATACACGGGGCACCTTGACAGGAGCAAGGAGCGGTTCAACAACAGGCTGAGCAAGTGCAGAATGACTGTTGAGTGTGCTTTTGGCCATTTAAAGGCCCGCTGGAGCTGTCTATATGGGGGTTGGACCTGGCCAATGACAATATTCCTATGCTTATAATCGCGTGCTGTATGTTCCATAATATTTGTGAAGGGAAAGGTGAAAGCTCACCACCTGGAGGCAGAATTTGAACAGCCAGAGACCAGGGTTATTAGAGGGGCGCAGCGTGGGGCCATAAGGATCAGGGATGCCTTGAGGCAGCAATTTGAAGCTGAAAACCACTAATATTTGTTCCTATGCTTGGGAGTGCAGCCCTTGTAATGCTAGGAGGTGATTGGGATTGGTGCAGACGATGCACTATGAAGGTTTAAGAAAATTGCCTGTTGCTTTGTAGGGCTCTGTTTGCTTTCAATTAATGAAATAAAGATTGCTTTCAAACCAACACAATTCTTTAATTAAAAAACAACCACCGGAGGAGAGAGACCAAAAAAAAAAAAAAAAAATCAGCACTGTGGGGGATGGGAGGGTCCCAGGAGGAAGGGGGTCCTGAGACAGTTAAAGATTTGTGTATGTCCAAGTATCATATGCAACCTTGTCCTTTGGAGTACAGTGCAGCGGGTACTGTACTTCAGCAGGGCTAAATGCAGAGGGACAGGTGTTGAGTGCAGTGGGTACTGGGAGTCCGCAGGGCTTGACTGTGACGGGACAGGAGTGGAATGCAGTGGGTACAGATTGGAGCCAGGAGGTTGATAAGAGAGTGTTGGTGGTGTCGGGGGGGGGGGGCACATGGGAAAGAGTTTTGTGACAGTGGCTGCAGGGCAGGGCGGGCGTGGAGCTGCTCTGTTTGCAATGCTAGTAGCGCCTGGAGCATGTCCACTTGGCACTCCATAACATTTTAAAGCCGCTCCATGGCTTCGTTCTGGCGCACCACGTTCTCCTTTCAGTCCCTATTCTTGCTATCCCGCCACTCCTTCAATTCTTGTTTTTCGGCTGTGGAGTGCATCGTGGCATCACGCAGAAAGTCCTCCTTAGTTCTTCTTGGCCACTTTCTAATTCTGCGCAGCTGGTCAGACGGCAATAACAAAGAGGGAGGCTGGGCTCCCAAGGTCATATCTGTGAAGTCAAAATGCAACATTTTACAGAAGCAGTATTGTTTGCAACACACTGACCACTGATTCAGTGATTTAAAATACAGTCACTAGTCACATACCTGTCACTAATTGGCTGACCCCAGGCAAGCACACATGAGCCACAAGACCCCCAAAGTGGTGAGTAACTGCAGGGGCTGGGGAAATCAGTGTTCCAGGACCGTACTGTACAATGGGAACGTGGCTCTTGTGGAGAGCCAGCACTGGGGGGGGGGAGGTGGCTGATAAACATTCCTGTCCCCACATTTTCCACAGGCTGTGTTCATTATGGAAGATATCTCGCTGCTGCGGGTGAGCAGGGAATCAAGGGAGGGTCTTCTCCAAGCCTGCGGCTTTCTCCCTGGCCCTTATGCGGCTCGCCTGTGTGCAGCAAGGCTCCGTCCCCCCAGTGACGGCAGAGTGGTGTGGGAAAGTTACCTTTAATGGGGCAAGAAACAAAGCAGCTCTACCAAAGAACCTGTGGCAGCGGATTGCCCAGTATCTCCATGAGAGTTTCCTGGAGATCTCTGAGGCAGATTCCCGTAGGGTGACCAGACAGGAAGTGTGAAAAATCAGGACGGGGGTGGGGGGTAATAGGCACCTATATAAGACACAGCCCCAAATATCGGGACTGTCCCTATAAAATTGGGACATCTGGTCACCCTAGATTCCCGTGAAGTGAGGGAATCAATCAACACCCTGTTCTGCTGCTCAGACTAGGCATGTGGTGGTACGCACATCATACAGACAAGTCTGTTTTCTGCAACCCTCCTGCCCCCAACAACTTGCCTCAGTGATTCCTAAAATCAAAGCCACTTACCAGGGGCCGCCTCTCCTGTTTGCGCTTCGCCAAGTTCTGACAGTTGTGACTGGCTAGCCTCCTCCAGGGTGGAGAAGAGCTCCTGGCTGCATGCATCTTTGACCTCTGAGTCGTCCTCTGCCTCTGGGTCCTCCTCCCCCTCCACATCCTCGTCCAAGATTTCCTCCTCCTGGCTCGGTCCACTCTTGACTGGCATGCGAGCCACCAAAGTATCCACAGGGACCTTTCTCATGGAGGTGGGGTCGCCGCTGAGTATCGCGTCCAGCTCTTTGTAGAATCGGCAACTCGTGGGCACAACACCGGAGCGGCGGTTTGCCTCCCACACCTTGTGGTAGGTGTTCCGCAGCTCCTTCACTTTAACCCTGCACTGCAGTGTGTCCCGGTCATGGCCCCTTTCTGTCATGCATCGCGAAATCTGTTCGCAGGTATCATAATTCCTATGGCTGGAGTGCAACTGGGACTGCACAGCCTCCTCTCCCCAAATGCTGATGAGGTCTGCAGCTCGGCATTGCTCCAAGCGGGGGATCGCCTGGTGCGTGGAGCAGGCATGGTCACCTGGAAAGATGCGCTGAGACCACTGCACGTGTCACCGAGCAAACAGGAAGGGGACTTTCAAAATTCCCACAGAATTTAAGGGGTGGGGCTCACAGTTCGTCACCTGAGGGTAGGGCAGTAGAGTTCAAACCGATGACCAGAGAGGCGAGAACAGGCATTGTGGGACACGTCCTGGAGGCCAATCGCAGCGCTGTAATCAACCAGAGTGCCTACACTGGCACCGCGGTGCTGTACCCCCGGCGCAGATAACTGTACGCCTCTCATCGGGGTGAGTTTTTTACAGCGCTGCAACTGTGCAGTTTCTGTGCACTAAGTGGCTTGGCAGTGTGTACACCTCGGGAGTTACAGCGCAGAAAGCTGCTTTACTGCGCAGAAATTTGCCAGTATAGACAAGGCCTGAGGTACAAGAAGTTGAACTGCCCAAGGCCACATAGGAATTAAGTGGCAGGGCCAGAAAAAGAGCTCAGAAGTTCCTGACTCCAGCTGCTGTGCTTATTCCTTTTGGCCATACTGTTTCATCTCTCATATGAGAAAACCAGAGATGGTGGGAGCAAAGAACAATCACACACACACACACTTTTTACAAAAATTATAATTAGATAAATCTATAAAGATCAATGAGGAAAAATCATATATAATACTTTAGTAAATAAAAGCAAAGACAAAAAATACTCTATGGCAAAGACAATTTGAAGTAAGAACATAAGAATGGCCGTACTGGGTCAGACCAAAGGTCCATCCAGCCCAGTATCCTGTCTACTGACAGTGGCCAATGCCAGGTGCCCCAGAGGGAGTGAACCTAACAGGTAACGATCAAGTGATCTCTCTCCTGCCATCCATCTCCACCTTCTGACAAACAGAGGCTAGGGACACCCATTTCTTACCCATCCTGGCTAATAGCCATTAATGGACTTAACCTCCATGAATTTATCTAGTTCTCTTTTAAACCCTGTTATAGTCCTAGCCTTCACAACCTCCTCAGGCAAGGAGTTCCACAGGTTAACTGTGCGCTGTGTGAAGAAGAACTTCCTTTTATTTATTTTAAACCTGCTGCCCATTAATTTCATTTGGTGGCCCCTAGTTCTTATATTATTGGAACAAGTAAATAACTTTTCCTTATTCACTTTCTCCACACCACTCATGATTTTATATACCTCTATCATATCCTCCCTTAGTCTCCTCTTTTGCAAGCTGAAAAGTCCTAGCCTCTTTAATCTCTCCTCATATGGGACCCTTTCCAAACCCCTAATCATTTTAGTTGCCCTTCTCTGAACCTTTTCTAATGCCAGTATAACTTTTTTGAGATGAGGAGACCACATCTGTACGCAGTATTCAAGATGTGGGCGTACCATGGATTTATATAAGGGCAATAAGATATTAATGTATTGAGCTGATAAAATATTAACTGCATATCAATATTGTATTAAATTCTGGTAGTGGAGCTGCATGTATATGATCAAGTATGTGTTTTCAGCATGACTTCTGCTTAAGCTGCAAATTAATAAACATATATGCTAATAAGTCAAACTGTCAAGGAACTGATTAGTTTTCCATCACTAGAACACAGTGAAAAAGTTCTAGTGAAGTGTTGGCCTGTGGCAGAATCTGGCACCCCACTGTTAATCAACCTCACAGCATGTGAACATATTAATAGGACCAGAAATCTGTGCTTCAGTAAAAGACCTGCCTGCACTTCTAAAATAAAAGCACCATTTTCAAAAACCAATAGTAGTGCTATTCTGAATCAAGCTGATGTACCCAGAACATTGTCCTGTGAGCAGAAAGGGCGCTGGTAAGATCATATATACGTAGTCCCACGAGATAAACACAATGATCACACCATGCAAAGTGAGAATAAAATTCAGCAATATTATGAAACATTGCCTATTGCCTGGTGGTGATATTGCACAGTTGCATTTGACAAGAGAAGAGCTGTGTTTCGACCATGGAGTTTTCCCTATAACAAGGGGGAGGATGAAGTGATTGGAGAACAGCCTTACACCAGCACTGGGGCTGAGCTGGTAGAATGTACCATTATTCTTTAATTTGGATGCAGAGTTTGAAGGGACTTCCACAACAGCAATGCATGCCAGTTTTCAGAGGCCTAACAATTCTGAGCCATAGCCCTGTCCACAAATTGTCACTTGATTCACTACCCTAACAAGCTAAGACCTTCAAATGGCACAGCTTACAAACTCTGAATTGACATATCCAGTTGTAATGGGTTGGCAACAACCATGAGGCAGGTAAAGTTATTCCAGGTTTTAGGCCTTTAAACCGCTCAAGTTTACAAATGTCATAAGACCACTTACTTTTCTAAAGTTCCTCTGACTGAACTATTGTCCCCTTAACTCAGTTATTTGGCCTGTACTTATATTGATATAAAACATCATTCTCTTTTTAGGCGGTCCATCAGGCCTGGATTAGTCCAGGGCTGGGTCCTGAACCTAGGCAAGTGCCAGGGTCATTCAAAAGTTAGATGTGCTGATCCACTACTGGTACCTAGGTAGACTGTGGCATTATGACCGGCGGCAGAGGCAGATAGCATGGTCTGGGGTGCAGCGGCCCACCACCTCACAGCCAACTGGGTGGTGATATATCCACTGGTGGCACTAGCAGAACCATGGATGAAATATGTTTCACAGGGAAGCCAGAAGGAACTAGGGACCAAGATTTTTGGAAGCACTCAGTACCCAGCAGCTCCCATTGCTCTCTTGTTCTCCATGGGAGCTGCTGGGTGCTGAGAAATTTTGAATCGCTGCCTGCTTCATTTAGATACCTGAATGGGGGCTGAGAGTTTTTAAAAATCTGTCCACTGGAATGGAAAAGGGGAGAGCATCAATTAGCCTCTGTTCCAGGTCATGCCAGAGGCCAAAAAGTTAACCAGGGGAAAGAGGAATGAAGATGCAGCAGGCAGCACATGCTTACTTAGACCTGTAGACCCAAACTCTTGCTACATATTGCACCAAATCTGGGGTAACAAGCAGTCACCAGAGATGCAGGGGAGGGAGGGCAAGGCCAGAACAGCTGAGAAAGGTAGATTTTATTCCCTTTCAATGGGATTTCTGGGGACAAGATGGGACTTGGGGCTCTGAAAAAGGAAGAATGCGTCTTTGAGGAGTGTCCTGATAAGGTGACAGCAGAAGAGTCTGGAAGGAGATCCTGACTAGAATGAAGCTTGTCCCTGACAAAGCCCAACATTTTGGCCAATCCAATCCTCAACAGCATTAATATGCCACAGGCTATCTGGATTCCTCTGATCAATTGCCTTCCACAGCAGCACAGACCTTTCCATTGTTTGCGCCAACCTCAGCAAGGCAGGAGCTTGACAGGAAAAGAATATTCAACTTTCTCCCAGCATTTGACCCACAGACTCCCAACTTGTCACAGCACAGAGTCCTTAGGAGGAAGATGTAGACTCTGCCACTCATGCACACCTGTTGAAAGGAGGCCAGTCTACCCTCTACAGTCACTGAATGAATTGCTGAGAGAGGAACAGTAAGATGGACAAAAGGCAAGCTTAAAAACAGATAGCCCACTTGAAAATTCCACAGATATGTATGCTGTATTAATTGCTAGGTGGTCTACTAATGTAAATTTCTTAATGTAACTATAGCCCTCGGGTAATTTTCTTACCTCAGTTCGATTAAAGTCCCTGGTCTGTTGACTGACTGGCAATGACTCAGAATAAGAATCCAATAATGCGCAGTCACGTTTAGGCTTAAAGGAAGCTGGAGGGAAAGCAAAGATACATGTCTTTGTTTAATAATACATATATTTTACATGTATTAGATTATTATTTTTCCTCCCCACCCCTTCATACTGCAATTGATCTGGATAACAAGGTGATAAGTACTGTATAGAGAATCATTTTCTCTTGTATTATTTTTAAGTAACAACATGTTGTGATGTACAAGTCTAATATATTGTAGAAACAATCGGGTGGAACTGAGGACAGATTTAGATACTATTCAGCCACCCGAAAACAACTATGACTGAAGTTTTATTTGTGTCTTTCCTTCCTGGGATCTAGAGTCAATATAGTAGGCGTAACAGATTACAGACTAGAGTGCTAGAACTATAAAACCTATTTGACAGGCCTGCAACTTCCTGTTTGTGTTATCTAGAAATGGGGAATGTATTAGAACCAACACTATGCAATATAACTAAATGTCAGTGAAAAGCATGAAGACTAATCACAACACTTGCTTCAGTCGGTATCAGCTTTAATAGTTTTCAATCAGGTAAATACTGGGAGCAGGAGAAACAACCCTGCAATTTGTTAAGGTAATATTTGCAACACCCATGTTTTTGTTCTATATACATGGACCCTTCTGCTAACACTTCTCAGGGATTAGTCCCTCTAAATCATTAAGCATCTTGGTAGCTAGAAAACCTATTTTTCTTAAGATTAATATGTTGAGTAGCAGAATAATCAATTCACAAGTCCAGTTTCTAGTTTCTGATTAGCATCTGGTCCCTCCAAACAAACTAAGCTTTTACAAATCTGTATTAATTTAAAACACAGTTAGGTTACTAGACAGGGCAATCAGCTTTAGGGTTTTTTATTTTAATTCAAGAAAAGCTTTCAAAGCAAAACACAGTGGGTCAAGTTCTTAATAGAGTTACCCCAGCACAGAATTTAGCCCTGAACTTGTAGTTCATAAAACAAGCCAAATAAGTAGCAAAATCAATTCATCCTTAAATGCTTCTTTTGAAAGTCACTTCTTTATTTTAAATTTTAACATTTTGATCAAATGCAAAAAATTCTGCTTGAGCCTTATGAATAAAGTACTAAGTCTACCTCATACTGGACTTAATACAACAGGCTAATGAGAAGTGCTATCAAATAGACTTACATTCCTAAATGGCCAAGCAAAACCTTGATTTCATAGACATTAAACTATGGTATAGGACTTCTCCCATAAAAAATGTTTCATACCAAGTTGTCATAAATTCTAGTGTTGTACTTGGAAGTGAGTGTAAAAAGGGTCCATTACATATACAGGGAAGCACACCATACTGCTTTATTTATTTATTTATTTATATGCATATTCCAAAAATTGTTGGTTCAGAAGCCTGTACTATATGTGATTCACTGTGCAAGGGTTTTTTTCAAATACACACTTCTCCTTTCAAAAACTCCATCTTTATTTGTGAATCTTGTCTAAATAGAGCTGTAAGCATTAGCTAAACGTTAAATACCTCAACTACTCTGCCAATATCACTGCTAGAACTAATGGTTAGCCCTTGAAACGCTTTGCTGCTTAAAAGAAACAAAGCAGAGCTCATTTAGGAAGATAGAAGGCTACAGTGCAAACAGGGGAGTTCAGAACGAAAGCTAGGTGCAAATAAGAGGAAAAAATATATAGGAAAAAATCTCCCAGGCAACTGTCTGCCCTACTTTTTAAAACGTAAAAAGCACAAGGACATAGTGAGACACCATCGGCCAGGATGATAAGCAGCTATTATCATCTGCCTTTGTTTATCCTCATGTATTTTTTTTTTATTAAAATTAAGATATTAGAAGTGCCAAACTGACACAATGAAAACTGATGTCCTCTATCAACAGGTCAGATACTAAATGGACAGCAATAATGCAAGCTTCCCCCCACCATCCTGCCAACGTGCCTCAACTCTGACCTGGAGGAAACACCTCAAAGGATGAAGGAACACAGACACTCACTATCCGTGCTCATTCAGTCCTTGCTCTGTGCTCAAACTGCCAATAAAAGGTGCTAACTAGTGCAAACTGTGATCATGACTTTTCTTTTTAATATTGGTACCTGTCTTCTAGCCAGGAATGAGACAGAGACAACCAAACTCGCCTCATGTAGGACACCAGACTACTCTCAGGCCAGGTCTACACTACAGACCTATAGTGGTATAATTACGTCGCTCACCCCCCCCCCCCCGAGCAACATAGTTATACCGATCTAACTGCTGACATAGCTACCCCTTTTCAGGGAGCTGGATTAACTACGCCAACAGGAGAAGCTCTCCTGTCAGCATAAGAGCGTCTTCACTAAAGTGCTACAGTGGAAAGGTGCAGCTGAAGACAAACCCTGGGTCACTAGAAGCACAAACTAGATTCTAGCTAGTGACCTAGACATGTCAGACATTGTATTCCAGTATCGTCTTCCTGAGCTATCCATTCCCAGTTGTCCCTTCTAGAAAAGTCCCAAACAATGTAATATGGACAAAACCATTAGTCTCCACTGAAATTTTCTACTGAAATGATTCTAAAACCCTATAATTTTACAGAAAATTGTACTAACTCTAGAGGATTTTGGTTTTTTTAAACTAACCCTTACAAGAGAACTTTATAGGAATGTAATTGCCTATTAAATTCTATCAGATGGCTTAAAAAGCCTAGAGAAAGGTTCTTATTATCTATTAAATACTATAAAAAAAACTTATCCAAAAATACTAAATATTAGTTAGTAGGATGACAAACATTCTGCAATAGCTAGAAACAAACCTGTTTGCAATTTAGCCTTTTGTTCTCAAATTTGCAGTGGAAATGCCTTTAGTTAATAAAAGCTTGGTGGATATTTATGAACAGCTGGATGCAATTCAAGTATTTGGTTTTAATTCAAGACATTAGGAGGAGGCCAAGAGAAAAACTGAAGACAGAGATGAAGAAGGCTAGCTTAGAAAACACACAACCTGATTCATGCCAAGTGAGAGGTTCATAGTGTGGTCAGAAAAATGCCCTATTATTACTACTAATTCTTTCTATTACAGTAGCACCCAGAGGCCATAATCATGACATGCTCAAGGTTCTACAGCGAAAGGCACTGTATAGAAAGACAAGATCCCTGTCTTGACCAGCTTACAGTCTAATTTAAAATGAGACTAGAAGCGAGCATAACAAACAGGAAGGAGAGCCTGAGGCAGGGAAGATGGAGGTGATAGTGATAAGGACACACGATTATGCAGACTAATAGTGTGAACATCTTGAAGGTTGATGTTTCATAAATAGTTTATACCCTTGGATATGAAGATGGTGGATTGTAGAGAACAGGAATCTGACAGAAATTACTTCAGTGAATTGATACAGGGGGGACATTTAATTTTTTAACTACAACTTGATTTGCTCTTTTCCTCTCCTTTTAAAGTGCCAGCAAATTTAATGGAGATTTTATTAGCTCTTATATATTATCTCTTAGGACTGTAACTATTATCAGCAATTAATCCTCTTCACCCTAGAAAGCTGTGCACATTTTTTAATTGAAGGGTATGCACTTCAGTGTTAATATATAATGAAAATTGACAACATATGTCAATATTTCTCAACTGTACCTCAGTAATGAGGTACATCACACATTGTAGACTCATTTATCCCCGTCCCACACAAACTGGTGAAATCTCACTGTTAATTGTAAAATATTAACAGTAGGAATGGCAGATCAGGAAAATGAGTTATAGAAAAATGTGAGCTCTGCTAAAATCAGTAATCATATACAGCATTCAAGATAACCTGTAAAGCAGGTCAGTAATATTCCATCATTTCAAATATGCCTCCAAGAGTCATTAGAGCAAGACAACACATAAGCTAAAAGTCACCTACTTCATATGTAAAGTCTTGTGACATCCAGATCTGCCACTCCTAGCTATGCCTCATGTTAGTAGAATCTAGACAGTAGAATTCTAGTAGACACTAGTATTTCAATAGAGCATGGGGACAGCCTATAGGGAACAGAGACTTTGGAGGGGCAGGGGTCCCCTCAAGTTCCCTCCAGATCCCACTTCAGATCCTCGTACTGTCTTTCTCTCCCCACAGCATATGTCCAAGGGGTTCTTGGAGCAAACAAACAAAAAGTGAAAAGTCCTCTCCCCTCTTTCTTCCCTTATGGGGAGAGGAAAGCATAGAAAATTGAAAAGACACAAGGGTGACCTGGAATTTAGGCAGTCTTCCTGGGTCAGCCTTTAGAACTTAATCTACACAAGGGCCACCTCCAGCCCCTCCTCATGGGGTGTGCTGCTCTGAGGCTGGGCCGTGCAGCTTCAGGAGAGGTGAGGCTTATTGCTGTCTCCCTCTGGGCAGGCCTTTCTCAGTTGTCTGGGACGGGGCAATCTTCTCCCTGTTCACGTCCCCTGCCCTCTTTCCTGTGGCAGGTTTTCCCTTTTGAACATCCCCGCCCCCACCCCGCTCCAGGAAGAACAGGCCTTGCAGGTGTGCCTCATTGGTGCTGACCAGGCCCAGAGGAGCTTATTAGTCCCCTCTTTGTCAGTGTGCAGGTGTGCTCCTTCACAGAGACATGCTGCTGCTGCTTTTTTTTTTTTTTTTTTAATTTTTTGGTTCTTCTTTAGCCTTTTCCCTTTAAGCATAACTAAAAATCAATGTTTTATCAAGCTACATCGAGAGGTAGTACTCAGCTTCTAGCTAAATCTTTGTCTCTTACTAAAAAAGGCTGTTCTGGATGAACGACGAGTTGGTACAGGAATATCACAGCCTCACCTGGTTGAAGGTAATCTGGCAGTAAGGTCTCCGGCAGCGTATCTGGCAATGGATAACCATTCTTCCTAGCAACAATGAGGTGAAATGCAGCACAGAATTCTGGCAGCGTCAGCGCTCCATCACAGTCTACATCGCTCAGCTCCCTGTGAACATGGTATTCACACATTTCCTGAGCCATTGCAGGAATGAAACATATACACAAACACACACACACACAGAGCATATTCTTTATGTAAAAAGGTAACAATTCCCAAGTAAGTGGGATTTTTTTAAAAATACTGTTTATTTTTTTAAACATTTCCCTTTGAGAAGTGGAACAATCTGACTTTCCAATACTAAGAAGATTTTATATGGGGAAAAAAGTGCTTTCTCTTTATGCCACATCATACAATATTTTCTATCTGGTATTTCAAAAACTGAAATTTGTCAAGAAATTATATTTGAGTACCCAAATTCAATCTCTCTTTCCGAAATGGTGTTGACAAACTGTTCGGTTGGTCTATGCTAGCACTTAAACCCTATTCAGTACTGTTTCAGGCAGACCGATCAATGCAAACAGTTTTCAGAAAGTGCTTAATTACCAAGTGTAGACCGGCCTTATGAGCTGCACAGCTGGATTAACTAATGCTGGTGGCAGTTTGGACTGTTAGCATTAAACTGTCCATTAGCACTGCTGTTTGTTTAGTTTTAGTTTAAGCGTGAAACAGCAGCAGAGGATTTCAGAAGCACATGAACACAGTTTCATAGACTACACCTTCTGGAAAATTTTAGAATTAATTTAGTATTAATATAATGGCTAAAATGGAGCAATAGTTACTTCATCACTGTTTCAAAGTGAAGGAACAATGTTTCAAGCAGTCAAGGTTACAGTGAAGACTGAAATGCTCCTCAATTTTAGCAAGACTGAAATGCTCCTCAATTTTAGCAAAGGCGTTTTTGCCTGATAAACTATATCATGCAAGATTTCAAATTGCTCCTAGAAAGGAACATTTTCTTTTGTACTGCTATACAGAGCACAATTAATGTTTGTAACATAAATAAAATGTTTTTGGTTATCATAGTGGGTTAAGTAGTTTTTCTTAAATAATTTTTAAATTAAATTCCAGTGCTCATTTTTCCCCAGAGAATGTTTCTTTAGCCTTTTTTTTCATGATTCACAACTAGCTTTGAAACTATTCCAGGCAAATTCTCTGAACCCAACAGATGTTTGGGCTCTTGCAAGCTTTTCTTAAAATCTATCTTCATAAAAGTATATAGCTATAGTGAAATAAGAGTTCCCTTTATCAGCATTTTTGGTGAATATTTAGAACAGTTTGTTCCTCATATCAAGATAGGATGACGGTACAAGAACCATTATGTTTATGGAAATATAATAAGATCCTTATAAATTGTATTGTATACAAGTGCCATCTGCAATGGTCTCTAAACAAACTCATTAAAAACAAGAGTGCTGGCTCATTAATAAAAGCACTGATGAATTATGCAGATGTACTTATTAAAAATTAGGTATTAATTAGGCCTCATCTCACAAATCACAGCCAGAAACATAAAGCTAACTGAACACATCTAAAATATTCCAAATGTGTTTTTCTTCTAAACCATTTCATGAAATATGTCTTTTCATTGAGCTAATGACGTTTCTTATAATATTCTTAAGAACGGCTATCATTTATATTGCTATTAAAATATCTGCAGTCCTGTTGAGTAAAAGAGTAGCTCTAAAAAGATAACAAGCATGCCAGGAAGATCAACACGCACCCCGCTGCTTGGACCTGAAAGTGATTTTGATGATAAGAGCAATAATTATAATTACTCTAAATACACTTTTTCAATCTAACAAAAACTCTTGAGCTAAAATGTCTTTTAAAACAAGCATCCATATTCTGGGTTACACTACAGTACTCACCATATGTGAGAAAGTTCTGGGATGGGAAGCTTGGATTTTGTGAAGAAATTCTTAGCCACGGAACCTGTCAAGAACAGTGAAACAGGCATTTGATAGGTTTCAGAGGGGTAGCCGTGTTAGTCTGTATCAGCAAAAACAATGAAGAATCCTTGTGGCACCTTAGAGACTAACAAATTTATCTGGGCTAATGCCCAAATAAATTTGTTAGTCTCTAAGATGCCACAAGGATTGCTAGGCATTTGATATTCATCTTCCAATCTGATTTTGTTTGTTTTTCTATAAAGCTGCAACAGCATCAGCAGCTTGTTATTTCACATTCAACAGACGCTCTGATTGTTGGATACTAGTATAGTTGCTTGGCCATTTGTCTCTTGGTGAGTCACCGAGATGGGACAGGCCAAGCAGAGCAGTTGACCTCATTTCTCTACTTCTCCTCTCCACGTGGGAAAAATATTAATGGATGAAAACATGCCTAAATATCACTATTATCATCATCAGTACGTCATTATGAATACAAAGAAAGGAAAACGGAGATAAATGGCTTCCTTTCCAGAGAAAAGGATGCTTCTAATCACATGCCAAGTATGTGGCAGCAAATGGCCCTGCACCGTCTATGCTACTCCCACAGTGACTTTCTCTGCTTTCAGGCCTGCTGTGGTCCTATCATCATGAAAGAAAAACTAGAGCAGGGATGGCCAACCTGTGGCTTCAGAGCCGCATGTGGCTCTTCAGAGGTTAATATGCAGCTCCTTGCATAGGAGCTTACTCCAGGGCTGGAGTTACAGATGCTAACTTTCCAATGTGCTGGGGTGTACTCACTGCTCAACCCCCTGCTCTGCCCCAGGCCCTGCCCCCATTCCACCTCTACCCCGAAAGCCCCTGCCCCCAACCCTGCCATGCCCTCACTCCTCCCCCTCCCCCACAGAGCCGCCTACGCATGCGAAACAGCTGATTGCAGCAGGCAGGAGGCGCTGGAGGGCTGCTGACGTATTACTGTGGCTCTTTGGCAATGTACATTGGTAAATTCTGGCTCCTTCTCCAGCTCAGGGTGGCCACCCCTGAACTTAGAGGAACCAACTAAGCATCCTGCTACAGTCTTCACTACCAGTTGTGAACATCCTCTGTAGCCCTCTCATAATAAGCAATCTGATTTCCCTCCCAGCCAACAAACCCCTGCTGAGCCCTCTGCAGTGATAAGAAGCTCACTATGCATCCAGCTGTCAAACACTGTCTCAGGCAAATAGGCTACAGGGATGGCAAAAGTCTGCCTTAGACCCTTGCACCTTTTACTTCACATAAGCCTGCAAAACATAAGGCCAACCCCGTTCAGAGCCATTATATACAGATCTATAATCCTGCCTCCCACTGCAGTTAATAGTAACTCTGGGTGTGCATGAAATGCAATGTCTGGCCCTATGAGGCTCTCTCTCGGAATAGATAGAGCAAACATCTTGCATATTCTAAAGAGTGCATTCTGGTATAAACAAAGTTTACTATATGCAGCTTCATTGGAAATCCACTATGTGTTGAAGTTCCATTTTCTTTTCCCTCCTACAAGGAAGATCAGTTGGAGAAGATTTAACCAAGGGGAAAAAACTGATGAAGTGCTGATTTCTGCCAAGATCAAGCAATTATTTTAAAACCTGTGTCTGAGGTCAGAATTCCTGAATCCCGAAGTGTTGGATTGCAATAATATAACCTCAGAGGACATAGTCAAAATGCCTGTAGTTAAAATCTGTGGCTTTTCCTTGCCAGACTAACTCACAGTACCTAGAATAATTCCTCTCACAAGAAGTCTGGTCAGTGAAAATCTGATTTTTAAGATCAGCTACAATACTGTTACCATGTGTGTGCTATGCAGGGTTTACATTTAACCGCTTAAGGACCAACAACTCAATCCTACAGAGTGCTGAGCATCCTGATATGATCCTGTAGAACAGTTAAACAGATCATTAACTCTAAGCACCTAAACAGTCCCATTGACTTTAATAGGAAAGTAGTTAAGTACATGCTTGTGTTTTTATGGATCAGGCCAGAGCTTGGCACTTTGCAGGACTGAGCCCCAAATGCTGTCTTCAGATTCAAACAATTTATTTTAACTTCCCACTGAATTTTTAAAGTGTGTTTCTAATCTGAAAAATTAGTATGCGAAACTCTCACATTCTTCCTCAAAAGATCTACTCCCAGTGTGTGATTAGAATCATATATATTCATTTTAGTGACAAATATACATTTATTTTATTTTTTTATTCCTCTTTTATTCCTGCAGCCACCACAGCTGAGAGAAATAGCTGGACTCTAGTCCTCCTTGTGCATCATCAAAAGATTTTCTTTTTGTTGCTAAATTCCAGTCAATGACACTTGTATAAACTCTCTGAAGACAATGGGATTGCAAAGTTGTAAGTGAGGACAGCATTTGGCCTGCAGAACATTTATTTCTGATGATGACACACAAGAAAGAATTAACCCAGTTTGGCTCTCAGATCCCAGAGTGAGTTTGCAGGGATGGCAGTTAAGAAAAAATATTTTACCTGTAAACAGAGAGCATGTGGTATTAAAATACACATTTAACCTGTAACCCATTTTGGAGTCATCTTTAACAGTAGAACCACGCTTTAAATAATTTAAAAAAATTCTTCAAAGAAACTATTATTTTACCCACTGTATTATTTTAATGCTTTAATTCAGTGATTCAGTGGGTCACAGGAAGGTGGTAGATGGGTTGCGGGCCTAGGGTTGTAGGCCCTGGGGGAGAAAAAGAGGATTTGGAGGGCGAGGCGTTTGAGTATGTGGTGTTGTGACCTGGCGCGCCGGGGTTAGGATTGCGGTGTTGGGTGGTGGATGCAGGTAGTTGCTGCCCCCTCTGTAGGGCAAGGAGGAGGCAGCAGAGGAGGATGACGACGCTGGTCTATATTTTTGGGCGCCCCCATGAATTTGAATCCTGGGTGGGTAGCAAAAGAGAGACAAAATGCAATGGGTAGGTTGGTAACTTTTTTAGAAGTTGTTACTTTAAAAAAAAATAAAGATCAACCCTGTCTGGGGCACAAACCTGATCTAAAGATAATTCAAGAAGCTTTCCCTTTATCTACTGTACTTTGCTTTAATTTACAGGCCTTTCATCCTGGTTGTTTTGCTGCACATGCATATTATTTAGTAAATGTTACCTGAAATGAAAGAGTTCAGATCAGGCTGTAGGGATTTGAACTGGTTGATGTAATATTCTCGCTGTTCCTCAGTTATCCTCCAGGGGTCATCTGGGTAATTACTGCTGTCCTGTGGCTCCCTTTCTACTGAAAGAGACTTCAAAAAAAGGGCAAAAAGTCACGTGCAAAAGTGCGGGGAAAGCAGCACACACAGACATTTTAAGAAGTCAGGGTCAGTCTGCACATCTAGCAAGCCCTTTTTAAAGAAACGGGAGCAGAAAGGCCCAAGCCGATTAATATCTGTTACAGTTAGGGCTTATTATAAATGCCCATTTGCTCAGAGAAATACAGGAAGTTTCACATGAATGAAGCTAAAATAAAAAACAAACCCAACTACTGCTGAAGATAGAAAGATCACTCCAACTAGTCATGCAATAAGTTCCATCTCCCCATATTGGTGTTTTATATTGTCACCCATCACCAAAGCATCTGAATGCCTTCCACATAAAATGGATAGCAACAGTGAAGTCCCGAGTGAACTCAATGGAGTCACTGGAATGTCTCCATTGGGGTGGGGGAGGAAAGCGGGAAAGCTGATTGGATTAGCTTTTTTTTTTAAATTGTATTTATTTACTTTTTTTAAGGTTGATTTGTATAAGGTTGTGTTTGTTTGTTTGTTTGCATAGAAGGGGATGTCAATGTTGTGAGCATCACTCTTATGGTGGAAAGAAGCAAACATTTAAAATGCTTTGACCTGCATGACAAAATATTTTAGTGACAGAATGTAGGAAAGAATAAGCTACATGCTCCAGCGAAGTTTAAGACCACTCCTCTGGCTAGGCTGTCAACGTGCTCAAACTCAAATATGTGACTTTGTTTTTTAAAATGTGTTAAAAGATCCCCAAAACAGGAAACATCACAAAATAGTACTTTGTGCTAGTTTGAAATTATGTGAGATTTATTGGTTTAAACTACATGATGTTTTAGATACACTGTTTCCCATGAATCAGCTGAGGTTTTCCCATGTGTAAAAAAAAAAAAAATTAATCATTGATTTAAAAAAAAAAAAATCAAATTCCTGAGGTTATATTATTTCAAGCCACAGTCTACAGTTCAATAAACATTATTTTAAAACTGTTTAATATTAATGAGACCATAGCTTAGAACAGCTTAAAAACCTAGGTCACTCTTCCATAGAGGAAAGTTTGTAAAAATTCATGGAGAAGTTTTGCTCTGTAGTAGACAGACAAGGGGAACAAAAAACATGACTGGTGATTAAAAAACAACAACCCTAACAGTCATGGGGCTTTATTCTCATTTGTACTAAGACCCTTTTAGAAAGTGCTAATGTGTAAACGTGTAATTCATACCCACTTTGAGGCACCTTTACACTCCAGAGCAGTGTAACAGGGCCTTCCTGTAAATGAGAATCAGGCTCATAGTCTTATTCATGAAACCAGCGGCAAACTTACTGCCTTGTTAATTCACAATGGCTTTGTCTACACTAGGCTTTTTTTTCTTAAAATTATTATCCACCATTGCTGCCGTTGGTGAGGTGCTAGTATGGATAGGCCACTGGTAACATTTGGCATTTTAACCACCATGGCATCTAGATAGGGTGACCAGACAGCAAGTGTGAAAAATTGGGATGGGGGTGGGGAGTAATAGGAGCCCATATAAGAAAAAGCCCCAAATATCAGGACTGTCCCTATAAAATCGGGACATCTGGTCACCCTACATCTAGATTTGCTCTTAGCATGATTAGACAACTCGGTGGCTAAAAATGCCAGTGGTCAATCTAGTCTATACAAATTCCCGCACAGTTGGTTCTACTGGTGAAGCTGCACCATTGGTTGCCACAGTGAGAAATCTGAAGAAATATATCTAATGTACATCTTATGCAGCCAACAAGATAAACAAAGCGTGCAAAATCCAACTAAAAAATACTCAGAAGAACCAGGACTCTGGGCTTGTAACTCAAGTATGCAGTATTTTATCAGAAACATTTTTGTGGTCATGAAATTTTCATCAAAGTTGGACTCAAAATTTGGTACACTATTTAGATTCTCGAGAAGCTTGAAGTATTTTAGACTTCTGTCTGATGCCCCAGAGCTCAAGGAATCTGCATAGCCTAGCGTCATACAGACAATGCCGCAGCCTCACAGCAACATTGTTTGCCAGTGCAACATAGAACCACTACTGTATTGGCAGCTCAAGAAGGATTTGGCCTGCCCTTTTACAATTAGTCACCAGTGCTGGCCTTTATTGGCATCAGTACTTCCATTAGTTCTTGTGTCACTGGGATGAACTCTCAGGTCCTGTGTCAGGCTGATGGACCAGATGCTGGGGATCTTCTCTGTGAAATAAGAGGATAATTCCTTGCAGCAAGATGTGCTGGGTTCTGAGGTTGAGCAAAGACAGTTATGTTAACTAGCCAACAAATACCAGTGGACTCCTGGGTGGGCACCAAGCAAGGAGTATAAATGTGTTACTGCTATTTATTTTAGACTTTGGTTGTGGAGTCAGTGGAACAGACTCAGTTGTCAGTCTCTCTCTATTGTTAATGCAGCTGCAGCATGTGTTTCTTTCTTGCCTGACTTACTGGTACTGACATATTTGTGTACTTTGATAAAGTAGGTATATTTTACCCATTTATAGTGGTCTGTAGAGTATTACAAAGTATTACAAATGCAACAAAGGCGCATTTGGGAAAATGGAACTTCCATCTGACCCATCTCTTTGGAAGTTCCTCTTTACAAAACCATAAAAGAAAGATGACAGAGTCATCTGAAAAATCATTGATGAACTTAATGCTCCATCAAATCATACTTGTTAGTATAATTCCAGAGCTGGCCCTAGCCATGTACCAAACAATTAGCCATAAATGGTCCTGCATATATCCCACTCACACACATACTTTGTCAACACCCAGGACTTCTCCAATCAATGGGCTGCCACAACCTCCACCTCTTGAAAGATGAACTACAGAGCCCAACCACCTCATTTTAAATACCTGCTTTCTCCCCACTCTAGCTAGTTAAACCCTTCTGATCACCACCCCAGTAATAGCAAGTACACTGACCATCTAATCCTTTCTCAAAAATTACCATTTTATCAAAAAGCCATTTTGCACTGAAGAAGAGTTTTGATTAAAAACATTTGACTAGATCTAGTAATTAATCTTCCTAAAGCTCTTTAAGATCCAACATGGAAAGGCTTTAGAAAAATCATCATCATCATCAAGGCCAATGACAGGCCACAAAGTTATTTTACTTTGCTCCTACATGTTTGGTCTGAATTCTCCATACACACCAGGCCGGATTTCCTTATGGAGTACTGCTTCCTTTTTTATTTTCTGCAGCAGCTGAGCTGTGGAAAAAGGGTAATTGCCTTAAACTGAAGCAGAGCAAACATCCAACAGAGGAGGCAGAGGAGGAAGAGAAGCTGATAGGTCAAAGGCCAACCCTGTCTGTCTTCATTAGTGTCTTTGATCCCCATAATGCTACATTCTACAATTCTCTCATGCATACTACTTTAGTTGAACAGCTATGTTATTTTGTGTAATTTCTACATAATCATAGAAAAAATGGTGACAGTACTGAAACAATGAAAACTATTGACCTTATTCAAACCAGCTGATCAAGCAAACAGTCCCAATTCTTCAAGGCAGTTTAAAATAGAATGTAAGTAGCAGAACAAAGCAGAAATAGAATATTACAGGTCAACCTACTCTGCTCCAGTTTAGAGTGCATTGTTTTCATAACTTCTGTCTACAAACTATAGATATAGTTGGCAAGCTTTAAACAAAAGGAAGTATTCAAAATTATCCCCTGGCTACTATGTGATGGAGCTCCGGATAGCCTTGTAGAATTCCTTTGGTGCAGAATTATTGAAATGCATAAATGGAACACTGACGAATAGGTTTTACAGTGCATCATATTTGCCTGTACAGTAAAAAATATGAACACAACCTAATCAATATGGCAAGATATAAAAGATTAATAATTCTTGAAGGAGCTGCAGTCCATTGCGTTCTAAGTAGACATGGGCCAGAGGGAGGGGGGAAACTGACTCTGCTTGAAAAACCCATTCCATCCCTAATCATCTATCCATGCCTCATGTTATTCTTATGTTATGGGGTAGACAGAGTGAGAGCACAGTAAAAAAAACAGCCACTTTCATTTAAATAAAAGCAGTTCTGCTGGTAAACATGGCAAGATTTTACCTTAGACCAAAAATCTGTTTCCATAACAGGAAATTTACAATAGACAAATTGGAAAGTTTGCAGAGTTATGGCTTTGAAGCCAGCAGGGAAACGCTGGACCAGTACAAGTAAATCAAACAAAACATCCCACCTAATCTTCTTTATCGTAATTGGGATGATTGAGACAATAAACTGGGTCTACAAATTTGAATGATTTCCTGCACAGGAGCTGGGTATCAGGTCATGGCAGTGTGAGTGTCTCAGGGATAACACACTAGATCAAGAAAAAAAATCTCAAATTCATATATTTTAAAGATGTTTTTCTTGTGTTATTAATACCTTAAAATTCTTTCACTTCTGATCATCTAAGAATCTCAATCTAATTTTTCAATATTTATGTTGTTTGCTTACATTTGAATTTCACTCAGCTTAAACAATGAAAATGAACTACCGGTACTCATTTTCAATTTGCTTTCTAGTCAGTTTTGCTTTATACTTCTCCTACACTAGAAGGATGCACCAATCAATGAGCTGCAAATATCAGAGGGGAGTGTTGTTATTTAAACAAACAAACAAAAAAAATCATTGGAAGAACTTTTATATTTAAATTTCTGAAAACATTTGTATTCATGTTAAGCTTTGTAAAATGTAGTTTTTACAAAACCAAATTGGGCTTAACTGAACCCCACAGTCTTCCTTTCTGTGCTTACTTGCAAAATAAAGACTATTTGCCTGGCAGTAGAGACGAGGAGGAAACCTTTGCAGAAGAGAAACAAAATGAAGATTATATAAAGTGAAAATAATGAAGAATACTTTACTCGGCTAAAACTGCAGGGAGATTTTGGTCCTGATTTATTCAAAATGGAACTTGTCTACGTTACTGGGACTAACATCCCCACTTATTTCAAAAAGCACCACTAGAGGGTCAGAGCCTAAGTTTTATGTGTCAGTGACAAGCAGTGTCCCAAATGAGAAGTCACTTTGACAAGAAGTAGAACTTCATGCATTTCTTTTTTTGTTTTATTTATTTATTTAATCCCCAGGCAATTCATTACCCGACTAAGAGAGGAATGTACAAGTGCAGATTTGGATCCATAATTTCCCATTGCTGGTCCATCTTGTTGGTGTGTAGAATGTCTAGCTTCATAAGAAACTATGAAAATTAAAGAAAAAAAAATCAGAGGAATCAATAAGGTTCCGCAAGCTCAAAGTGGAAATTAAACATTACAATACAGAGGTTCATTAAGCTTAATATTATTGTACTACCATTAATTCTGTCCCCTTACCCAAAGCCCTAATTACGTGCTCTCCTCCTATATCATAGTTTCTCTTCTTTAATATTTAGGCATTAACAATAAAAGTTCTCATTTCATCCTATCAGATTGGCATTAATTGCTTTAACAGTTGTTAAAATGCATATTTACATGACAACCAGCAGCAGCCCTAAAATAAACTATTACAGTCAATCAGCTAACTAATGAATGTAGTGAATTCTCAACTGTCATTTTCAAGAGATTTAGGTTTTTCACTTTTTTATTGTTTAAATCTAGTTTGTTTAAAGAGGACATTGTCAAGGAAGACCATGAGACATTGACTTGATCTGTAACAAAACTGTTGAAATTTGACTGCGGAAAATTCTCTGGATCCTAAATACCTGGGTTTTTTGGTTGTTGATCATTCAATTGCCAGAACATTGAAAACAAAAACAATACGCTTCCTACTTTTAGAGCCTCCTAAAACCCGAAGTTTTTTGCTTCCTACTCTGTTATACAGCAATGACACCCTTTTCTAGGAGATGTGCTGACATCAATAATTATTTTCTTATTCAAAAACAGATGCTTTGCAGAGAAAAGTTACTATAGACCAAAGTTACTTTTAAACAAAATAGTCCCATAAATTTCAGGTAAATTCAGCATTTGCTGAGTGGAAATAGAAAAGGGCTCTAACAGGAGAGATTTCCAGGGTCCTAAGTATGTACTACAAATACAGATAAGAAAATAATAGTTAAACTGAGCTATAACAATTATGCACTTGGCAATGTCTAAATGTTCCACCCTTTAGCTTTGTCCAGTGCACATTAAGAGGCAGAAGAGTAACTAGAATGCCAAATACAGCAGCAGAATAGTACGACAAACAACCGAAATGGCTGGTATTAGAACTGTTAATTTCCTCAGAAACACACACCCAATAATCACTTCTTGATTTGAAACATATTTGATTGACAAGCAAATTCCAAACCTGATTTTTTTTGCCGGTCATCAATAGGCCACTAGTCTTGAATATATCTTTTATTTTTAAAACCCAAATTTATATTTCAAAACAGAGAAGGCCTGATCCTGATGGTATTGCAGGTGCTCAGCACCTCTCCGAATCTGGACTCGAGTTAGCGAAGAAAATCGACAATAATTTCAATTTTCCTACGGTGAGAAGACTTCCATTCCATCTGCGTAATTTAAGAACAATCCTGTTTTTAAATGAAGATAAATAACTAGACATAGAAGGAGGGCACGCTGGAGCTCTCCTTCAAATCTGTTATTTTGAAATCCAACTTCTTCTGCTTAAGTGTTCAAACTGTAGCACTGTCCTAATGCTATTCAGCATCATTTATACAAAATTTTAGAGTCTCCTGAAAAATGAAAATGAAGGAAACTCAAAATCTTACTAAGGTTACAAAGCAGCTTTCTTTTTAAAGTTATGTTTCTAACCCCTAGTATTGTTATCTATTCTTATCCTGTGCTGGTATCTAGTTTTTTCCCGTACAAATGTGTTTCAATATCAGAAAGAAGACAGGAAGGAAGTTGTGAAATACACTGCAGTACTTGGAAGCTGAGTATGGGGCTCCGTTGCTATGTGGTTACACCAGCAACAGAACTTTCAAAAACTATCAAGAAAATAAAAATGCATGAATGCCCAGCTAAAGTTCTACTTTAGAGGGGTGGGGAAAAATTGAATGTTCAATGAGCCAGGATCTCTACTTTCTGAACAACACATCGAGTATAAACAGTACTAAAAAGGTTAACACCACACACGCATACACAAACCCAATGCTCGGTAGGCCCCTCCAGGCCCCAATGAAACTGGAATGTTAACAAATTCCTGTATTTTTTTAAGGCCAGAATGGACCAATTAGATCATCTAGTCTGACATCCTGCCTAACACAGGCCATAGAATTTTACCCAGTCACCCCTGTACTGAGACCAATAACTTGTGTTTGACTAAAGCATACCTTCCAGAAAGGCAACCAGTCTTGATCTGAAGACATTAAGAGTCTTCACATTCAGACTGGATGCCTTTCTGGAGGACATGTTTTAGTGCTCAAGGGGCTCACGGCCTCACAGGATTTTATCATCTTAATGTTTATCTACTTGTATTAATTTTCAGAAGAATCTGACACTCATGTTAGACTTGATTCTACAACCCTTGCTCACTTTGAATAGCATCTTGCTGGAAGTATAAACTGGAGTATAAACTACTGTTTAAAGCAAGGTAAGCCAATAGAGCATGGGACATTCAGCACTCATTACAAGAACCTGCAATCTGATGGGGGGGAAGTACGTTAATATAATGGATTGTGCCATACAAAACAGAATCACTATTTCTGGTAATCTTATAGTTCCTGTTAACATTAATTCCTAGTGCACTGCATTAGAATTGTAATCCAGGATGTGTCCTTACTGTCCTGTGGCTGATTGATTTGGACAGGGCACATGTTGGTACAGTGGAAGGGAATTCCACCTGCAGTGCTTATTTTGAACATCAGAAATCACTGCTTTGTTATGACTTTCATGTGGATAACTAACATATCAATGTGGATGACAGTCTACTTGCTAACAAGTGACTATCAGTCAGTACTAACATGAACCTTTAACTAGAAGTCCATTTGATTGGGTTAGACCACTGATGTTTACCACCAATACAAATTTTACTTAATTAAAAAAATTTATAAGAGCTCAGTTTAGTTTAGTCACTTGTAACTGAGGACAACAGCTGAAGAACCAATACATCCCTTTCTTCATTCACAGAGATCATGTAAACTCACGGTACCCACACTTGGAGTTGGATGAGAAATGGTTTTCCTATCCCACAAACATTTCCAAGATTTAGAAAATTCTCCCATTCCATATCAGGACAAAACCAAGATTTTTAATTATTTTTTTTTTAATGAAAACCAGAGAATGAGAAAGGGAGCCAGCCAGCCAGCCACCCACCCAAGAAATGCCAAATGGTTAAAGGACTATCCTGGGACGTGAGAGACCCTGCCTGGTTTGGAGCAGACACTTGAATGTGGGTCTGCCACATCCCAGGAGAATGGCCTGGCCACTAGTCTATTGGCTATTTTGGGGTGGGTCTCTCTCAATCTCTCTTGTTGGAGAGATTATTATTACATTATTAAATAGCCACTGGGCCAGTGACAGAGACTGACTCGATAGCCTGGTGATTAGGGCACTCATTGGGGATTTGGCAGACCCTGGTTCAAGTCCCTACCCTGAAACAGGCAGAGCAGCAACTTGAACCTGGGTCATCCACATTGCAGATGAGTGCCCCAACCAACTGGCTCTTCTGGGGTGGGTAGCATTCTCTTTGCTTTTGTCCAGAAATTCTATCCACGATCTCATAAATCTTTTTAGTCTAACTGGATACCCATTCAATGTTTCAGTTTCAACAAATCAGAATTTTCCAACAAAAAATAGTTTTGGCAGAAGATTCCCAACCAGCTCAGCTGTCTAGTCCCTTTGAAGAAATGATGATAGATTTTATGCTTTATCTGTGACAGAACATCTATTGGTCATTCACTATCATTTTTAATTATCATTTTATATTACAACAGTTGTTAGAAGCCCCAGTCAGGACTGGTGCCCTATTCTGTTGGGTGCTGTACAAAGATATAGTAAAGACAGCTCCTGCCCCAAAAAACAGACTCCGCTACACAACTTACAAAGTAACCTGTAAAAACCTATATCCTCCAACTACTCAGATGAGAGTTACGCTACTGACTTTAATGGCAGCATGATCAAGCCCAAAGTGTCTAAATTGTGGTCATTTGTTTTCTTCTGGGTTCCCATTACATTGGGTTTTTACATTCATGCCTTACTGTTATTTTTGTTATGTAACCAGGAAAATCATTGTTCTCCCTTGCAAACAAAGCCTCACTGTAAATCTGAAAACTAGTACAGCAGTTATTGAAATCAGGAGTGGTTTTTTTTTTAATATTAAAAAAAACATGCTTATGCACCGAAACATTCACAGTACTCAATCACTAACATATATTGTACATAGGCTTGCCAAAAACGTGGCAATTAGCATTAATTTGTGAACAGTTGCACACAAATCTACACATGATAATTAATTTACTGGAAAGCAAACAGGAAGAGAGGACTAAATAATCAGAAAGCAAAGCTTCTGCATAAAATAAAAAAAAGATGGTCGGCTCATTTACTAAAAGACAGATGTAATTAAGTCCAGACATTATTAGGCTGATTCCTTAATTGCATTTGAGATTTGAAGGCACTGGAGGGAAAGAAACAACAGTGTATGACTTGTGCATCCCAGATTTTATCCTACCTCCATGTGGCTGTTCAAGCCCACTCCTTGACTTGCCATAGCCATAACTCAAGGGTATTCTCTGGTAATTAGATGGAGAAGCAGGAGGTGAACACATCGGTGACATGGGAGGAGACTTGGTTTCCTGCTTCAGAAACAACAAAGTGGAATTCTGAGGTGACTACAGAAATAGGTGGAGTAATATTGCATATCAGTTCAATCACATACAGCATGATGTGCAAGGCATAGTAATAACTGACAAATACTCATGCCCCTATTTCCAAAAGAAACGTGATTATAAATGGAAGATGGCAAAGTGATGCTTTGATGTTGAGCCTTGTTCTGGGGGTAAAATACAGCCATATACATCTGAAGGGATTAGAATGAACTCTAAGACATTTTACTTGCATATATGTCTGGAGAAATATTTTTGTTAAATCTTATTATTACTGGGTATTTTTGGATTACATATTGTATTTAGGTGTTTGAATTCATTCCCCATTTAAGAAAACTTTTCATTTCAGAAGAAGGCAAAAAATGAAAAATAACTAAAAGCACCAATTCAAAGATTTATTTTAAATATTCTGTGAACTGCCTTTGTGGGAAGTAGATTTGTAGATGTTGTCAGATCTAACTTGGAGTTTGTTTCCTTTTTCCTTGAGGATTGAGCTTTTGTAGAAGACAATAATTTACTATATAAACAGAAAAAATATGACTTGCAACACCAAGGCAATAAAAGTCACCTAGGAAGAGTTATAGGTTTGGTGGCAATGCTCTACTAGAATGAAATTATTCACAGAAAACAGATATTTGCAAACTTATTTCCAATTTCATTATTCTATATGTGCATGCCCCATTAACTCATTAATAATGGTTAGCCTCAGACCAAGTTTGTTATTACTAATACTGGCAGTGCCATAAGTGTGCATGTGCTCTACAGATATATACACTGCCTGCCCCAAGCAGCTTACAGCACAAAACATGATACATGATGAGATGATGTCAGGCAAGGGAAAGGGTCATGCAAATAACAGGAGCTGTGAGATTGCTTGTTTTTATAAGCATGTAAGCATCACACTCATTCTCATTTTTTATAGATTCAGACAATATGAATCTCTTTATGATTCAGCTATTTTTAACTAGGAATTCAGAAGGTCAGAGTGGCAGCAGGATTCATTACTGGAAGAATATTTCCCTGAGGGTGGATTTCTAGAACTAGCCTGGTATAACACCAGAAGAGATTAGAGGAGAAAGAATATGGTAGGTTTTTTAAGGTCAGGCTTGACAAAGCCTTGGCTGGTATGATTTAGTTGGTGTTGGTGCTGCTTTGAGCAGTGGGTTGGACTAGATGACCTCCTGAGGTCCCTTCCAAACCTGATATTCTATGATTCTAGGTTTCCTCAACCCAAAAACAAGGAGTTGTGACGATGGCAGACCAGTTGCCAGCTCATGCCAAGGCCCTAGGCCTCAACTGGAGACCGACAAATATATAACTGGAACCGGTCTGGCTCATCTGTGTGTTAGTATTGTTAAAATAGGTATTAGAGTTATAAATATGTGGTTAGTGTTTAGACTTTACAGAACGCTTGCAAATTACTGCATGCATTAATCTCACTTGTTATATCTGTATCCAATGTCATAAGGTAATATTTAAGTGTTTGCTCTGTAACTGTAAATCACCAGTCAGGAGAGAAGCATTACCAAGTGTGAAATACTACAGGACGTATTATCTCCTGCCCAACAAAAGAAGGCCCATAAACACCAAACAAACCATAGGGAACATCAGAAGACAAAAGTTTTTGTTGATTGCTCTCCTCCCCCCATGAATAGGAGATATGCAACTGAATTCCTCCCAGCAGCTGAACTTGCAACTCGAAAGGGCAAGGAATAAAAGGCCCTAACAAGGAGAAACTGTATCTCTATGTTGCTAGGACTTTAGGAGGGCAAGATTTCTAAGCATAAGTGAGGGATCCCAGCTGCTTAGCCTGGGTTAGCCCTAAAGGACATACAGAGTTTGCACATTACAGCAGCTTCTATCACCTTTTGGAACCTAAGACTGTATGTTTATCTGCTTTTAACCTTGTAAATAACTCTCTTATTTCCTTTTCCTAGTTAATGATTCTTTAGATCAGGGGTCGGCAACCTTTCAGAAGTGGTGTGCCGAGTCTTCATTTATTCACTCTAATTTAAGGTTTCGCGTGCCAGTAATACATTTAAACGTTTTTAGAAGGTCTCTTTCTATAAGTCTATAATATATAACTAAACTATTGTTGTATGTAAAGTAAATAAGGTTTTTAAAATGTTTAAGAAGCTTCATTTAAAATTAAATTAAAATGCAGAGCTCCCCCAGACTGGTGGCCAGGACCCGGGCAGTGTGAGTGCCACTGAAAATCAGCTCGCGTGCCGCCTTCGGCACGTGTGCCATAGGTTGCCTACCCCTGCTTTAGATAGTTTATCATAGGATTGGCTACAAGCATTGTCACTGGTGTGAGATCTAAGGTGCAATTGACCTAGGGTAAGTGACTGGTCCTTTGGAAAGGGGACTAACTTGAATACTGCTGTGATCTTTGGTGTTAGGGACCATCTATCACTATCTGGGTAGCCAGATCGATCGGAGTACCCAAGGGGACTGTCTAACTCCATGCCTGCGGAGTTCACACTTGATAATTAGTTGGTGAAATCTAAATATAGAACTCACAACCAATCTGGGGGCCATGGATCAGCGTTCACATTGCACTCCCCACCAGTAAGCATCCCAGGGCAGGGAAGTTAACGATCCAACCAGTGGATCAATTTCAGGGATGAATCCTGGTCATGTGCCACCTGGAGCATGTTGCACATACACTAAGAACACAACCAATCTGGGGTTTGCATCCTGCTTCTTAACAGTCTGCCCTGATGTTGGTACTCACGCTCTTGAGCCACTCCAGACAGCTTGACAGGAGTCATGAAGGGCTGTCTATTCTCTTAGCCTTCCAGCATCACTCTTTTCATTAATTATGTTGTCACTAGGGACTGTACTTATGATAGAGACTCATTAGTTTGGTTGTTGTTTTTTAAACGAAGGCAGTTTTCTACTTTTCCCGTCTGCATCCTTCTCTCCCCCGCTAAAAAACAGCAACTTTGAACTACGTAAGCAAAGTTTCTGAAACATTTGCAAAGAATATTACAGCTCTAATGAGCGATGACCCACAGTGATGACTTTATGGTAAATATGGGTGGGGGGAGAAAGAATGTGTGCATTTTGCTGGGTGTGACTGAGTGGGGGATGTTCTTAGTGTTTTGCATGGATACTGTGTGAGTCTCAGTTACCCCGTGTGCTTAACGAGGTGGTGGGAGAGGGTTTGTTGTTACAGAGAACCAAGTGTGACCTCGCTTAGCAGCCAGGACCCCAGACAACTGCCTGGAGATGGAAACCCTAGCGACCAGTGACTGTGGTGACCAGGAGGCCTACCCCAGCTTGGCTGTCAGCAGGTTCTGGCCAGTGGGAGGACAAAGGGCTGAGAGAGGACCCCGGTGACCTGACCAGCTGGTTCCAGCCAGTGGGGAACAAAGGATGGAAGAAAAAGGGCCCAGGCAACCTGTTTATCTGGGACCAAAGACAAAGGACAGGGGAAGAGCTGTTGGGGGAGATGATCTAGGATGATTGGCTGGAAGGAGGGGGCTTCTGGGCTCAGGAGAGGGAGCAGCCAGAGCCCATCTGGATGCAGGAGAGACCTAGATGTACTGTGCTGAGGGTTGCTAGGCCTGAGAGCCCGGAGAGTTTCCTGTGCTGGGTTCAGATGCTCAATAAACCCTCCTGTTTTACGCTGGCTGAGAGTCACTCCAGACTAGAGATCAGGGTTGCATTATTCCCTCTGGGAATGGAGGTCCCGGGGGTCCAGAGCGAGTAGACTCCCCAAGGGGGCCCACGCTGAGAGACAGGCATGCTGAAGGCTCAGAGAAGTGAGGTTCCAGGAGGCGGAGGGGCCTATGGCTTAACCCCCGAGAGTGGACCCCTGAGAAGGACCTGCACACTGAAGGGGGTTCCTCCCAGGGACCATACGGAGCCAAGAGAGAGCACGAGTCCTCTGAGTCCGTGACACTGGGCAAGTTATGTTGATTTATGTGGGGGCTGAACTGCAGCACTTGAACCAAGTGATCCACCATCTGTGCAGTCTCCCTCACACAACCAATGAAACTGTTGCATGCAAATTTGCTCTAGAGAAAGGGTGGTGATTGATTGAGTTACCTCTGATATCACAATGGTCTAGGACTCTTGGCATGGCATAGACACATGCCTTATTATAGCTGAATACCTGTGTCACAATTAATGTAATTTGTTAAAATGGATGAGAATTTAAAAATTGGATGGTAACAGACCATGAATCCCAGTGATGATGGAACCTGGTGATATTCTAAACAAAAAGAGCTCTCGAACATGCTTGTAGCAATTTCCATCCCATTACACTGATTTAATGGACATTCTAGGCTTCAGATTGACAGACAGAGTTACAATCCTGGAATCTTATAGATAGATAATAGGCGAAATACATAATTCTATAAAAGTTCTTGTAAATAAAATCCTCTTGGGATACAGTTGGTACAAGAGAATATCAAAATAAGAGCAAAATCCTGCCAACAATTATTCACATATATAGAGTTAACCTTGCATGGAGTCCTATTGAACTAATGGAATAAGCATCCATGAGTTAACTGTTTGCAGGATTGGACTAAAGTTGCACTCTACACGAACATATTTGCCTTAAATAAAGCCTTGTTACCTTTTTATCCCCTTCATCTGATCTTTTGAAGGAATTTTTTTCCAAGGTTGGATGTGGAAGCTGAAATTTAACTCCGTGTATTTCTGCTGCATTTCCATATCTCATTTCAATGTCATTTTTGAGTGCCATAAACCGAGGAAGAGGCAATTCTTCATTAACAGAAAGAAAGAGAAGTTCAAATGAGACTACAGTATATTAAAATTCTTTGAAGCAGTATCGCAGTGCAAAACCAATGAAAAGTTAAACTATAAAATAAGAAATAGCACTAAGAATTACAAAAAAATAACCTATGGAACGTCTGAAATTATTTTTGTCTTAATAGCAAATATTATGAGATTTGCACATACTTGATTACTGTAAAGAGAGAGAGGTGCCTCATTCACAGTATGAAGCCAAGTCTCAAACTCATTTCTGGTCTTAACCCTAGCCAGCACTATTACATATGTTGTTCATTGTTGTCTACAAGTAGTTTCCAGAAGAAACTATGGGAGCAATCAATTTATTAGGGCAAGATCATTGTATCCTCCATGCTGTCACTAGAACAGAAAAAAAGCACCGGAGTTAAACAGACCTATTCAAAGCCTCGTAAGACTGTGGTGTCAGAAATGCTACCATTTGCCATAGCTCAGAAGAACTGAAGAGTGACACTTATAACCTCATGCATCATCCAAAAATCCAATACTGTTCTAAGGAAATTCATCATCTTCTTGTTGCAAACTTCCACTTCTCCACATAGTAAGTTATAAGATCAATACAACAAAAGAAACAGAATAAAGGCTCCTGGAATCAAGTAAAACACGATAGCATCTTTATAACCACTTATACATACAGCTGTTTCTATGAAATCAATCTACTTTTGCTGTACATCACTCATCCATTCCAACAGCTCTACTGTGTTTCTGGGGACAATGTAATTAGTGCTTTTGAAACCTGGAAACATTTCAGCAATTAAGTGGGATATTAATCCAAAGACCATTGTTCATTCACATCTATGCAGTATTTCCAGCTGCTGTATTTATGAAACATACACATTGAATCTCACTTGATTCAGATTGCTAAAGTAGCTAGTTTCTTCTAAAAGTAACCTGATTGTCCTAAAAAGATGCTTAGGATAGACAGAGCAGGAATCTGACTGAAAATTCCCCCAAAATGTCTATTTAATAATGTCCCCTTGGCAGATTTATGGTTTACTTGTTGGTTTGGGTTTTTTGTTTTTGTTTATTTGTTCTTTTTTTAAATGTAATCCTTCAAAACAAATGCAGAAGCAATGTGAAAATCCCAGCTCTCAGGCTTGATGATCAAACAACATATTTAGTCTTAAAAGTGCTTTAGATAAGATTCTTGACAATTTAATTTTCACTCCCCTGCTGGCTCACAATGATGCAATAGCAAAGATAGCAGGAAGAACTGGGTCCAACATGCAAACACACATCATCAGTCTCAACAAATGCAGTGCTCTGGATTTACTGGTGGAAGATCACAAAGGCTAAAAACTGGGATCTCTTTCAAACACAGTTTTGAAGGTATAATGGCAAATTAAAACACACGTGCGTGTGCGCGCACACACACACAGTCATGGGGATAGTTTTAAAAAATTAAAGTGTAATTTGTAAGTAAAAATGGCATCAAATCTGTGATCCTGCTACAAAACACATATACAGTAAGGTTTTGAAACATGGCACTACCATGTTATACGTTTCTCAGACTTATTTCTGCAACATCAATGTAAATACCTTGATACCTCTAGTTCAACTCTGAAAACCTATCCTAATTAATAATGCCTTAATTCTGATTGACACCCAAGTGAGTTCTTTTCAAGGATTTCAAGAATAATATTTAATTCAAATAGAAGGATCAAGAATGACAAAATGGCACAAGATAGCTATGGAAATAAGAGCTTGGAATTCCTATTCCACCTGAAGCAGTTTACATTTTAGCACTAAAATCACTTGATTACAACAGATGCCTTTGGATGGATCCCTGGTTAGTGGGAGTTCAGCAAAAGCTGTGCTAAACTGAATTGTTACTACATTGTTTCTATGTCAAACTGACATAATAGGCCCAGCAGAGGATCAGAATTTGAGATGCCCACTTTGAAGTTTAAATCCTTTGCTTCCGGGCTGGCAGTGCAGGTGGCACAATGGATCTAATTACTTTCATTTATTAGCTATTAGGTTCTCACCAGTAAACATGTTCTTCCATCCCATCCACTTGGGATTTTTAAGAAGTTTCTTTTAACAAATATTTTTTTCTGCAGAGAAGTTGTACTTAACATCAAGTTACAATGGAATCCGAACAGCAAATATGTTTGAAATAATCTCTAATGGACACGCTAACACAGCAGTTCTCAAACTGTAGGTCGGGACCCCAAAGTGGGTCACAATTCTATTTTAATGGGGTCGCCAGGACTGGCATTAGACTTGCTGGGGCCCAGGGCTGAAGCCAAAGCCCAAGCCCTACAACCCAGAGCCAAAGCCAGAGCCCAAGGGCTTCAGTCCTGGGTGGCAGGGTCCCCTGCCTGGGGCTGAAGCTCTTGGGCTTTACCCCTTCCCCCCCAACCCAGGGCAGTGGGGCGCAGGTGGGCTCAGGTTTTGATCCCCCCTCCTGGGGTCCTGTAGTAATTTTTGTTGTCAGAAGGGGGTTACGGTGCAATGAAGTTTGAGAACCCCTGCTGTAACATTTACTGACACAGGGAGTGATTTTGCTACCTGCACCCATTCATTTCAACAGGTCTACTTGCAAAGAAAGACCCCACTCTGTCAAGGTGTTCCCAAGGAGCCCCAACTTCAATAGGGCTCAATGTAGTTGCAGAGATCAGCCTGAGCAGAACTTAAGCCTAAAGTACCACACAGCACGAGTGAGGGTGGCAAAAATGGACCCACAACGATGACTGTCAATTGTCCTGTTATTTCTATAATGCTTTTACGGATGCAGAAGCAATTTGTACTTTTCTATCCATGTAACAACTTTGCACATAGAACCCAAGAATTTCATTGTAAATTTCTACCCATAATTTATGGATTATAAAACTAATTTCACCTCTTCCCCTCCTCCCCCTAAAATATATATAAATAAATAAATAGGATTTTGCTTTACAAACAAGTTGGAAGAAAAACTAACTGAAGCAAATAATGAACAATGAATGGTAAAGAAATTAAAGAACAAGCTCGTAACACACCAAGTAATGTGAGCTACTTACCACTCTTAATGCTCTCTAGCCGTACTGGAAGGCCAGACTGCGCTGCAGCAATTAGTTTCAAAGCAACATAAAACTGAGCGGGACCAAAATAACCCACACGTTTTGCCCCACAAAGTTCTGTGATCTAAAAGAGAAAAAATACACACTTTGTAAAATACTTCTCACTCTTTCCTCTTAGGAAACTTGCATTGAGTATTGAAGCAGAGAAGTCTTCTAGAACTAAAAACTCACAAGTCTGTTTGCAGTGCTTTATTAAAAGTGAGCAATCCAGTTCAGGTCACTCTGTATACCTGAATACCCCTGAATTTAAAATAGATAAGTAGTTATTTATTACTCCTTCAGAAAACACTGCAGTGTAGCATGGCTGCTATAAAATAGTTAACATGTTTCTACCCAAGAGGTGACTGCATTTCATTAGTAGGTGAAACGATCCCTGTTAGCAAACAGTCTATTTCAGCTCTTTGGGCTGAAAGCTGCACTATAAATAGGAGGTATTAATTTTCACTATCTCTGTCCAACAATAATTCAGATAATCATTCTAACTACAAAATAAAAATCATAAATACCCTAAAACTATTGCAGCAAAATATTTTTGTGAAAAGTTAGGCAGGCTTGAAATTAAACTCCTCTCTCAAACACACACACACAAGTTAGAAACTACTAGTGCAAATTAACCTACTCTGTTTATTAGACCTCAACATCCTTGTCTATGGAGAAGACAAATTTAGTTTTTCCTCATTCGGTTCACCTGGCCTTCAGGTAAACAAACATTCTCTATTGGCAAGTTTGAAATGCAGACCAAAACTGAGCATATGTCCACCCAGCAAAACAAAACAAAACAAAAAAACCCACAGCACTGAGTCTCAGAGCCTGAATCAATTGACTCAGACTCATGCTGTGGGGCTAAACATAGCAGTGTAGATGTTCGGGCTGGAAAAGTAACTGGAAAACTAATCCAAACTAATTTCATCCATAAGGCTGGCTTTTTATCTCCGAATCAGTGCAAACACAAGGCACTGACTTTCTTCAGAGTAAGCACTCAGCATTCTTAACTATCTCGAGTAATTCTGTATCATCTGCAAACTTTCACATCTCACCATTTACCCCTTTTTCCAGATCATTTATGAATAAGTTGAACAGCACTGGTCCCAGAACACATCTTTGCAGGACCCAGCTATTTAACTCTCTCCATTGTGAAAACTGACCATTTATTCCTACCCTTTGTTTCTTTTAACCAGTTACTTTTCCATCAGAGGACCTTCCCTCTTATCCCAAGATTGCTTACTTTGCTCAAGAGCCTTTGGTGAGGGATCTTGTCACAGGCTTTCTGAAAGCCCAAGAACCCTCTATCCATTGATGAGGCATTATTTCCCTTTACAAAAGCCATGTTGACTTTTCCCCAACATATCGTGTTCCTTTGTGTGTCTGATAATTCTGATCTTTACTATAGTCTCAACCTATTTGCCTGGTACTGAAGTTAGGCTTACTGGCCTATAATTCTAGGATTGACTTCTGGAGCCTTTTGAAAAAAAATCCGTTACCCTAGTTATCCTCCAGTCATCTGGCAGAGAGACTAACTGGCAGGTTACATACCACAGTTAGTAGTTCTTCAATTTCACATTTGAGTTCCTTCAGAACTCTTGGGTGAATGCCATCTAGTCCTGGTGACTTATTACTGTTTAATTTGTCAATTTGTTCCCAAACCTCCTCTACTGACACTTCAGTCTGGGACAGTTCCTCAGATTTGTCACCTAAAAAGAATGGCTCAGGTGTGGGAAGCTCCCTCACATCCTCTGCAGTGAAGATTGATGCAGAAAATTCATTTAGCTTCTCTGCAATGGCCTCGTCTTCCTTGAGTGCTCCTTCAGCATCTCAACTGTCAAGTGGCCCCACTGACTTTTTGGCAGACTTCTTGCTTCTGATGTACTTAAAAAAAAATTTGCTGTTAGTTTGTGTCTTTTCCTAGTTGTTCTTCAAATTCCTTTTTGGCCTAGCTAATTATACTTTTACACTTGACTAGCCAGAGTTTATGCTCCTATAAATAAAACAAGAATAAACGTATTAACAAAGAACAGATATTTAAGTGATAATAAGTAAGACCAGAAGATACTGATATGGTTATAAGTAAAACAAAACAAAACATGCTTTCTAGTTACTAAAACTTAACTTCACCAAGTTACAATCTTTGCCTATGCAGGTTTCTCACCGACAGTCAGTTTCAGCTACTCTTAGTTTTCAGGCCAAGAAGACCCACTTTTCATGGGTTCAAATGGTATTGCTCCCCCTTCATTTCCTATATGATAGATGCTAAAATGGCTCTCTGCTTCTGCTTATAATTCCCCAAAGTCTACTGTCCTTATTTCAAGAGCCAGGAATGCTTGCTGGGGGTGCAGGCTCCATCCCCTGTCATGATCATTAAGTGGTCTTCTCCCCTGCTCATTTAGCTTTATGGCTTTGTTTACTTCATATGTAGATATATTTTTCTTTATCCTCTGGATTGTTACCTGGCTCAATTTACATTGGAGACACAGGAAAACAGGCAAAACAATATTCCTTTGTCTAGGACAGGTTGGGTAGATGCACTGCCTGCAAAATACCTTTTAAGAACATATTTCCAGCATGTATAACTCTTTACACACTGCCATACGTACAACATAGAGTAATGTTAATGACCAGTGTCTTATCAGTCTGCATATGCTATTTTAAATTACACCTTTACATATAGAATATGACAACAGTGTGTTGGGGAAATGAGTATGTCAGGCCTGATGTGAGTTATGATATGGTGTGCCCTCTGCCAGTTAGGGCTGAGAATATAGAATGGCCATACTGGGTCAAAACAATGGTTCATCTAGCCCAGTATCCTGTCTTTTGACAGTGGCCAAAGCCAGGTGCTTCAGAGGGAATGAACAGAACAGGGCAATCATCAAATGATTCATTCTCAGCTTCTGGCAATCAAAAGCTAGGAATATCCAGAGCCTGGGGTTGCATCCCTGACCATCTTGACTAATAGCTGTTGATGGACCGATCATCTATGAACTTATCTAATCCTTTTTGAACGCTGTTATAGTTTTGGCCTTCACAACCTCCTCTGGCAACAGGTTCCACAGGTTGACTGAGTTGTGTGAAGAAATACTTCCTTTTGTTTGTTTTAAACCTGCTGCCTATTAATTTCATTGGGTGACCCCTGGTTCTTGTGTCATGTGAAGGAGAAAACAACACTTCCTCATTTACTTTCTCCACACCATTCATGATTTTATAGACCTCTATCACATCCCCCCTTAGTCATCTCTTTTCCAAGCTGAACAGTCCCAGTCTTTTTAATGTCTCATACAGGAGCTGTTCCATATCCCTTATCATTTTGTTGCCCTTCTCTGTGCCTTTTTCCAATTCTAATACATCTTTTTTTAGATGGAGTGACCCGAACTGAGGGACTCCCTGCGTCATAGCAACACTCGGTCATCAGGACAGTACACACAGGTAAACCAACAGGTCAGTCCTGGTGTGAAGCAATGCAGTGTGCTATACCAGTGGGAGGACTGAAAAGTTAACTCAAAATAGAACTACATTCACAAACTTTTTCCAAAGTGGATTTATCCAATTCACAATAACTAGCCAGTTAGTTCAAAAGAAGAATTGCATCATGTGGACGCAGCCCCTTTCAATTAAAAAAATAAATAAAAAAAAGGCCGTTAGTCTGAAATGAATCACCCATGTAGACTAACCCTACATGGCTACTGCTCTGGCTGAACAAGCCTTGGCTTTCTTCTCCTCCTCTTAGCTTCTGAGATGCCTGGCTTAAGTCCATCTTGTGATCAAGGAATTAAGAAGCTTCCTTCCTTTGGCTATCTGATGAACAGGGAGATGGAGACTCTGAAGCTGTATTTTTGCAATTAATCAAGGAAAGTTTGCCATTACCTTACTTGAATGTATTTACTTTTCTGGTTTACTTTTTATAACTGACCACATCTTATTTTCACATTTTTTTCCAGCAGGAATCAGGGGCCTCCGGCTTGCACAGGGACTGGAGCTGGGAGCATCCTGTGTGGGGAGAAATGGACGGGAGAGCAACTTTGCTCTAATGATGGCCCTCTCCCCAGAGGAGCTGCACTCTGCACAGTGTCCCGGGGTACTATGAGGAAGGATGAAGGTTTTGGTTGGGGGCTTGGGGGAACCGAGTTAAGGGGACTGGGGCTGTACAGGTGATCAGTAGTAATGGGGAGATTCAGCATCTCTTCATCAAGGCATCAGCACTTGATGACCTTCCATTTGCTGCTGCTTTGGGTCCCCAGGGTACTGAGGCAGCAACATGGTAGGGAGACCTTGATGAGCCACACTGTCGTCACAGAGTGAGTCTGACCCCCAACCCCGTGCTGCTGCCTAGAGCTCAGGGCCAGCTCCAGGCACCAGCCCACCAAGCTTGTGCTTGGGGCGGCACCTGGAGGGGGGTGGCGCGGGGCTCCGGCCGCCGGGGAGAGCGGGGCCGCGACTGGGCTCGCCGCCCTCCCCGCGGCGCTCCGGCCGCCGGGGAGAGCGGGGCTGCGGCGGGCTCGCTGCCCTCCTCCCGGCGCTCCGGCCGCCGGGGAGAGCGGAGCCCCGGCCGGGCTCGCCGCCCTCCTCCCGGCGCTCCGTGGGGGGTGGGGGGGGGAGGCGGCCGGAGGCTTTTTTCCCTGGGGTGGCAAAAAAGCCAGAGCCGGCCCTGCTAGTGCTGCAGAGCCAAGGCGATCTCTGCTTGAAGTGCTGGCTTCCAACAGTGCAAAGAAGAAACAGCAGCCCTTCAAATGCTGATGCCTCACCAGACACACTTGGGTCACCCCATCCCAGTTTTCCTATACATATCCCTGATTTCCTCACTCCAGGTCCTGCTGCACACATCCCCAGGTCCTACACAATCCTCCCCCACATCCCAGCTCACTCTTCTGCTCCCCAGGGGAGGGTAGCCCTGCAAATGTGAAAACAGAATAAGGTCCAAATATAATTTTTTATATATATATATATATTAATTTCACAAAGCTCTCTCTCTCTCTCTATATATATATATATATACACATACACACACACAAACACACACAGATTTGTGAAATTAATATAAATATAACAAATTTCAAAAAGCTGAAAACAATTATGAGGCCAATCAGGTGGGAGGAAGAATTTAATCAGAAAAATGTTAATGATAATTGAGAATTGTTTAAGAACACTTTACTAGATGCCCAAAAAGCCACAATCGAGGAAGAAGGCTATATTGGTTTAAAAAATGACCTGGTGTAGAAAGGAAGTTAAGGCATCTGTAAATTAAAAAAAAAAAAAAACAACAATATATAACAAATGCATGTTGACTGACTCCCTCACTTCACAGGAATCTCCCTCAGAGATCTCCAAGAAACTCTCATGGAGATACTGGGCAATCCGCTGCCACAGGTTCTTTGGCAGAGCTGCTTTGTTTCATGCCCCATTAAGGGTAACTTTCCCGCACCACTCTGTTGTCACTGGGGGTGGGGGTGCGGGGACCATTACTGCACACAGCCGAGCCGCATAAGGGTCAGGGCAGAAGCCGCAGTCTGGAGAAGACCCTCCCTTGATTCCCTGCTCACCCTCAGCAGCGAGATATCGTCCATAATGAACACAGCCTGTGGAAAGTGTGGGGATAGGAATGCTTATAAGGCCCCCCCCCCCCTCCCTACAGTGCTGGCTCTCCCCAAGAGCCACATGCCCAGTGTACAGTACGGTCCTGGAACACTGATTTCCCCAGCCCCCGCGGCTACTCACCATTTTGGGGGTCTTGTGGCTCATGTGTGCTTGCCTGGGGTCAGCCAGTTAGTGAGAGGTATGTGAATAGTGGCTGTGTTTTAAATCACTGAATCAGTGGTCTGTGGTGTGTGCAAGCACACACAAATCTTCTGTAAAATGTTGCGTTTTGGCTTCACAGATCGGACCTTGGGAGCCCAGCCTCCCTCTTTGTTATCACCAGCTGAACAGCTGCGCAGAATTAGAAAGCAGCCACGAAGAATTAAGGAGGACTTTCTACGTGACACCATGATGCACTCCACGGCCGAAAAACAAGAATTGAAGGAGTGGCAGATGGGGATCGAAAGGAGAACGTGGTGCGCCAGAATGAAGCCACGGAGCGGCTCTTAAACGATATGGAGCGCCAAGTGGACATACTCCAGGCGCTACTAGCACTGCAAACAGAGCAGCTCCACGCCCACCCTGCCCTGCAGCCACTGTCGCAAAACTCTTTCCCATGCGCCCCCCCCCGACACCACCAACACTCTCTTATCAACCTCCTGGCTCCAATCTGTACCCACTGCATTCCACTCCTGCCCCGTCACAGTCCAGCACTGCGGACTCCCAGTACCCACTGCACTCAACACCCGTCCCTCTGCTGTTTAGCCCTGCTAAAGTACAGTACCAGCTGCACTGTACTCTAAAGGACAAGGTTGCATATGATCCCTGGATGCAAATCTTTAACAGTCCCGGCATCCCACCTCCTCCTGGGACCCTCCCTTCCCTTATCCCCCACGTTGCTGATATGTTTTTTTGTTTGTCTCTCCTCCAGTGGTTGTTTTTTAATAAAAGAATTGTGTTGGTTTGAAAGCAATCTTTATTCTGTTAACTGAAAGCAAACAGAGCCCTGTAAAGCAACAGGCAATTTTTTTAAACCTTCATAGTGCATCGTCTGCACCAATCCCAATCACCTCCTAGCATTACAAGCACTTCACTCCTGAGCATAGAAACAAATATTAGTGGCTTTCAGCTTCAAATTGCTGCTTCAAAGCATCCCTGATCCTTATGGTCCCGTGCTGCGTCCCTCTAATAGCCCTGGTCTCTGGCTGTTCAAATTCAGCCTCCAGGTGCTGAGCCTCAATGGTCCAGCTCGGAGTGAAGCTTTCACCTTTCCCTTCACAAATATTATGTAGCGTACAGCACACGGCTATAGGCATAGGAATATTATCATTGGCCAGGTCCAGCCTCCCATATAGGCAGTGCCAGTGGGCCTTTAAATGGCCAAAAGCACACTCAACACTCATTCTGCACTTGCTCAGCCTGTTGTTGAACCACTCCTTGCTGCTGTCAAGGTGCCCCATGTATGGCTTCATAAACCATGGAATAAAGGGGTAGGCGGGGTCTCCCAGGATCACAATGGGCATTTCGACTTCCTCTACGGTCATCTTCTGGTCCATGAAGAAAATCCCTGCATGCAGCTTCCTGTATAGGCCAGTTCCGAAAGATGCGTGTGTCATGCACCTTTCTGGACCAGCCTGCGTTAAGGTCCGTGAAACACCCACGGTGATCCACAAGCGCCTGGAGAACCATAGAGAAATACCCCTTCCGATTCATGTACTTGATGGCTAGGTGGTCTGGTGCCAGAATTGGAATATGCAGGCCATCCAGCACTCTTCCACAGTTAGGGAAGCCCATTTGTGCAAAGCCATGCACTATGTCACGCACGTTGTCCAGAATTATGGTCTTTTGGAGCAGGATGCAATTAATGGCCCCGCAGACTCCCGTTAACACAAGTCCAACAGTTGACTTTCCCACTCCGAACTGGTTAGCGACCGATCGGTAGCAGTCTGGAGTAACCAGCTTCCACAGTGCAATCGCCACGCACTGCTCCAACGGCAGGGCAGCTCTCATTCTCGAGTCCTTGCATCACAGGGCTGGAGTGAGCACATCACACAGTCCCATGAATGTGGCTTTCCTCATCCGAAAGTTCTGCAGCCACTTCTCGTCATCCCAGATGTGCATGACGATGTGATCTCACCACTCAGTGCTTGTTTCCCAACCCCAAAAGTGGCGTTCCTCTGTGGTCAGCACCTCCGTGAATGCCACAAGCAATCTCACGTTGTAGCTACTACGCGTAGCAAGATCGATGTTGCACTCCTCTTGTCTTTGTAGTTTAAGGAAAAACTCCACTGCCACTCGTGACATGTTAGTCAGAGTGAGCAGCGTACTGATCAACAGTGCGGGATCCATTCCTGCAGACCGAAGAAGCAGAGCACGCAGTACACAAACTGCTGAAAGACGGCACCAAATGTGGATGGAAGCACAGGGATTTCTGGGATGCGAAGCAATACATCACTGGGCATTGGCACAGGACCTAGGATGCCCGCACCCCCTCCGCCTTCCCACAACTCTTAGTGGCAGAAGAGGAAGAGATGCTCTGTGGGATAGCTGCTCAGAGTGCACCACTCCGAATACCGCTGCAAGTGTGAACACGCTATTAAACAAGTAGTTTTTAAGTGAGGTGAAATTTGGGATACGGAAGACAAATCAGACTCCTGAAAGGAGTACAGTAGTCTGGCAAGGCTGAGAACTACTGATACAAACTATGATACTGGAGATGGCAGAAACTGTCTAACATGATCCTTAAATTCAGGAGTAATTGTTTGAACTGGAAGAATCTTTCACACTCCCTCTTTTGTAATGAAATACCTATGCTTGATAAAATTAAGTTATTCCTGAATTTTAGTCATTTTTAGATGACTTACGCAATGAATACTTTTGTGCACCCAGTGCATTGACAAGAATGCACATAGTGTTGTGCTGCTGTATACCATACAGTTAACCTCAGTCAAAAATGGAACCAGAAAAACCAGATTTTCAAGATGGTTTACCTCCATCCTTCCACTGGCTCCCCTGGAGGCAGCTGAATAACTAGCTAAAGCCTTAATAACATCTCTCTCTCTCTCTCACTCTCACACCACCATTCCTCTCCCACCCCATTTCCATCAGAGTTGAGAATGATCTCCAGAGTGGTCACAGATGAGCATTGTGGGACACCACCTGGAGGCCAATTAAGTCAAATTGCACTACCTCGCAGTTGATCCATGAAAATCGAAGTAAGCACTACGCCTCTCACAGAGGTGGATTACAGAAGTCAACATTAGAGGTGACTTAGGTTGGCGTAAAGGACCTGGTAGTGTAGACACATACATTAACAGGTCGACTTAAGGTGGCTTCCTTCAACCTAACTTTTTAGTGTAGACCAGGCCTTAGAAAATGTTTCCTGAGCTCCACCTACACATACAAGTTTCAGCACTGACATATTTTTATATGATGGCTTGTTTTGGCCTGTTCTACAGGACCCTCTCTGTAAGAAGTAACCGTGAGTGGAACCTCTCTCTTCCTTTGTAGCCTTGCTGAGCTCTTTTCCTTGGTGATGGAACAGTGCGGAACATTTGTTTTTATGTGGCTATTGAAGCGGATAGTAAATATTATCCATGTCGTGGCAAGTTTCATAAAGAGTACAAGACAATAGTCCTCCTAAGATAAATACAACTTTATGACCCTCAGTCAGCAAAGTATGCTCCCAGAGTGAACCTTTCGAAGTACAAAAAGGAGTCAAACAGGGCTGTATCATTACTTCAACCATGTTTGTGGTTTTTATTGCCGTCATTCTTTACCTAATTGATGGGAAGTTTACAGCTGGCGTTGAAATCATTTACAGAATCATTTACTCAGGCTTAGCAGGCCGAAAGCCAAGAGTAAGATCTCCACAACATATATTGTGGAACTTCATTATGCTGATGACAACGCAATCTTTGCCCACAATGAGAAAGATCTTCAAACTATCTTGAACGTGTTTGCCGATGTTTATGCATGTCATGGTTTCACTCTTAATATCAAGAAGACTAAAGTGCTCTATCAGCCCTCTCCAAAGGTAGTATTACATGCCCCATCTATCAAAATCAATGGAGTGGCACTGGAGAATGTCAATCATTTCCTCTACCTTGGAAGTCATCTTTCATCCAAGGCAGATATTGATGCAGAAATTCAACATCACCTGAGCTGTGCCAGTGTAGCTTTTTCTTGTTTATAGCACAGCATTTTTGAAGATCATGACATTCGAACAGACACCAAGCTTCTTCTTTATCAAGCTGTTATTCTCCCAACACTGTTGTATGGGTCCAAAACTTGGACAACCTATAGACACCACTTGAAAGTCCTTGAGAGGCACCATCAACGCTGCCTTTGTAAGATTCTGACAATCAACTGGGAAGACAGGTGCAACAATATTAGTGTTCTGGTAGAGGCAAAGACCACCAGTATCAAGGCAATGATCATCCATCAGCAATTCTACTGGACTGGTCATGTTGTCCGGATGCCAGACCATCGCCTCCCAAAACAGGTCCTGTTTTCTCAGCTGAAAGAAGGGAACCGCAACATAGGTGGACAATGGAAGCATTATAAGGACTTGCTGAAGGACAATCTAAAAAAGTGTAATATTGACATTGACACTTGGGAGACACTTGCCCAGGATCGCTTAAAATGGAGTGAAGTCCTACGTGATGGTCCCCTGCATTTTGAACTTGCTCGCCGACAAGTTGAAGAGGACAAGAGGCACAGAAGGAAGGAGAGACTGGTCTCCAGTCATGGTCAACAGCCTCCTGCTGAGCCTGAAAACATCTCCCTTATTGTAATAGAACTTGTGGTTCAAGGATTGGCCTTATTAGCAACCTGAGGACCCATAACTCCCATGAAAGATGATCATACTCAGTAACAAGTGATCGCTCATCATCATCACATGTTTGGGGTATATTCTCTCCTTGATACACACATGCAGATACACAAAGCGAACAGACTTACTTAAATCTTTTAAAATCTACACATGTGGTTAGGATGCTTTTCCATATCATTACCTGATTATAGCCTATCATATTTTGTTTGAGTCTCTGCACTGTAATTATTTTATTAACATGAAGAGAGTTATGTGACATCCTTGATTAAAGTATAATTATAAAAAAGAAAAAGCGACATGTACAGTGATTTCCCACAGATGTGTATACAAAACTAGGATTGTTATAGTTCTACCAAATCAAGGTAAAGTTTGTTTCCATTTTCTGTTCAAGGCCCTCTGAGGAATATGGAAATTATTATTTGCTTGTAGCTTCCTAGGGAAATAGGCATGGGAAAAATTGTGACAATTATAAACATTCCACTAAGGAGCAAACCATGAAAAATGCCGCAAAATAATGCAGAAGAGCTTGATACCAAAAATGACTTATTAGAAAATGCTTAATGAATCCCAAAATAACTTACAATAAATAAACCAATGACTGTGAATTTTTAGACTCATTATTTTTATATTTTTTTTAATGGAGATATCCTATCGAGTCCAGCCCCCTGCCTTCACTAGCAGGACCAAGTACTGATTTTGCCCCAGATCCCTAAGTGGCCCCCTCAAGGACTGAACTCACAACCCTGGGTTTAGCAGGCCAACGCTCAAACTACTGAGCTATCCCTCTCCCCCTTAATTATTGCTCAATTAAGTAACTTTTTTAACCTTAGGTCTAAAAGGAACAAGTGAAGGATATCCAAAATAAATAAATACAATTTTTAATGGAAGATACTTGTATTTTCCACCTCCTTTACAATCTCTGTCATAACAATCTCTCTAATATTTGGGCACTGTACCTTAGCTCCTAATTATTTGTAAATCGCTAATAATTGATTTCATAACAATACATCTCACAACACTCACAATCCTTGGCTCCATCAGATAGTGTTACAATGCCAATATAAAGTAATTAAAATAAAGGAATCCATACGTTTTCCCCCCACACATTTTTACAGAAAATAAAATAGTAATGAGGTACCACACTCATGATGATTATAGGTCAGTAGTACAAGAACAATTAATTTGTACTGCATAACAATACAAGACTTTTTAAATCGGTTAAAAAAATTGGGAGAATATCCAGATAGTACTGACCTCAGAAATCTTGACACCGTGCAGAGGAAGTTCATTTTCTACAAAAGCTATGAAAAGGATTAGACTCAGATTTAGGCCAGAACAAGATTTACATTCCATATGGATCCAAATCTATAATATGACACACAGATGGGAGCACAGAGTATACAAAAGCTTATTCAACAAACTGGAGTACAGAGTAAAATCAAGTTTTCAAAGGAACAGACTGGAAGATAATAAAGCAAAACATTTAAGACTAACAAGTTTCTGTTTAAAAAAAAAAGTCTATTAAACATTGCATAACAAAACCATTTTCACAGTAACTGTCTGTTTTCCATAGTATAAATCTTGACAGGCATGAAAAACAGCAACTGTCTAAATTATTTCTCCCCTCCCCCAATAAGTTTTAGCATATGGCTCATTATTCAAAGAGTGCCCAAGAAATGGTTCACTTCAACAATGGATGAACATTTATTATTACTTCACTCCATGAAAGAAGAGCTAGCTTTGCAAAACAGTGCCAACATTTTCAGCCATAATCCTTTGAAATTTGGCCTGTGATAACAAAGTCAAGTATATTTGCCCTGGATTGTAACGAAGGTTGGTTTTGGGGGCAAATAGCATATGTGACTACATAAGAAACTGTCAGAAACTGACGTAATCCTTTTCTTTTTTTTAAACCGGAATAAAAAAAAAATACAATCTGGTAAAACTTACCAGATGTTCCATTGTTTTACTAGCTTTGTGTGACCTACAAGTTAAAATCTGCATATGTGGAAATTAAAATGCTTTCATGAACACAAGATCAGCCTTTTTTGATCAAAGACACAGGCTCAATTCTGCAAAGACTTATGCACATGCTTATCTTTATACACTGTGGGTGAAATCCTGGCTTAGTTGATGTCAACAGCAAAACTCCCATTGACTTCAATGGTGCCAGAATTTCACTCACAATGTTTAAAGCTATGCACGTGCATAAGCTTTTGCAGGATCCTGGTCATAGTTTGTAGGATTCGAGTGTGGTGTTTCATAAACTGAAACCAGGATAATTTCTTACCCACAAGTGCAATTTCATGTTTCTTGTAAGCAAGTTTCCCTTTTAAATTACTTTAGTAAGATTCATTGCCAAAATAACCAAAAATGTAGGACATGAACTGACAGGTCCCAACATTATCATCAGTGAAAAGCAGACAATGTGCTTCAAATGCTCCATAAATGAGAGACTAATTTTAATACCTATCTTCAAAGACACTCCATGTTGCATTGAATAGGAAAGCATTTCTCAATAACTTTAGCTGTACCACTGAAAAACATACACACACACCCCACAAAATCCTTGCCTACCTTACTAGCTTTGTTGTAAACAAATAATGTGATGGCACATATGCACCAGTTTATTCACTATTTAATACTGAGATGGAAGGGGCTTAGTCATCTCTATTCAATTTTCTGATCTAATTACTGCACAATTCAGAAAATACGGCAAAAAAGCCATTCAACATTCCAATGCTACTTGAACATCTTTCACAGCCTTACATATTGTAGACACAAGCAATAGCTTAACTTCCATTGTTCACAAAGCAGATCTGGCCACACCAAATAAACTATTAAAATTTATCAGTTATTAAACACTATGAATATTCAAGGCACTAACATATCGAACACTGATGGCGTATGGGTCAGAGGAGGAAGAGGATTACAAAAAAGAGCTAGTCGATTTCATTTGTTACTAAGGGCATATCTTCACTGCAGAGTTAACTTGAGTGTTGCCTCTAACTTAAGTTCCATCCACACACAAAATCCCTTAATTACAGTGTGGCGCTGCTTTGAACTCGGGCTTGTCTGTCAGGAGGTATAGGTCATAGCTCGAATTAGCTAACACAACCACTCCATGCAGTTTGAGTGTTACTTCTCAGTATGGCTGCTCTCACCCCAGGTAGGCTAACCTGAGCTTAAATAACTGAGTTAACTCTTCAGGAAAAACAGTATTTTTTTTTTATATGGGAAATTTCAAAACAAAAATATTTGTTTTGTTCTGTATGAAATTTTCATTTCAGATGTCAACAGACAAAATATTTTGAAATTTTGTTTTTTCCTCCCTTTCCTCACTGGATGCTAGAGAATTAATGATGTCTAGGTATCTTTTTCACTTTTTTGGTTTTCCTTTTTTCGTCTATAACTTTTCAAAACTTTCCCAAGTTTGGAAAACTTACAAGGTGGCAAATGGGAAAATGGCACACTAACTTTGCCACTCTGCAGTAAAAAGAAAGATAGATAATAGTGGTGATGGTGCAGGAACTGGACATTATTTTATTATTTATTCATTTAGTAGCAAGGAGGAAGAAAAAAAATGAGAAGCAAAACAAAAATCCAAGAGCCAATATTTCAATTTTCAAAATCTGAAACAAATCAAAATTTGTATTCAAAATCCAAAACAAAAATTTCAGTTTGCTTTAAAATTTCCTCCCTCCCCCTCCCTTCCCCAGCCCTCCCAAAAAACAGAACTAAACATTTGGAATGAGCATTTTTCATTCAGGATTTTTTTTTGCACCAAAAAAAAGTTTGTTGACCAGCTCTAGTAACAACTTACCACCGGAAGCTTTAGGCTGTCATGGATAAAGAACAGCTTATTGAAGGTGAGTCCAAGCAAGACAGAAATATGCTGGTGGGCAGAGAAAAGCACTTCGAAGAGTGTGTAGCCATGATGCAGTCTCTTTTGATTAAAGGTACACAGCTACAATTGGTCAATTCAGTCTATAGTTCAGGAGTGTTCCCAGATGCTGATGCTAAGCTATCATATAACTGCATGTGTGAGTAATGCGTTCTACTGCCCCTGGCTGACTGGGAGACTCCATCCCATCCTGGTAACTGATGAGTTGGCCTCACTTACACATCCCTTCTTCTCCTCCTGTCTGGTCTACAGTAATGCAACATACTTGGGCATGAAGCCATTAACCCTTAGGAAACTCCAACTAGTACAGAATACTGTAGCATATCTCCTCACGAACACTGGCTACCACAAGCACATCAAACCTGTCCTCTGCTCTGTACATTGGCTTCCTATAAAATACTTCCTATAAAATACTAATGCTAAGTGAAGTTCATGGTTTCAGTCCTTATCTTCCAGGTGCTTAACAGCCTAGATCAAAAGAACACCTAAAACTCTGGGATAAAGCCCATGGTTAACAACTCTGGAACAATGGAACTTTTTATCATAACAGTAGTCTCTGCAGATAAAGCTAGTCTGTGCAGGAGACAGAGCTTTCTCGGGAACTGGTCCCAGAAAGTGGAATGATCTCCCACAGGAACTAAGGCCCACCACAAACTTCTCCACCTTCTGCTCCAAGTACACAGTGCTCTTCTTCAACCTAACTTTAACATAAGCACAAAGCAGCGTATACATTATAATGAAAAACAGTCCACTCCACACACACTTCTCCCCCTGGGGAGAGGAGAGAACGAACTACACATGACAGATGTTAGTCACCTTGCATATTCATAGATAAGGTCAAAAGTGACCAGTGCGATCATCTAGTCTGACCTCCTACATAACACAGGCCACAGAACTTCCCTGAATTTTCCTGTTTAAACTAAAGTATATCTTTTAGGAAAACATCCAATCTTGATTTTAAAAATTGCCAGGGGTGGCCACAACCCTAGATAAGTTGTTCCACTGGTTAATTATCCTCGCTGTTAAAAATTTGTGCTTTATTTCCACTCTAAATTTGTCTAGCTTCAGTTTCCAGCCCTTGGACCTTATTATACCTGCTATACAGAAGAGCCCATTATCAATTTTTTGTTCCTCATGTAGATGCTTATAAACTGTGATGAAGTTGCCCCCTAATTTTCTTTGTTCAGATAAACAGATTGAGCTCTTTGATTTTAGCACTATAAGGCATGTTTTCTAATCCTTTAATCATTCTGGTGGCTCTTCTCCAAACCTCTCCAATTTATCAACTTCCTTGAATTGTGGACACCAGAACTGGACACAGTATTCCAGCAGAGGTTGCACCAGTGCCAAATACAGAGGTAAAATAACCTCTCTACTCCTACTTGAGACTCCTCTGTTTATGCATCCCAGAATTGCATTAGCCCTTTTGGCCACAGCATCACACTGGGAACTCATGTTTGGCTGATTATCCACCATGACATCCAAATCTTTTTCAGAGTCATTTCTTCCCAAGATAGAGTAACCCGTGCTATAGGTATGGCAATGGATTGATGCAACTCCCCAGCAAATTCCTTTGCTAAAGGTGGGGCCAGCAATGGAGCAGATCTGAGTGAAGTAGCTGTCAGAACTGCCAGGCAGCCAGCTGAGGCGGAAGCAGATGCAGACTGGAACAGGGTATGGCTAGCATGAAGACAGGCATGGGCTAGAGCCAGCTGGAGCACTAGCAAGAGCCAGAGCAAGAACAATCTGTTGAAATTACTGACAATGGGAGTGTTCCTGGCCAAGTAGTGACACTGAGCAGTCTTGAGAGACTGCTTCCCTTAGGAGCCTATATACCTGCTTTGGGGTCACCCAGTTGAGTCCTCACCTATGGACTGGCTGAACCCTGGTTGAATGGCATGGGCCCTGTCACAAGACCTGCGCCTCTGATGATTGATCAAACTCTCTGGCTCAGGGATGACTCGTCAGGTTTAAGCAGGGTCAGGGTAACTTGGGTTTAGACATGCTCAGAGGTGACTCATCACAGGATGGCCAGCCCAATTGACAAAGGCCAGGAGAGGGGACAAACTTATGGTTCACTGGCCTTTTCCCAATCCTCACTACCAACCATGGCATTGATGTCTTCTGCACATGGGTTTTCCATGCATGAAGATCCCTTTGGGCTGGGAAAGAGGGAGTTAATGCTGCAGTGAAGGGACTGACAATGCAAGGTCAATAAGCTATGAAGACCAACTGCTTTCTTTATTCTTCCCTTGGTCTCGCCTCTTAGCCACACAGAGCACAGTTCCATTGCAGCAGCCTTGGGAAAGCAGCTACATGTCAGTATTAACTAGCTGCCTTTCTTCTCCACTGGCCCTTGTAAAGGGGAACCAATAGTGCCCTATTACACATTTGCTCTCATTACATAGGAACATGTAGGATCTCACTTATGCATTACAAACAGGGCTTTCAAAGTAGGTTGACAACATCTGTGTTAAGATGTCTTGGACAAATCTATTGTATTTCATTTTTATAAAGGTTAAAAAGTAATTGCTACTAAGAGTGTAAATATTTAGTAAATTTCCCCAAGACATCAAAGTAACAAAATCTATTACAGTGAGACGTGTTGCTCATGTCCATTCCATTGTAGGCGTGTGTGCTCGCCACATGCACCGGTGCTGGAAGTTTTGTATCAGTGGTATCCGTAGGGGACTGGCTCTGGCGCTCTCTGGAGTGGTGCACATATGCACCTATATAAGGGGTGCCGCCGGCTCCCTCAGTTCCTTCTAGCCAGAACTCCGACTGTGAGGAAGGAGGGCGGGTCATGTAGTGGACATGAGCAACACATCTCGAAGAACAACAGTTACAAAAGGTAACAGTCTTTTCTTCTTCGAGTGCGTGCTCATATCCATTCCATTGTAGGTGACTCCCAAGCAGTATCACCAGAGGCGAGTAGGAGTTCATGGATGTGTCGATTGCAACACAGGTCTGCTGAAGCCAGCGTCATCTTTGGTCTGCTGAGTGCTGGTGTAATGTGTCATGAACGTGTGTACTGAAGACCACATCGCAGCCCTGCAGATGTCCTGGATAGGGACATGCACCAGAAAGGCAGCGAAAGACGCCTGAGTCCTAGGCGAGTGAGCTTTCACTATCGGTGGAGGCACTGCCTGCGCTGACTCATAACAAGTATGGATGCAAGTGGTGATCCAATTCAAAATCCTTTGAAAGGACACCAGAAGGCCCTTCATCCTGTCAGCTATCACGATAAAGAGCTGGGTTGATTTGCAGAAGGGCTTGGTACGCTCCAGGTAGAATGCCAGGGTGCGCCCGACATCTAGAGTGTGCAACCGCCTCTCCTCGTTGGTCGTGTGAGGCTTTGGACAGAACACCGGGAGGAAGATATCCTGGTTGACATGGAAGTGCGACATCACCTTAGGCAGAAACGCCGGGTGGGGCCATAGCTGGACCTTGTCCTTGTAGAATATTGTGTATGGGAGCTCCGAAGTGAGGACTTTCATCTCAGAGACACCTCACCGAGGTAATCACTATAAGGAATACAACCAAGAAGCCATAGGCTCAGAGGGTTGACCCGTGAGCCTGGAGAGGACGAGGTTGATGTCCCACTGGGGAATCAGGTCCCAGATTGGCGGAAAGAGCCTTTCAAGAACCTGATCAACATCTCATGCGAGAACACCGATCTACCTTGGACGTGAGGATGTAAGGCCGATATGGCTGCCAGGTGCACCTTAATCAAAGAGAAGCCAAGACCCTGGTGCTTTAAGAGAAGCAGGTAATCCAGGATGCACTGCAGAGATGACTGGGTCGGGGAGATGTTGCGCTCCAATACCCAGCGGGAGAAACGCTTCCACTTTGGCAAGTAAGTCGCTCTGGTGGAGGGCTTTCTGCTTTCCCAGAGAACCTGCTGTACCAGACTGGAGCAGGCCTTTTCTCTAGATTCAACCATGCAGCAGCCAAGCTGTGAGGTGGAGAGAGGTACGGTTTGGGTGCAGGAGCCGACTGTAATCCTGCGAGAGTAGGTCTGGGTGGCTGGGAAATGACCACGGGGCTGCCCTGGCCAGGTCCATGAGCATGCCAAACCAATGCTGGCGAGGCCACACCAGGGCGATCATAATGACCCAGGCCTTGTCCCTCTTGAGAGGACTTTGCTGATGAGCGAAATTGGCGGAAAGGCATACATCAGGTCCCCTGACCATGACAGGAGAAAGGCATCGGAAAGTGAGCCTCTGCTGAGGCCCTGGAGAGAGCAGAACTGATGACACTTTCTGTTCTGCCTGGTGGCGAACAGATCCACTCTGGGAGCTCTCCACTTCTGGAAGAGCACTCTGACGACCTCCGAATGGAGGGATCACTTATGGTGAGAGAAGAAGGACCTGCTGAGGCAATCTGCCAGCATGGTCCAGACACTGGGAAGGCGTGAAGCTTCCAGGTGGATTGCATGCTGAATGCAGAAGTCCCACAGACGGAGGGCCTCCTGGCCAAGAGCCGACGGACGCGCTCCCCCCACCTACTGACATAGAACATGGAGGCCATGTTGTCCGTCAACACCTACACCACCCAACCGGACAGCTGGGGAAGGAAGACATCGCAAGCCAGACGGATGGTCCTGAGCTCCCTGACGTTTATATGTAATGCAAGCTCTTTCGAGACCATAACCCTTGAGTCCGCAGCATACCGAGATGTGCTTCCCAACCGGGGTCGGACACATCCGAAATCAGGGAGACCGTGAGTCACAGGCTCACGAACGGCACTCTTTCCAATACCAACATTGCGTTGGACCACCACTGCAGAGAGGTGACCCTTGTGATTACCTTGTCTAGGTGATGTCTGTCCGGGGAGTAGACCGACACCAGCCACATCTGGAGGGGACACAGCCTGAATCTTGCATGGTGGACAACATACGTGCATGCTGCCGTGTGACCCAATAGTCTGAGACAGACCCGGCCCATGGTGACCGGATGTGCGGTGACGCTGGCAATCAGGTCTGACATTACCCTGAACCTGGCCTCTGGGAGAAATGCTCTGGCTTGGGTAGTGTCGAGTACTACTCCGATAAACTCTATCCATTGGACCACGATTAACGTTTAGTTTTGTTCATTTATCAGCAGGCCCAAAGCGTGACAAGTGGCTTGCAGCATCTCAACACTGCGCTGGACCTGGATCAGCCCTTGATGAGCCAGTTGTCGAGCTACGGGTAAATCTGGATACCCAGACGTCTGAGGTAGGCCGCCACCATTGACATGCATTTCATAAGCACCCTTGGCGCCATTGCTAGGCCAAAAGGGAGCACTGCAAATTGGTAGTAGGCAGTCCCAACTACAAAACGTAGGAACGGTCTGAGACTGGAATATCGATATGTGAAAGTACACATCTTTCAGATCGAGGGCGGCGTACCAGTCTCTCTGATCCAGGCCAAGGATACTATGCGGAACTTCAACTTCTTGAGATATTTGTTGAGGCTCCACGGGTCAAGTATGGGACACAGACCCCCCCCTTTGGCTTTTGGGATCAAAAAATAGAGGGAGTAAAACTCTTTCCCCCTCAAATGCAGTGGGACTTCCTCCACGGCTCCCACACGCAGAAGGCCCTGCACCTCCTGAATGAGCAGATGCTTGTGAGAAGGGTCCCTGAAGAGTGACAGGAAGGGGGGCTGAGGGCCCACCAGTCCGATGTTATAGCAGCCCAGGAAGGGAGGAAGAGTGACAGATGGTTGGAAAATAACAGGGAAGCAGGATCCAAGACACACGCTGGAAGGTCGCCCTCAAGCACACCCTCTAAATACCTGCTTGCTACCCAGTTGGTTACGGGTGGAGCTTGAGTGAGCAGAGGATGCCAGCTGATGGCCTTGCCAGCACTTATAGTCCTTGTCCTTTTTGCGGAAGGGCTCCGACCGAGGTTGGTTCCTGAACCTGTGGGGCTTTTGCAGCTTAAACCGCTTCCTCACCAACCCTGGTATATAAAGGCCCAGAGAGCGCAAGGTAGCCCTAGTGTCTTTCAGGCCATGTAATTTACTGTCCGTTTGTTCGGAAAACAATGCCAGGTCATCGAATGGGAGGTCCTGAATGGATTGTTGAACCTCTGTTGATAGGCCTGACGACTGCAACCAGAACGCCCGCCTCATTGAAATGGCTGAGGCTATGGTCCAGGCCACAGAGTCTGCCACATCTAAGGCCACTTGGAGGGCTACCCTGGCTACCACTCTGCCCTCATCGAGGATAGCCAGGAATTCCTTCCTGGATTCCTCTGGCACTGAATCTGTGAACTTGGCCATGGACAACCAAATGTTAAAATCATAAGGGCCAAGTAAGGCCTGATGGTTGGCCACTCTCAGCTGAAGGATGGATGTAGAATAAATTTTTCTACCAAAGAGATCGAGCCTCTTTGCCGCCTTGTTCTTAGGCATCAATCCCAGTTGGCATCAATCCCAGTTGGCACTCATTGGCTGCCGACACAACCAGTGAGCTTGGGGCAGGGTGGGTATAAAGATAATCATAGCCCTTAGCGGGGATGTAGTATTTTCTTTCTGCCCACTTGGAGATGGGGGGCAGTGAGGAAAGTGTCTGCCATAATTTTCACCACTCCCTCGTGCACCGGCAATGCCACCTTGGAGGGGGCTGCTATACTCAGCACATCGAACAGGGAGTCTGAGGGCTCCACCAGTTCCTCGGTTTCCAGCTCCAGGTGTGAGGCGACCCTCTTCAAAAGCGCCTGGCATCATCCTGGGGAACAGAGTAAGAGGGCCCTGCTATCGCCTCATCGGGCAAAGATGATGAGGAGGCAGGTACAAGCTGGTCTGCCAACTCCGCTGCTTCTGCTATGGGAATCTCAGCCGTGGCTGGCCGGCCCTGGGGAGCCTGCTCTGACTCCGTGTCCGAGTCAGGTGGCGGGTGGGAGACTGTCGCTGATCACCTGTCAGATGCCCGAGGCTGACCTATGCCCCCGCGACAGGTGGAGAAATCCCTAGGGGTTCCACAGTTGCCAGGGGCAGGCCACTGGCCTTGGGGCCATGCTGCCACTGATGGTCCAGCAGGGAATGCCAATGCCCCCGATGGGTGGCTTTGGCCCGCAGGCAGAATCTCCTCCTTGCTGTTCGAGCCCAAGGAGGGGGAGACTTGTCTGGGGGACCAGGACAGTACCGAGGCCGCCTGTCTACCCCGATCCCGTCGGCTGTGGCTGTAGACCTCCATTGAGGACCTGTACGGGGGTGATGTCTCTCAGTGCTGCACCCCTGGTAACCAGTGACAGTGTTCGGTGGATCGGCGATGGTACCCCAGAAATCGATGCCTTATGCTTAGAAAGCGGTGCTGCTCCGTAGATCGGGAATGGGAACAGGAAGATCGACGTGTCAGAAACTGTTGATGCGCCCACGGTGAACCATACCGATGATTTGGCAACCGGTGAGGGGGCTCCCGGGACTGGCATCTCGACCCTCCAGAACCATGCCGTGAGCTGAGAGAGTGGCTCGGGAGCTCCTGGCATGGGGCTCTGGGGCCGTACCTCTACGGGTCTGTGCCAGAATGCTGGCAATCGACGCCTAGAGCCCGAGGAATGCTGCCTAGAGTCTGGGGCCACGCTGGGAAATCTGGCAGGCAAGCCAATCCGCGTCTGGGGGCTGGTGGCGCTGTTCAGGTGAGCGCTGACACGACACCCCCTGCGGTGAGGAGCAGTGCCGCACTGATGGGACCTCTGGAAGAATCCCAAGCCTCGAATGGGGCACCTCAGCGGCTGGCGTGGGTGACACTGGAAGAGAAAGTATGTCTTTAGCGGCCTGAAAGGCCTCTGGCATGGACCGCACCGCCAGGTGCCAAGTGCCTCTGCCGCTTCCTGGGGTGGCGGGCGGGCCTTGAAGTTTGCTCAATCGCTCCGTGGGAGTTGGAGTCCAGAGGGGAAGAGCTGACCCATGCAGGTCTTTGCTCTCCTCCAGCTCTCTCTTTCCCTTTATCAGACATAGGGGAACATCCCCTCCTGGCCTTTCTTTGTTTTTAGCCGCTACCAGGGATGGGGATCGGTGCCGGTAGCGCACTCCGCACCGAGGCCGCAGTGCTAGGAGCAGAGTCTGATCTTGTTGGCTGCAATGCTGGTGCGAGGGCAGACTCCATAAGGAGAGCTTGGAGATGAAGGTCCTGCTCCTTTTTGGTCTGCAATCTGAAGCTCTTGCAAATGCAACACTTGTCACCCACGTGGGTTTCCCCTAAACACTTCAGACAGCTTCTATGGGGATCACTGACTGGCATGGGTTTCTTGCAACAGTCACAAGGTTTGAGGCCCAGGGACTGGGGCATGCACCGTCCCTAGGCTAAGTCCCGTTCGGAACTAACAAACTTATTAACTCTAACAGTAAGGGAACTATAAAAAATTTTAATAACTATATACAAAAAGTTCTCAACTAAACACAGTTGAGAGAAGTAAGCTTGCCAAGGCAAAGAGACGTTACAGCACTGTCACTAGCTCATACACAATCTCACTTCTGGACCATACTTTGAGGCAAAGTCTACAGCTCTCCTGAGTCCTGTCAGACCCTCCTCAGCTACATGACAGCCACTAGAGCTGGGTCTGGAACTTTCCAATGAAATGATATTCCAAGAGAAAATCAAATTTCAGCAAAATCTAAATTTTTCATGGGAAAATTTCTATTTTGCTGGGGTTTTTTTATTTCCCTTCAGGAAAAGTAAACTGAAATTTTTCGTTTCAGGTCAGTCTGAGATTAAATTAAGGTGCTGCAGAACCTCATGGGAGTGAGTACTTCATGCCCCCATCCTCTCCTGTGTGCTGGACTCCTCAGCCAGACTAGTTCTACCATGATGCACCGAGGTCTCCCTCTGACCAAGCTGAATCATGGGAATCACATGGACTACAACTAAGGCTGCATTTTAGTCACGAGTATTTTTAGTAAAAGTCATGGACAGGTCACGGGCAGTAAACAAAAATTCACCGCCTGTGACCTATCCATGACTTTTACTATATACCACTAACTAAAACTTGGGCGGGGGGCCACGGGTGCTCTGGTGGGGACGGTCAGGGCACCATGAGTGCTGGGGGAGGTGGCCCGGGATCCTGCTACTGCTGGGGGGGGGGAGAGCACGGACCCTGCTGCTGGGGTGGGGGAGGGTTGGCGGGGGCTCCCTACCTGGCTCCGCATCCCTGCAGCTCCTAGGAGGCAGAGGGGCCAGGGGGCTCGTCCGCGTGCTGCTCCCCTCCCGCCACAAGCGCCGACAACACAGCTCCCACTGGACAGGAACGGCAACCAATGGGAGCTGCAGGGGCAGGGAGCTGCGGTCACAGGCAGTGCAGAGCCCCCTAGCCCCTCCGCCACCTAGGAGCTGCAGGGCCATGCCAGGGTGAGCTGGGGAGCCCCTCACCCCGAGGTAAGTGCCCCCCCGCACACCCCAATCCCCCCCCCCTTAGCTCCCTCACACACACCCAAACTGCTGCTGCTGGCCCAGGTGCTGCTCAGCTCAGGCAGACCCTGAGCCAGCACCAGCCGCTACAGAAGTCACGGAGGTCACAGAATGTCACAGAATCTGTGACCTCTGTGACAAACTCGCAGCCTTAACTATGACTGGGGCACAAAGGATACCTGCTACCACAAGTTAAAAACAAATAAGTACATGAGTGTATTTCCCATTCCCTTAAAATCATTCTCAGTAAAAAGTGTTTCTTTCTTCACTATTTACCCTCATGGCATTTCCAAGTTGTGAACTCTAGCTCTTCAATATTCCCTACATCCGTCCTATTTAACATATTTAGCTTATTTCCTACAATTAGTTCCCTAATAGTCTCCTTCTAGGGCAGGTTGCTGTTAAAGTTTTTTCCTCAAAGTATTTATGAAAGAAATCTAGCAATGCCTCTAATACATTTGCCTCCTTCAGTTTTGGATGGTTATCTTAATCAATATCCCAGTAATTCAAGTCTCCTTTGTTGAAAGTTCTGGATTTTCAGGACTGAAGGAGTTGTCAAAATGTTTCTTAAATGAAAACAAGCAGTTCCAATGCAATAACTTCATTTCACACAGGTTTGTGCAGAAGATACTTAGCTTTTCCCCTTCCTTGACCTTCTACAGTATTAGCTTTGGTTTTAACCAATATATTACCTTGAGAAGCAGCTCTCTCCTAAATTCTTCTCTTCCCCATCACTAAACTAAAATCCAGCAAGGTCATTTTCATATCAGCCAATCTATTTGCTCTTGTGTTGAAAAGCATCCCTTTGACATCCAAACAGTGGTTCCATTGACTAAAGAAATCATTTATTCACCCTAAACCCTTCTTATAAAAACATGACTTAAGGCAAAAACCTAAGAAAGAATAACACTTTGACTCAATTTCCATTCAAGGAATATGATTCTTTTAGAATATATCGAATAGCCCATCTAGAATGTGTCTTCATCTATCTATAAGTGATGAGGTAAAGATGACTGAATATTGTGCTTTGATAGCAATATCAATTACAAGGACCATGACAAATATTCTTCTAAAGGCAAGAGATAATGTATTTAGAGCTGATCAAAAAAGGGGAAAAATTGTCACAAAATTCTGTCAAAGTTTTTCCTCTGTTTATTTATCAAGTTTAAAATTCTAAACATTTCTACCAGCTCTAAATATGTTATTCTAAATTGGGGATGAACTGGTGATTGTTTCTGTTAACCTATGTCATACTTTATATCCACATTCCTGCCCCAGATGGTGAATAAACTTGATTTTATGGAACCTACATCATGAATATAATCTTCTTCAGCAGAAAAGTCAAGGATTCAATGAAAACTAAACTAATGTCTCAAAAGTGTTCACTCTACATCAGCTTTGAGGCAAATTACAGGGGTAGTATGGAGAGTTTGTATTGCCATTTTCTATATGGAACATTTCCTGAGGATAGATACATTATTTCAGTCTCAAAGATTGTCAATTTAGCACCTTTCAAAGAAGTCAAGTAATAGGTTTGTAAATAAGTAAATAAATACATTACAAGTTAAATTAAACCAATAGCTGGGGCTCATTAGGTAAGAAAACGTTTTTTCTCTAGTAAATGTTTCCTGTGGCAGAATGAGATAAGAGAGAGAGATTTTCATAGAACTGAATCTGAAGAGTTTATTGACGACACAAGTGATTTGAGACTCATCATTTACATACAGCCTGTCCCTATAAAAATTTTTGACCTAGTGCAGAGCTTAGAATCATGACTAGTCATAATAGTAAGCCCTACATCTGGTAGTGCTTGCAAGACAGAAGAGGACCACCTAAGTCACACAGGTTTCATCTTCCTTTGCCTGTCTCTGAGCCATTTAGTCTCTGGTCAAACTAATCTAAACACCACCATCGTCTTTTTCTAATTACCCAATAGATGACTAGTAGTGTATGTAAGCCAATTTCATTCTAGAACACAATATTCATACTACAGCCAAGAACATGGCAGATGCTTCACAATAAGAAGTTAAGGTTAAAATAATTGGAGCAAGCATGCTGAGGAATCATAGACCTAAATGAGATAATGCATCCACAGCATTTTGCCATACTACCACAGTAAAATATTTCCTATGTTATTTGCCAAATATTTCATTTAGTAAAGTATAAAACAAATTCATGGATAAAGCACAGATCTTTACTTTTGTTCTTTATCACAAATCCAATTTGTCCAATCTTTTGCAAATAAATTCTTTTCATGTAGTTAATCCTTTCCTTTGTGCTCAGCTCACATCGAATTTTATACATCCCCTCTTATGGGTGTTTATGGACTAAATGCACCTAGCAGATTGCACTTTTACACACATCATCTCCCTTGGGAAACAAACTATGAGCAGCTTTAATATGAACACCGCTGATCAAACCAGAGAATAGTTTTAGAATAATTATACACAAGAGTGTTTGCATGGCACTGTACACAAACACAAAGTTGTTTACACAATTACATACTGAATACACTAGGTTTATCTAAATATAACTAGGACAAGAGCACTCATAATGAAAAAGGTTACAGAAATACTTAGCTCTCCTAAATCATGCTCGAGCCACCTCTCTCGAAGAATCTGAGTTGCTCCCTTATGCACATCCCAATGGATCTGTGCCTCCCTCTTGCTCAAGTAGCTATTTAAATCCCTGATTTCCCCCTAGCCAGGAAAGGAAAGCCAGTGGGAAATGGTTGGCCTGGTTATGCCAATTCTCAGTGCCATTTATGGAAATACATTGGCCTAATTTTTAAAAGTGACTAGTGGTTTTGGATGCTTCAATTTTGGGGTACCCAACTTGAGACACCATTAAGGAGCCAGAGTTTTTAGAGAGTGGATGCTTACCAATTTCTGCAAATCAGTTCCCTTTAAGTTATCTCATATTGGATACCCAAAAACTGAATTACCCAAAACCACTAGTCCCTTTTGAAAGCATAGGCCCTATGTCTATGTTAGTTTAAGATGCATTAAGGCCTTTTAATGACCATTTATATAGAATACATCATGAAACTTGCTCTACTTATATATCTGAACTCTAAAAATTTAATTTAGACTAATTTCCTTGGATCTAGATTTGCATCTCCCTCTGTTTGTACAAAGCAAAGCACACTGGTGATGATTGAATAGCAATAATAATGTATTTTTTCCTCAAAGTTCTCAGTATACTATTGTCTGCCTTCCTTAAATGCTCTTTTAAATATCAGAAGGGCATAGGGTCCAAAGGCCAGAATGATATCAGTTAGGTCTATCCATACATTAAATGGGTATTACACCTCTACTTCCTGTGCACAAAATATCTCACTTGTTTTATGAGAGAGACAGAGTGGGTGAGGTAATATCTTTTATTGGACCAACTTCTGTTGGTAAAAGAGATAAGTCTCCAAGCTTACACAGAGGTTGTCTCTTTCACCAATAGAAGGTGATTCAATAAAAGATATTACCTCACCTATCTTGTCTCTCTTATATCCTGGACCAACACAGCTACAACAACACTGCAAGCAATCATTTGTTTTATGTCAAACAGGATGCTTACTTTACACAGACACATAAAACTAACAGATTTCTCATGACAAATATAAATTTTTCCAAATTATAGGCATCTGCTTCCTGCAGACAGAGCCAGGCAGGTCCCCACATCACAACATGCACATTGTTAGAATTCAGGGCCTACTCCAAGCCAGTTAACTAAGTTATATTTTCAGGACCAAGAAAACTTTAGAGCCAAATTCTGTTCATAGATGCACAAGCTCATCTCAGGCTTAAGTAAATGGGAAAAACTTAGCCCTAAGGGAGAGACACATTTTTCTGTTTAAAGGAAATGATAAGCTCTGACTTTCCCCAGTCAGGAATCTCATAATCCTTACATTATTGTTGTCACAACTCTCCTTCCTCTCTATCTTGGGAAGTTACCTTAAGACTGACATTCATTCCACTCTTCCCACCTAACAGCTGTTTGGTGGAGCTCCAACACTTGTCTCTTTCACAAACAGAAGTTGGTCCAATAAACAATATTACCTCACCCACCTTGCCTCTCTACCTAACAGTTCTGCAGTTTAAAATTAAGAACCAACTAAATTACTGCCATTTTTCACCCAGAATATCAGACTTAGAGGTTTTTTTTTAATCTATGCACACTTCTGCTTTTAACACAACACTGTGGTCAAACAACTCATGGTAACCATAGTAACATGTCACCATAAAGATAAATTAACCTACTAGGCATGTAGAAGAAAAGCAATATAATTTGTCTGAATACTTTGTTTACACAGAACTACAAGGACAGTTCCAGCTCAAAAATGCAGTATTTGTGCAACTACAGTACCATCATACAACTAGTATTTGTAATCTGTGGAGCTCAAATTAATGCAGGTTGTTGATTCAAAAGTTGAAAGAATGCACTTTTCTTTATAAAATATTAGCTATGTGCTTGTAAACTATTTTAAGTCTGTAACTCTAAAATCTCTCATACATTTACAAAAGTTTAGTTTACAAATAAGGTTTTCTTACATCATAACGACTTAGTAGAAATAAAATATAAAGTGAAAATTACAGTACAGTGTAAGACTAAAGCATATCATGTAGCCAGTATGTCTGTACGGTGAATCTTACTAGCTATTCTGACTAGCTATATCTGTGTCAGTCCCATCTCTCTAATCACACATTACAGAAATTACAAATCTTACAAACATTTGATTCCCATCTTCCTGTCCCCCAGATTCTCTGCTCAATGTCTTCAATAAAACAGATTAATAGTGATTATTAAAGCTAGCCAAAACACACTTTTCTCATTGTGAAATACAGAGTAATACTACATAAAATACACCATGCAAATATAAATTCTTTATTTGTCTAACTAAATGAATTTCTCATCGTGCAACGGTACAGCAGATACTGTACTCACTGCTTGCTTGCAGTACTTTTAAAATCAGGTCACACTTGACTGACTAGAAAGAAAGAAATGCTGCAAAACAGTCATAACAGCCACCTGTTATGCAGCAATTAATATGTGTAGTATCAATATTTCAATACACTCAGGGAGCATAAACCTGATGAAATATTATTATTGACACTTTGGCAGATCCACTTCTTATGTCTAGACCTTCAGAAAAATACACTATTCAACTTTTCTCGAAAAGGTAACTGTCCTTCCAAATCAGAACAGCAGTCTATCTAATCTAGTCTCCTGTTTCCAATAGTGGTCAGAACCAGGTACTTCAGAGGAAGGTGCAAGAAACCCCATAGTGGACAATGATGGAATATTCCACACATAATGGTTTGGAAGGTAGTTCCTTTATCAATTTGTGGTTGGCTTTTGCCCTCAAACTGGAGAAATGGTCTGAAGTAAATAGGATGAAATTCAATAAGGAAAAATGCAAAGTACTCCACTTAGGAAGTAACAAATCAGTTGTACACATACAAAATGGGAAATGACTACCTAGGAAGGAGTACTAAGGACAGGGATCTGGGGGTCATAGTAGAACACATGCTAAATATAAGTCAACAGTGTAACACTGTTGCAAAAAAAAAAAAAAGAAAACATCATTCTGGGATGTATTAGCAGCATAAGTTTGTATGCAAGACACACAAAGTAATTCTTCCACTCTATTCCATGCTGATTAGGCCTCAGCTGGAGTATTGTGTCCAGTTCTGGGTGTCACATTCCAGGAAAGATGTGGACAAATTGGAGAAAGTCCAGAGAAGAGCAACAAAAATTATTAGAAATCTAGAAAACATGACTTATGAATGAAGATTGAAAAAATGGGTTTGTTTAGTCTGGAGAAGAGAAAACTGAGGGGGGACATGATAACAGTTTTCAAGTACATAAAAGGTTAATCTCTGAGGATAGGGCAAGAAGCAATGGGCTTAAATTGCAGCAAGAGCGGTTTAGGTTGGACATTAGGAAAAATTTCCCGTCAGGATGGTTAACCACGGGAATAAATTGCCTAGGGAGGTAGTAGAATCTCCATCATTAGATATTTGTAAGACCATGTTAGACAAACACCTGTCAGGGATGGTCTAGATCAGTGGTTCTCAAACTAGGGCCGCCGCTTGTTCAGGGAAAGCCCCTGGCGGGCCAGGCCGATTTGTTTACCTGCCGCGTCCGCAGGTTCGGCCGATTGCGGCTCCCACTGGCCGCGGTTTGCCGCTCCAGGCCAATGGGGGCTGCAGGAAGCGGCGCGGGCCAGGGGCTTTCCCTGAACAAGCGGCGGCCCTAGTTTGAGAACCACTCACTGGTCTAGATAATACTTAGTCCTGCCTTGAGTGCAGGGGACTGGACTAGAAGACCTCTTGAGGTCCCTTCCACTCTTGCACATCTATGATTCTATGAAGCATAAGGATTTCTCTCTCAACCCCTCCCCATTTAAAAAAAAAATCCTGATCATAGATGTTCTCAATATCCATATAAATGGCAAGCCTTTTTTAATTATACTAAGCACTTGGCCTCATTGATATCTTGTGTGAATGAGTTCCATAATTAATAATTTACTTTCATCCGGTTTAAATTTACTGCCTTTTAGTTTCATTTATATCCCCTTGGTTTTGTATTATGAGAAAGGACAAGTAGGAGAGCCTAGATAAGTTATCATTCATTAATTTGTATAACCCTCTCTCTTCTCTATGTTAAGCAGTTCCAGTTTTTTCAACCTCTCCTCTACAGGAGTGTCTCTCTGCCTCTTATCATTTGTCACCAGTTGCTGGAGACCTATTTCTTTTTTTCTTTTCTTTTTTTTTTTTTTTGTGAGACAGGATGACCAGAAATGAACATAGCATTCAATCCTAACAGTCTATTTGCTTTTTTGAACCTACACATGGAGCAAATGTTTTCAGGGAGTTGCACACAATATTTCCCCAAGTGGTTACAATTAAATTAGAGCTCAGTAATGTGCATGTGTAGCACTAACTATTCCTTCCAGTGTACACTACTTTGTATTTGTAAACATTGAATTTCTTCCACGTGCCATTGTGCTGCCCATTCACTTCGCTTTGTTAGATCTGTCTGATGCTGTTCAGTTTCCTCTACTCCTGATTAACCTAAATAAATTTTGTCACTTCTCTGTCCTCTTCCTTTTCCAGATAACTAACAAACAAACAAACAGACACTGGTCCTAGTACAAACCTTAGGGGCAACCAGACATTTTATAATGTTATCTTAAAAGCCTCCTGTGAGGGATTTTATCTAAGGCTTTTTGAAACTCTAAATAAATAATGTCAATAGTCTCCTTTATGCAAATGTTGTGGGCACATTCAAGGATTTCTGGTAAACGATAGAGGCATGAGTTCATAGTTTACCACGCTGGTTTCTCCCTTTTATATCTTGTTCATCTAGGTGATTTATCATTCTATTTTTATCCTAATTTCAACCACTTTTCTACTACTGAAGTGAGGCTTACTGGTATAATTCACAAAACTGACTAACACCATTTAAGAATTAAAAAAAAAAAAAAAAAAGTATGCAACAATTTCCCCAGCATTGTAGCTGATTTTAATGAGACTGCATGTTTGTTAGCAATTCATTTTTCCCCAGCATTTCCTCTTTTAGCATTTCACTCTCTGACAATATCAATTTTACTTCATCTACATTACCTGATGGATTTCTGTGGACAACATCCCTACCTCTTTTTTTCTCCTGTTACACAAGCCATAGCACTACAGGCAAGAAAGGAAGGAAGAAACTTCCCTTCAAGCTCAAAATGTTATGCTGTGATCAACCAGAAAAGTAATGGCTGTATAAGGTTCCCTGCCCCCTCAAAGAATTATCACACTTTTTCCACAACTACAAACCCCAGAAGGCCAGCAATTTAGAGACAAGAGATTAGGGCACATGTTCTAGCCTCTGCTGTGGCCCCTGTATGCCAGCTCTACGGGCAAAAGAAGTCCCCAAACCATTTTAAACCAAACCCCATGGAATATACCTGCAGCATAAGGAAGATTTCTAAATGGCATAGAATTATCAAAATGGCCCTAATGCTGAGTCTCTCCACAGTCCACACCGCATAGTGGCCTCCTGAGAGGAGGGAGAAGGAAGCAGGCCAGGACATACTGCCTTCTAGCTATTATGAACTACCCGATGCTTCCTGAGGTTGCCATAGCAGTACAATATAAATTAGAGCAATCCCTACAGCTACTCTAGCTCAAGCTGAAGACTTCTCCATTCCCTATCTGTAGAGCCCTGAAAAATTATATTATTTTTTATAATTTATTGTTAATTTTGTTTTATCGTAGGAGGCCCAGGGGGAGGGTCTACCTATCTGTCTACAGAATCTGAGGCGCGCAAACATACATAAAGCACCTTCACGTTCTGGCCTATGCAGAGCTCAGTTTAACTGCAATCCAGAACTGGAGCATAGGATTCCAATCTATGTCTCCTACATAGCAACGACAACCAGTACTACTAGCTCCATGAGGCAGTATAAATGCGTGCATACTAAGCACGAAAACTTCCTTTAAATAAAAAAAGTAAAAGTCCTGTTGTCAAACAACTATTTCAAAACAAACAAGTTATCTATTAACACAAGCTAGCCATTTCTTCCTAAAATGGGTGCAACCTTTATCACTGGCAACCACATATTATACACCACTGTTTTATTTTATGTTTCCAGCATTGTATTCTCTGTGGATAAAAACTGATCAAATTGTTTTTATCATTCTTAAAGCATGCAAAGTGAAAAATAATTCAGAAAACCAACTATAACACTTTCCTTGCAACAACTTTCCAAAGTTTTTCTTTGTTAGATTATTTTTTTTCCTGGAGTTTCAACATGTTAGCTAACACCTTTGATGGGGGTGGTTGCTAGCATGGCCAACAGAAAGAATTCAGAGTAAAATTAGAGGACTGAATTAGTGTTCTGTGTAAGAATCTGAACTTGAGAATTTCTTTATTTTCATTAACTGTAAATAAAACCTGAGGACAAAATCTCTGAGAAACTAGATTTTAAAACATGATAAACTATAGTTAAGCTTTGATCCATAGCCAATTAAGAAATTCAGCGTTGTGAAAAGACTTACAAAACTGTAGTTTGGGGTTGATCATATTTTGATTTTGTGAATTAATGAAGATGGTCTTGTTACTACAGATGATCTAGAAAGACAGAATATTTGACTTAACTAATTATTTTTATCTGAACGTGACAGAAAGCAATTTTACTTTTTCAGTTCTCTTTTTTATGAAGTTCTTGGTTACTGTTATTTTTTGATCCATCTTCATAAACTCCCCAGAAAGTCCATCTCTATGGAAAACTTTGGGACACTGATGATAAAGCCTGCCTCAATTGTTATAAATATGGTCACATGAACAACTTTTACAAAGCCTTTAGTTATAACAGACTGCTAATTTAGGGGGGACTCATCCTGCAAGCACAAAGGGCGAGATCCTGCTACTGGACCCATTCAGGCACAAGGATTCACTTGTATGGATGCCCCACTGAAGTCACTGGGGCAGGGCAAGTGTGCAGGGGTTCGCTTGTGTGGATCCAGTTGCAGGATGCAAGTTTACTCACACAAGTAGTACTAGCGAAGTCAATTATAAACCAGTTTATGAATGAACCTCTCTGTACATCATAAGGACCTGGAAAGAATTCTAAAATAAACAAGTAAAAATCACAAAATGTTGCCAGCTGAAGTCACATCCCAGAGCAAGAAAATGCGTGCAATACTATAATAAATCACACTCAAACGATACAGTACTAATATACTATGCTAAAATAAGAGCTATGGAATAAAAATGTATTAAGAAAAATCAATAATAGATTTGATTTATATAAGTAACTTCAAGATTATCAATCCAGTTTTCCTTTTAAAAATAAGTTCCTTAAGCATTCTTTCTTGTTTGAAATTCTTTTTCCTCTTTCCCAAATGTTAGTAAATTTAAGGCCCGAACCCTGCAATTAGATCCAGGTGAGTGAATTCCTGCAAGCATTCATAAGGAGCCCCACTGAATCATGGCAGATCCAAACACACTTTGTCCTTGTCTACACTTGTAGCAGTGCGTAGGATACTTGTAGCTACACACTGCAGCAGAACGCAGGCTGCGTCCACGCTGCGATGCGTAGCTAGACATGGCAGTAAAAGGCTCTGGCAGTGGAGAAAGTTCCAGCAGTGGAAAGGCAGCAGGAGGCAACACTGCTAAAAAATATCAGTGTAGATGGGGTAGGCACTGCTTGGATGCATAGAGAGTCATGTAGGGCATGTACCCTAAGGTTTTGGCGTGTCTGTACCCTCCTCACCTAAGCAGTCTCTCACCTCTACACTGCTGTTTATACCCATACCAGGGGGGCATGCAGTGTATGTACTCTACATACCACCGTGAGTGGGCAGTGTAGACATACCCTTTGACTCCCAACAGTGGTACTACAAATGACTGGCAACATTTTTTCTCTGGATATTATTAAGTAAGCAGCACCTGGAACAGTGGAGGGCATCTGGTCATGGAAGTAACTTCCCCTATTGTACTTCAGAATCTCCTGGACATTATGTAAATCCAAATTAAATGCTTATTAAGAGAAGGCCTGACTGTTTCCAGGGAAACGACACAGTTTAGTCCCTGCAGGCCACAGCCAGTTATACCTGTTTGTCAACTTAGTCTTGACATTATTTGTTTCTGTTTGATATATAACAAGGATTTCTGAATAACAGCATTTCTTAAATTCCTGACAACAAAATACAAGTTTGGTGTTTTTCTTCCTAGGTTTAGTTTATTACTAACCGGAGTGTGCTACTAGACTGAGCTAATCAAAATTATTATTCCGCAGGTGGAAAAGAAGAATTAAGACCTGCTTACTATATATAAGGTAATTTCATCATTTGTAAGCATACATAATATAATTGTCTACTCTTTGTATTTACATACATTTTAAATGTTGTATTGTTAAGTTTTTTTGTGACAATCCCCAAATAAAATATACTCAGTATGATTCACAAACCTGGGATACACAACATTTTTATTATATTTATTTTGGTAATCAAAGCTGATCTAGGAATATGTCTAATGAAATTTATGATAATACTTAATTTGTTTAAAGTCTTAGTCTATGTAAAAATAAATAATATTGCATATATACCCCCAAAGGATAACAAATAATCTTGCATTCATCCCAAGGGATCCCGAATGACTGTTCATGTACACTGATGCGCAAACAATACAAAGGGCTCATATCACCCACTACTAATACGTAAACACCTAGTGAATGAAACAGCAGCTACTGAACAACTATCGCAATATTACAAGACAGTTTAGGGCAGATTAAAAAAAAAAGTTCTGATTACATATTTGTGATTGCCAAAAATACATGTCAAATACAAAGCTGTCTCAAAAAATGCTATGTACAATTGTGACAGTGCAAAGTTTACTGCTACAAATATTTTTAGAGCTGGTAGCAGAGAATTATATAGCAAACAATAAACAGTCTTCAGCTGACTATATACCTTCAACAGTTAGTGGGATACTCATTTGTTTCAGACTCTCTAGACTATTGAAAGAGTAAAAGAAGAGGGATTAAACTAGCTAAAGTTACCAAATACTCCATTCCAGTTAAAAATCTCGGAATCCTAATAATAACACAAATATTCAGAATACTTAGCACTTACAATGCATTAAATATTAGCTGGTTAAATAGCACATATGGATTCAGTGGCATACAATACTCTGAGTAGTGTTTAACTTTTCTGGATAGCTACATTCAGAACAACCTAAACATTTTTTTTAAAAGCAATAACACACAGCATACAATCTTACCAACAATACTCATGAAAAATTTAAATCCTCTTTTCTTTCTTTCTTTTTTAAAAGACAAAGATCACGACAAAAAAAAATTCGTTTTTTGTCACACAACTAAAATCCCAAATCCAGCACTCCAGACAGTTTCACCCTGTGATAGGATTTTAATGCACAACCCAGGGAAGTTCACATATTTTTCCAACTTTCTCGAGAGGTATCACTTGTCTGCTTAAACCCACGGGCTTATCTACTTCGTATTAAAACACAGTATAACTAGAGGGTCGCGGGGGGTGGAGGAAGAGAAGACAAGAGCGCGTGAGTGACACAAATAAACAAAAACAAAAGGCAGAGGAAACTTTCTCCCCAGGGTGCAGCTGATACACCCCCCAATTCCTCCCACGCCGAGCAGGCTAAGCCAGGGCAGGAGATTCAGCTGAGCTGGAAATATGTCCTCCCACCTCCCGCCAACCCTTCCCCTTTAGTGGGACACAAGGGCTGGGGTACCCAAGTGCCCCCCCCGTGGGGCAGAAGGGGTGCAAGCCAGCCGAGCGGCCCCGCCCTCCGGCTCACCCACCTGGTGCAGCGTGTCCGCAGAGAGCTGCGATGCCCTGAACAAGTCGCCCACTTTGCTCCCCCCGGCGGCTGGGGCTGGCGCCGAGCCCCCCTCGGGCGCGGGCGAGCAGAGCGAGAAGAGCTCGGAGTAGCGCTGCTGCTCCGTGTCGCTGAGGGGCAGGAGGAGCCCCGCTCCCCCCGCGGCTGCCCCCCCGGGTCCCGGGTCCATGGGGCGGGGGCTGCGGTGCCGCGGCGCAGACGGGCGGCGGGAGTGCGGAGCTGCGGGGAGCGAGGAGGCGGCGCTGCAAAGGGGGAAGGTGCCGTCCCCGTTCCCCCGCCTCCGCGGTGCGGCTCTGCAGTGCTCCGGCTGCCTGCCGGCCGGCGAGCCGCTCAGTCAGCACCTTTCCCTCCCTCCCCGCCTGTCGCAGGCAGCAGCCAGACAGCGGCTTAGCCCGCGCCCGCCAGCGGCCCCCGCAGGCGTAGAGCGGGACGTGCCCAGCCGGCCCGCCGCGGAGCCCGCGGTGTCACGGCTGGGGCTGGCCAGCGGGGACACGCCGAGGCGCGGGAAGGGGAGGGGGCGCCGGATTCAGCACCCCTGAGCGGGGCAGAGCGGCCGCAGCGGTGCGGGGAAGCGCGCAGCTGCCCCAGGGGCGGCAGAGGAGGAATTGCCGCCAGCCACCCCCGCTGGGAAGGGAAGGGAAGGAGGGAGAGCGGGGGGGGGGAAGGCTCTGCCGGCCTGGAGAAGTTTGGGGAGCTTTGCACAAGCTCTTCCGATCACTCGGGAAAGACTGGGGTCAGTGAAGGGTTCCCGGGTCAGAGCTAAAGGCCGGGGCAGCCTTTTGTGTATGATACAAGCTGTAACCACCTGATCCTAGGCCAGTCCCCAAACCTTACGCTCTAGCCCCTATATTCTTAGCTCCCCCCTTTGCATTGTCAGAAATGTTCAGGATATCTTGAGTGACTGAGGGCCTGGCTGTCTACCTGTGGGGTGCTTACGTGGTCCCCTTGGATGGAGTGTCTGAAGGACCTGCCAGGCTTCAATGTGTTTATCCTCACAACACTCCTGTTAGGTAGGGAAGTGCCATTATCCCCACTGTACAGCTGGGGAACTCAGGCACAGAGAGGCCAGGTTACAGAGGAAGTTTGTGGCAAAGTAGGGAACCTAAAACCAGGGCCAGCTCCAGCATTTCTGCTGCCCCAAGCAAAAAAATAAAAAAAAGCCGCGATCGGCAGCGGCAGATCCTTCGCTCCTAGAGGGAGTGAGGGACCTGCCGCCCCCGAATTGCCACAGGTGCCGCCCCTCTTCCTTGGCCGCCCCAAGCACCTGCTTGTTAAGCTAGTGCCTGGAGCCAGCCCTGCCTAAAACAGACCTCCCAAGGTAATACCATAACCACAAGACTAACCTTGCTCATTTTCTGAAGTACTGGACACCCACGCATCCTCGCCTTCACTGGAAGGTGGTGGGGATGTTCAGCATTGCTGAAAATCAGACTAGGCTAATGTAAGTTAGTTAACCGTTATACTTGTCACACTCTCACTGCTGCCCCTCTAATGCTGGCATGGTGGTGGTTTTGTATGTGCATTTGGCTGCAGTGCTTCAGCCAGCCATCCTTACCAGAGCTGCCCACCTTCCCTATGAAGTCAAACCAAGGGGAGTTCCTGACAAAAAAAGCTGGTGTGCGTTCTATGTATACTATTTCTGATTTGGACACAGCATTCATATGTTTCTATTTTAGTTGGGTTTTTTTTAAGACACTCTTTTACTGGATATGTGTTACAGTCAAAATCCTTTTTAAATAGTACCACCTATTGCCAAAAATGCCACTTGAGTGCTTTGTATAAGATAATTCAATCATTCAATAAACTAAAATGGGGCTTAATGAACCAACAGTGAATGGTTAGTAGAAAAACAGTCCACAGTGTGGTGTTTTGTGTAGGTAATGCAGGTAAAAAGCCCTATTCATTCTGCACTCTTCATTCAGACAAAATTCCTACTATTTCAACAGGGATCTAGAGTAGGCAATATGGGGTCTTCCCTAAGGGGCCTGACTGTGCAAATATGTATGCACATGCTTAACTTTGTTCCCTACCTTGAGTAGTCCCAGTAACACTTGCAGTAATAAAGTTAAGCATGTGCATGTTTGCAGACTCAGGGCTGCAAAGGAGTATAGGGCTGAACCCAGCAGAAAGGATATTTTTAGACCTTAGACTTTTTTATGTCAGCAACCATGAATTGTATTTTCTTTTCAGCCAGCAACACATTCTTTTTAGGTGCAATTCAAGGGATGCGGCAATTAACTATCAAACTAACTTAGCTATCAATTTAGGTGACCTCTATAAATGCTGATGACCTGTGTCCTCAGGAGCTTCTGGCGAGGGTACAATGGCTGGCCCAGGACAATTCTGGACACCTGTTACCGACCTGCACTTACTTACAGTACAAATACTAGGCAGGAGAATGTTGCTAGTCATTCCGCCCTCCCCACACCCAACGTATAAGTAGTTTAGGCATAAAATCATGCAACAGATGGATGGGGGTTTTTCTGGTATTCTGGCAAAAATATAAAATGCAAATTTAATTCACTTCCATCAAACAAAATATATTGTTGAAAAAATATTAAGGTTGCTCAAGTACATCTGCCACCAAAAAAACGCAAAAAAAGCTAGAAAATAATTAGTTAAGCACTCACCCAACTCTTGCACCCAACAACCATCATTTTATTTCCAAACTATCCTACTTACCCCACATCATATATAACTACTTCCTCCACCTCTGCACAAAACATACAACCTTTAACTCCTATAATATACAGTGAATAAAAGTGGATGTTTTCTAAACATTTGGAATGTTGAATTAGAATTGAAATGGTTGGTGGGTATGGGGTAGGTTTTTAGTTAATGGTTATATTTAAGTGGATAGCATTGGATGACTATTAATGGAGGAAAATCTTTGTTATATAAGGAAAGAGGTTTGCAGTGGTATTTATCAGGTTTAGAATTTATTGTTTATAGCAGTGTTGTTTATGTTTTGCAATGAGGAGGCACAGCATTGTTTTTTCAGTGATTGATTTTTTTGTGGCCAGAGTTAAGGTGGCAGAGTCCAGAGTTATGTACTACAGTGGTTTGAATCCTTCCTGGAGGGACACCCCCAATGAGTAGTGATGAAAAAAACTACCTCCACCACTAGACCCCTCATATGTAGAGTCCCACAAGGATCAGTTTTCTCCGATCCTATTCAACATCTACATGAAACCACTAAGTGAACTAGTCAGAGGACAGGGACTCGAGTGCCAGCAATATGCAGATGATACACAGCTATCCTTTACCACATACAGCCGCACCACGACCACCAGGATGGTTTGGAAGAAATCAACTCATAGATGAAGAACAGCTGTTTGAAACTGAAATTGAGAAAGACAGAGGTAATGATGTTGAACAGAGGAAAGCATTTTGAAGTTTTCTGCCACGGTGCAGTCTCTTTTGGTTGAAAGTCCCCATAATTGGTCAATTCAGTGTGTAGTTTAGGAGTGCTCCTGGATTCCATGCTGTTGCTAAGCTCTCACATAGCAGTACCCATGAATAACACTTTCTACCATCTCAGGTTGGCTAGGACAGGGGTTCTCAACCTTTTTCTTCCTGAAACCCCCTCCCACAACGTGCTATAAAAATTCCAGGGCCCAGGGAAGGCAGGGCCTCAGGGCTCCGGGCTTCAGCCGCTGGGCGGGGGCGGACTAGGACTTTTGCCCCTGGGTGGGAGGTAGGCCCTCAGATTTAGGCATAGTTTGACTTCTCTTTTGGAGGGGCAGGGCTCATATCAGCTCCGCACACATGGCAGGACCTGGGGAGGGAGTGCCACCTCCACCCTAAACTCACCTCAGCAGGCCACTCAGCCTGTCTGGGTGGAGGGGGTGCAACCAAAAATTATAATTCAAAGTGGGGGCTCAGTTCAAAAAGTCTGAAAACTGCTCAGAGTGCAGGGAGGGAGGTAGTTAGGGTCTGTGTGCAGACGGGTAGCTCAGGGTGCAAGGAGGGGGTAGCTAGGAGCTGTGTGCAGGCAGGAGGGTAGGTCATCATGCAGGTAGGGGGTAGCTA
>NW_020664374.1:17157968-17177958 GCF_002925995.2 Terrapene triunguis | reverse complement strand
AAGCTCAGGGTGCAGGGAGGGGTAGCTAGGAGCTGTGTGCAGGCAGGGTGTAGCTCAGAGTGCAGGCAGGGATGTAGGTCAGGGTGCAAGGAGAAGGGTAGCTAGGAGCTGTGTGTTGGGAGGGTTGCTGCTCCCTGAGTGCTCTGCCAGCCCTGAAGCCAGGTCCCCCTGCCCAGGCAGTTCTTACCAGTTGCATGAGCAGTCAAAGGGGGCTGAGAGTTGAGGAGCAGCCGCAGCCCCGAGCAGCAGGAGGAGGAGACGGGTTGGGAGTGGGTGAATGCCACAGCAGCTGCCCACTCCCTGGCACCAGCCAGAGCAGCAGCTGCCCTGCACTGCCCTGCTCTGGTTTCCTGACTCTGACCTGGCCAGGGAGGGAGGCCTCCGGCGGGAAAGGAGAGGAGGAGGTGGGGAGTGTAAGTGGAGCTAACCAGAGTGAGGCAATCCCAAGGGCAAGGCACTGCAGTTTGGGGGGGGACAGCAACACCTCCCCTGTGTCTCCCCCCAACTCTGCTCATAGGGGACGCTGTGTTTGTGAATCCCCTGAAACTGGCTCATGGCCCCCTGGTTGAGAACCACTGAGCTAGGAAACACCATCCCATCTGATGAATGATTACTTGGCCTCTGTTATTCATGCCTCAGCATCTCTTGGCTGCATTACTACAGTAATGCAATATTCCTGGGAAAGAAGCCTTCAGTGTTTAGGAATCCCTAACTAGTTTACTTGGTCCTGCCTCAGCACAGGAGGACTTAATGACTTCTCAAAGTCCCTCTCAGCTCTACATTTCTATGATTCTAGTACAGAACTCTGCAGTGCATCTACTCAGCAATACTGGCTACCACCATGAGCACACCAGACTTGTTCTCCACACTCTATACTGGCTTTCCATATCCATAGAATATCAAATCCAAGTTCAAGGTCTTGGCCCTTATCTTCAAGGCACTCAGTGGCCTTGGGCTGAGGGAATCTAAAAGCTCAACTAAAGCTATGGAAGTCCATGGCCAACATTTTTGCTTCTCTGCCACATGGAACTTTCTACAGTAAGTAAAGCTTGCCTGGGCAGGATACAGAGTTTTCTCAGAGGCTAGTCCAAGACTGTGGAATGAATTCCTGCAGGAACCACGGATTATTACAAACTTCGCCACCTTCTGCTCCAAGTGCAGGGCACATTTCTTTGACCTTGCCTTCTCTCACACAAATATCTAGAAATGTGTGTGCATGCGCATGTGCATAACATTTAAAAACCTTCAAAACAAAACACTTCACTGCCCACACCTCTGCCCGGGGGAGATGATAAGAGAAGAAACACATGGCATATATTAGTCATATCACTTAATGCACAACTGGAAGGTGATCAGATACAGTGCCGATTAGCATAGTATAAGAACCTATATAGAATAGAAGATTACATGTTTTGCGCAGAGGTCGAGGGAGGCGACCTGTGTGGTATGAATGGGGGATGTGGGTGTGGAGGTAATTTGTTGCAGAAGATTAAATCATAGTTATAGGTTGCAAGGGTTGTGTGAGGAGTTAACTAGTTATTTCCTGGCTCTTATATGGTTGTGTTGGTGGAATATGCACCTGAGCAAACTTAACAGGTTTTTATTAAAGATTTGTTTTGGTTAGTGGAATTTCCCATTTGTTTAAGATGTCTGTATCAACATTGATAGTGATTGTGACTTGGATAGCTATCAAAGCTGATATATAATATCATCTCAAAGACCTGTTGTAGACTTATACTTCGACATTCCTCTTACATTGCTCCCATGTTCCTTCTGCCCTCACCCCCAGTCCGGTTTCCCTTTATGTTCCCTCCACTCACACGTTTGATACTCACCATGTCCCAATATTCCCCTACCAAATTCAACTTTTAAACACTGGTTAACATTTAAAAGCTGAGTGTGGGGTGAACTAGGGGTGTGGAGGGAAAGATGGGGAAGCATGATGTGAATAGGGCTGTTGGGTGGGGCTGAGTCAATACATGTTTGGGTATAGAGAGAGAGGTGATACTTTGTGGAATGGTAAATAATGATGGAGACAGGTCAGTTATACATAAGCCCTTTCATTTTCAGTTTAAACCGATTTTTATAGAAAAAATCCCAGGTTTTACAAAAAGTATTATTATTTCCCCCAATTTTCACCCTACTTTTGTATCATTCAAATATATAAAAAAATTGTTTTATTAGGAAAATACAATAGATTGCATGAGATATATGTATTATGATAATACATTAACCCCTGTGTATATGCAAAGCTCCCTGATGAAGGCTATGTATTAGTTTAGAAGATACACACAATAAACAAACAGGCACTCACACAAGCTCTGAAGTGCGTGTGCATCTAAACGTACTGATGAATCTCACGCCCACCGCGTATACATTTCAAGCTGTTAGCAGATAACAGTTTAAAGATCTGACACACTAAAATGGGAAGAAAACGAAATCTGTATCAGAATATGTTTCAGAACACAAGGAAATATTCAAACGTTTTTTAAAAAAAACAAAAACAGGAAAAAAGGATGAAGTTGAGTCTGTGCACTCAGATGATGTGGCACAATTATTAAAGGTAAGTATAGGCTAATAGTTCTAAGTCTGCAGCAGTAAACTTTATTCAAATGAAAAGTTTTATTTGGGGATTAGAGATATATTGTTTTCTTAAACTCAGAGGTGGCATTGTGTTTTGAGTTCTGTTTTAGTTCTGCAATTCCATTCATTAAAGTGTTAATCTACTGAATACTTTTCCCTCCGTCCTTCCATCCACCAAAATAAACCCCGATATTTACCCAGAAAAATTAATAGTTTTTTCCACCAATTTTCACCTCTTTTTGTTCTTGTAGTAATAAACACCGATACAATCCTGAGAAAAATTAAATAAAATAAAATCTGACAACAAAGGGCCATAGTTATACAGAACAACATGGATTGTTTGGTAATGTGGGGTCATGTAAACAACATGTGTTTTAACACAGCCAAATACCAGGTCATAAACCTAGGAACAAAGAACATAAGTCATACTTCTAAGGAGAGGAACTGTGTCGCGGGGCAGGGGGAGGGTTGGTGTCCATGCCTGGCAGTGCCACCTAGTAGCAATACTCTGGCTGTGTCACCGGTGGCAGGAGTCTGCGGCTGCATTGCCCGGCGATAGATTCCAACCCAAGGCCCAATAAAACAATAATTCAAAATATAGAGCCTGCGGGTGGGTGCCCCAAGCCTGCTCCCTGGGCCACTTCTTACTCTGGCGTCAGTTCCTTTGCTGATGCCTCTGGTTTCCTTGTGAGTTCCCCCAGAATCCTCTCAGAGAGTCTTCTCAGTTGGGGTTCATCGTTGCTGTCCTCTGCAGTTGAAGGGCCTGCAGCAGCTTGGCGGTGGGGCCTGGTGGCAGAAGCCTGCACCACATAACTGCTGTCCGGCTCAGTCCATATAAACTGAGCCAAGCTACTCCCTTTTGAGTTTGGCCTCTATTGTGAGCATTCCCAAAATAGAAGTTGTGTATAGACAACTATACACCTGTAAGTCAAAATGGTGTTTAGTATTCTATCGTCCCCTTTCTGATTAAAATAATATTAATTAGGTAAGTAGGCCTAAAATGTAACCTATCATTTTATGTGTGTCTACCCCCTCATTCCCAAAAATAAAGAATTCAATACCTTCTTCTAAAAACAAACAAAAAGTGCCAACTGCTGCCCTACAAATCCATGCGTGATTAAGGAGGAAAGCGTCAGTAAAAAACAGATTCTGTTTCCAAGGGTTTGTTAACAGGAACAATGACAACACGATTGAATATATCTATATATTTTTTACTTTTTATTTATAAAAATTGTCGGTATAGAAATAATTCACTTTGCAGCAAAACTTAATGGTTCCTAAAGAATATTCCTTTACTTTTGTACAGTACAGTCTAATCAATAAAACGTTTCCATTTTTTAAACAATCTACCTGTGTTTTTATATGGGCCTCGTTGTATGGCAGTTCTAGCACTAAAAATGTATAAGACCAACATAGATTTAAAGCAGTGCAGGCTAGAGCAGGAGTACTGAAAACTGTTTCCCCATGGCAGAAAATCCCAAGTGAAGGTGATCGTGAAAACACCACCTTTCCTACTCCTGGGTGTATCCTCTGAGGGGCAAGGGAATTAACTGGGGAAATGTAATTTACATTTTGCACCCGTTTGAGTGAATCTGGCCCATTGTTCATAATGTTAGCTCTTCTATCTGCTTTCTTATGCTGAAGAAAAGAAGACAGTTGAGAGAATTAAGCAGATGAACAGGCTTTTTATCCATTATATCAGGCATGCTTGGAATGTAATTGACAAGCTTGTTGCTTTATATATTAATTCAGTGAGTCAACACTTCATACATGGTGTAACGGATCCTTTATTATTCTTTTCATTGTTTCGTATTTTGAGATGTTTCAGTTTTAAACAAAACATGGAAAATGTTTAATGAGCTGTAGAATTAGGTTCCCAGCTTGCTTGTTAAATACAACTAAAACATGAAAAATGTCTAAAAACAAGCTATTTCCCAACACTGACTTTTTCCTTGTCTTGAAAAATTAGGTAACAAATTATGAAAAATCCCTCTTTTGAAGGGACCGTGGAAAATGTGGTTAATGTCAGTTTCCTTGTGAGTAAACGTTTTCATTTGTCGCTCTCCATTATGTAGCAACATAAAATAATTAATATTGCATGTTCTCATATTTGACAAATTTTCATTTATTTGTTACATTTTTTTCTAGCTCTATGCAAACTAAGGTCCTGATCCTGCAAAGACTTATTAATATGCTTAATTTTACACATTGAGTGTATGTCTACATGAAAGTTTGCTTGGGTATGTCTACACAAGCTACAATCACACCTGTGTGTAGACATACTGTGCGGGCAATGAATAGTACTATTCACCGTGCAAACAGTTAAGCACATGCATACTTCTTTGCAGGATCAGGCCTGAGATACTGTCATGATTTTGATAACCTTCTGTGGGTTAGACTTCCAGGAAAGTATGTCCTCATCTGTGTACTGTCATTATTTTCCCCACGGCCTTTACAATAGTTTTATAGGCGATTCAAAGAACAACATGTTTAGTGTTTTGTTTTAAATTCTGAAATATTTATTTACTTTTTCCATGACAAAATGTCAATCGCTTAATAGCCTAAGCAACTCAAACAGATGCTTCTGTGGTGCCAGTACTTATAAGACATGAAACTGCGCAGTACCCTATTCCCTTCTCCCAACCTACCCCGCCTGCAGGCTGGGAGAAAAGATAGACCTTGCAACATGTGTGGAAAGTTAATAAATTGCATTCTGGTGGACCAAGGGGGAAGTAATTCCAGACCAAAGGGGCCTTTATAGAGAACTCCATGCCAGCAGCTCCCTCTCATTTATGATTTGATTATAATGGAGTAAAATCTCTCAGTGAGATGAACAGACTAATGTTCTATAACTTGTTCCTTGTAATGGGCAATTAGTAACAACAAAACATTTAATTACAAAATAATCACACAAAAACGCAGATGCATTAATCATTGCAATGAAGACATTAAGTCAAAGTAGGACACATATTTTCCATTAAAAGCAATAACAGCTCAAACACAAATCACTGCATGTTCATTCTGGTATATGTTGTGCAGCTGGTTTGCCCCTCAAATTTTTTCTTTCAGACTTTAAAATATTTTGTAGTATTATTCAGCACTGAGATATATAAAAAGCAGAAGGGGGTCATCTAGAAAGCCAATGAATTCTAGTAGCTTTACTTAATTTTGTCAATATTAAATTCACTGGTTCCATACATAAGTAGTGACTTTTCGTAGGAGATTGGCAATCCTTACCACTCAATTTTATTTTACACTAGAACATAACATGGATAGTTCTCACATTTCATACACAGTTTTGGAACAAGTGAGTTCCTTTAAGGAAAATACTGTGCATCTATGCCATTTCTAGATTTGTATTCTTTAACCTGAGCAAAATCCTCATTCTGTCCCACATTGATTTCTGGATTCATTTACAGAGTGTCTAATTTAGTAAATTGCACCATACTATAACTTCTACTGTTGCTACCACCAGTGGTGAATCACAGGTGTCAAGGCTGTATCCCCACTTTGAACTTTAGGGTACAAATGTAGGGGCCTGCATGAAAACTTCTAAGCTTATCTACCAGCTTAGCTCTGGTCCGCTGCCACCATCTCAAGAATTCCCTCCCTGGAAAGCCTTGAGAAACCTTTCACCAATTCCCTGGTGAATACAGATCCACACTCCTTGGATCTTAAAACAAGGAGAAATTGACCCTTCCCCCCTCCTTCCTTTCACCAACTCCTGGTGAATACAGATCCAAACCCCCTTGGATCTTAAAACAAAGAGAAATCAATCAGGTTCTTAAAAAGAAGGCTTTTAATTAAAGAAAAAGGTAAAAATCATCTCTGTAAAATCAGTATGGAAAATAACTTTACAGGGTAATCAAACTTAAAGAGCTCAGAGGACCCCCCTCTGTCTTAGGTTCAAAGTACAGCAAACAAAGATAAACACTCTGGTAAAAGGTACATTTACAAGTTGAGAAAACAAAGTAAATCTAAGACGCCTTGCCTGGCTTTTTACTTACAAGTTTGAAATAGGAGAGACTCGTTTAGAAAGATGGGGAGAACCTGGATTGATGTCTGGTCCCTCTCAGTCCCAAGAGCGAACAACCCCTTAAACAAAGGGCACAAAACAAAAGCCTTTCCCCCCCAAGATTTGAAAGTATCTTGTCCCCTTATTGGTCCTTAGGGTCAGGTGTCAGCCAGGTTACCCGAGCTTCTTAACCCTTTACAGGTAAAAGGATTTGGAGTCTCTGTACACAGGAGAGCTGTTACCCCTTCCTTTATAGTTATGACAACAGGCCTGAATTTTATCAGCAATTGAATTAGTGCTGGCAACACTTGTGTATAGCTGCATTTTTGAGTGTTAACATGAAGTGTGTTACAAGTATGGTAGACCCTTCTAATGGTGCTTGCAACAACAAGATCTACTAATATAGTCCGAGCTTAAGAGTGAGTGCATTGTGATATTGGACTCTGCATGTACGAAGTTAAAGAACTAAATGATGTATTAGAGAAAACTGTCAATTTGTAGTATACTGATGCAAGAGCTGCTATGACTATCCTGTGCATACTGCGTTTGAAACCACACTAGCAACGATTATGTTCAGACACGGTTATTGTTAGCAAGGTTCTAGCATTGTTTCCCTGAGCAGTGTAGGCAAAGGGCTTCTTTTCCCCTCTCTCTGTAATGGAGCTACACTACCAGGAATACCCCTGCCCTGAGCATGGCTGCACTTTATGTCACAGGGAGGAGGTGCCGCAGAAAAAATATTACAGCCTGAGATTGAATTTTAGTCTCTACGAGGATGGAGAGGTTGCATCTCACCTAACATCACCTTTAGCCCACCCATTCCCCCTCCCCTCCACCCAGTCCAAGGGCTGGCTCCAGCTTTTTTGCTGCCTCAAGCGGCGAAACGGGGGGGGGGGGTGGAGGGGGGAAGATAAAGCCGCAATTGGCAGCACTTCGGCGGCAGCTCTACCGCGCCGCTTCATAATTTGGTGGCGGGTCCTTCGCTCCGAGAGGGACTGAGGGACCCGCCACCGAATTGCCGCCGAAGACCCGGACGTGCTGCCCCTTTCCATTGGCCGCCCCAAACACCTGCTTCCTTCGCTGGTGCCTGGAGCCGGCCCTGCCCAGTCCTTTACCTCCTGACCCCTGTACTGACCCTTGGGCCCACAGGGAGGCCTCTCCAGAGTTCAGTGATGGGGAGGAGATGATGCCATAGAGGTTGCTGAGGACAGTATTCCACACAGAATTGGAGAGATCTAAACACAAAGGGTTCCTGCAAGTATCTAGAAAGCATGATCAGGGCCAGAGTAGCGCCATGGCACAAAATACTGGTGTATGCATGTCCATACAAGCTATTATTCCAGGGAGGCTACTCTTACATTTGTGATCAAGTTGACTTTCCAGTGGCCCTCTTCAAGCCTTAAGAAGACACTTGTCTCCTGCTAATAGAATACAGAGAGGAATATAACTAGCACATTAAAAAGTAGTGTGGGCCCGATTCACCTCTAATATATACGCTTTATACATCAGTGTAACAACATTAAGTTGCTGGAATTACTCCTCATTTACACCAGTGCAAGTTGAAAGAGAATCATAGGACTCGATGAGACCTTGAGAGGTCATCTAGTCCAGTCCCCTGCACTCATGGCAGGACTAAGTATTATCTAGACCATTCCTGACAGGTGTTTGTCTAACCTGCTCTTAAAAATCTCCAATTATGGAGGTTCCACAACCTCCCTAGACAATTTATTCCAGTGTTTAACCACCCCTGACAGTTAAGAAGTTTTTCCTAATGTCCAACCTAAACCTCCCTTGTTGCAATTTAAGCCCATTGCTTCTTGTCCTTTCCTCAGAGGTTAAGAAAAACAATTTTTCTCCCTCCTCCTTGTAACAACCTTTTATGTACTTGAAAACTGTTATCATGTCCCCTCTCAGTCTTCTCTTCTCCAGACTAAACAAACCCAATTTTTTCAATCTTCCCTCATAGGTCATGTTTTCTAGACCTTTAATCATTTTTCTTGCTCTTCTCTGGAGTTTCTCCAATTTGTCCACATATTTCCTGAAATGTGGCACCCAGAACTGGACACAATACTCCAGTTGAGGCCTAATCAGCACAGAGTAGAGCGGAAAAATAACTTCTCGTGTCTTACTTACAACACTCCTGCTAATACATCCCAGAATGATGTTTGCTTTTTTTGCAACAGTGTTATACTGTTGACTCATATTTAGCTTGTAGTCCACTGTGACCCCCAGATCCCTTTCCGCAATACTCCTTTCTAGGCGGTCATTTCCCATTTTGTATGTGTGCAACTGATTGTTCCTTCCTAAGTGGAGTACTTAGCATTTGTCCTTATTGAATTTCATCCTATTTACTTCAAATCATTTCTCCAGTTTGTCCAGATCATTTTGAATTTTAATCCTATCCTCCAAAGCACTTGCAAAAACCCACCACCAGCAGCTTGGTATCGTCTACAAACTTTATAAGTGTAGTCTCAATGCCATTATCTAAACCATTGATGAAGTTATTGAACAGAACCAGAACCAGAACTGATTCCTGCAGGACCCTACTCATTATGCTGTTCTAGCATGACTGTGAACCACTGATAACTACTCTCTGGGAATGGTTTTCCAACCAATTATGCACCCATCTTATAGTAGCTCCATCTAGATTGTATTTCCCTAGTTTGTTTATGAGAAGGTCATGCGAGACAGTATCAAAAACCTTACTAAAGTCAAGATATACTACATCTACCACTTCCCCCTATTCACAAGGCTTGTTACCCTGTCAAAGAAAGCTATCAGGTTGGTTAGACATGATTTGTCCTTGACAAATCCATGCTGACTGATACTTATCACCTTATTATCTTCTAGATGTTTGCAAATTGATTGCTTAATTATTTACTCCATAATCTTTCTGGGTGCAGAAGTTAAGTTGACTGGTCTGTAATTCCCCAGGTTGTTATTTCCCTTTTTATAGATTGGCACTATATTTGCCCTTTTCCAGTCTTCTGGAATCTCTCCCATCTTCCATGACTTTTCAAAGATAATGACTAATGGCTCGGATATCTCCTCAGTCAGCTCCTTGAGTATTCTAGGATGTACTTCATCAGGCCCTGAGGACTTGAAGACCTCTAACTTGTCTAAGTAATTTTTAACTTGTTTTTTCCCCCTATTTTAGCCTCTGAATCAGCACCTATATTTCAAATAACTTTCCAATGCTTTTCTTTCCTCTGTTCCTTTACATGTTGAACCTCCTTTATATTTTTATTTCCATTCAGGATAAATAACATCAGCATTTAAAGCAGGAATATGATCTGGCCAAAATTTTGGATAAGAGCTTGTATTTGTATATAAATTTTAGATTAAGGGATCAATATCAGATTAATTTTAAATATAAAAATTTTGTTTACTCGTATTCCTAATATCACCATAGATTAATAAAGATGAAAAAGGTTTACAAACTCTCATTTATTTGTCACTATTTATATTGTTGTTTTTCTGTTTGAGGTGAGAATTTGTGGAAGCTGACAGAAAAGCAGCATTATTATATCCAGTAGAGTTTAGCTATTAAAGCTCATTGTGGTAGGGAAGGAAGGTTCTGACAGTACATATGAGAAAGAAGAAAGATGTTCTTGTGGCTAAGGCACTTGACTAGGAAATGTAGGTTGAATTCCCAGTTTTGCTATGCTCCCTGTGTGACCTTACATAAATCACTTAATCTGTGCTTCAGTTCTCTGTCGGTAAAATGAAGATAATATTGCCCTGCCTCACTGGGGTCTTGTGAGACTTCGCAAATATTTGTCAGTGCTCAGATCCTATGGTGATGGGTTCAAATAAATACATTCAGTACAGGCTGTGGAGTTAGGCGATGTAGGTTTTATTCTTGACACTGATTTCCTGTGTGAACTTGAATACAGGATTAATGATGACTAAGAGGAAATGTGTTGGTGCACATTTATAGGAGCAATGTGGAGCCACTTCACCCTGCAGAGGAGCTCTAGGAGGGACTACATTATACTTTTTAGAATGAGATATCACCTTCTTTTAGTGCACCTTTTCTCAGTTCAGCTATACTTTGCATTCACCATCAGCAGGTGACTAGATTCCCAACACTGGAGGTTAGCTGAGGACCTGACTCAGTCTGCAGTTGTCTCTCTCACTCATTACTACAGAACAAGAGCAGTAGATGCCACACTCTCTGTTTGCCTTTCAAGGTGTGCTGAGTCAACCATCCCACCCCAGATATTAGGAAAACAACAACAGTTAGTCCACTCCATATGCGACAGACTTCTTTACAAACGTTTCCTACAACAGAGCCCCAGCTCTAGTCATCAGTAATTTTGTACCTCAAATCTTCCCCGTGCAAGCGCACTATAATAAAACTCTATCATTCTGCACAGAGTCTGGGCATGGACAGGTTTACATAATATTGCCATCCCAAATTAAGAATCCTAGAAAGTTGTGGAGTTTTACTTCCATATATCTATTGATTATTTTAAGAATCTTCAACTTCCATACCTTATAGTCTTGTGGGAAAGAAAAGAAAATCTTGCGGAACTAAATTAAAAGTGAGGCTGTCATTATTGGCATTCCATGGTTCATAGTTATAGTAGTATTTTCAGTTTGCTGACAAGTATTTTGGAACAAAGAACATTGTTGTGCTTTCACTATAGTAGTACAGACAAACTATATATTTGGCAAGTTTTCTTTTCCTGAAAGCTGTTGATGGATTACAAACAAGGATACTTAGTGTATCAGTTATAGTTTAATGGACCTTTAATAAAAGTAAATTGATTTGAAATAATATATTAGCTTGTTTTGGTTTGGCTGAGTTTGTTTTTTAGGGTTTTTTTTAACTCTAGCGATTCCAAGGTATGAAGGAAAATCCTTTCCAAAGGCTGTTCAATAATGCTGCTGCAAAAGTGTCAATGTATTTCTCATATATACCATACTGCAGTTTAGGTCAATATGACATTTTACTGGTAAATAATAATAATGAGATAAAACAATATGTAAAAGTTAATCATGAAGCTCTACAGGGTGTAGCTGAAAATGGAGCAGAGTTCTATTGTGTATGTTTTAATTTTTATTATATTTTTATGATTGATTATTTAGCTCAGCCCTGATACACAAAGACATAAGGCCCCAATCCTGCAAACAAACACTTATGCACATGCTTAATTTTACTACCATGAGTAGTGCCATTAATTTCATTGAAACTACTCACCATTAAGTTTGTGCATCTATTTTGCAGGATTAGGGTTTAAGAATTTACAATCAATGTAAAATAGATAACAGTTCAGATGTATAATATTCCATTGCACCAGATAAGGATCTCTCCCAGAATTGTGCAGCTTTCCTTTTTAAAAACAGAATTTCCTTATTTAATGGATAATCGTAGAAAGCTTGGTAGAAGAAGTGTATGTTGAGTAGGGATGGGAATGAACAAAGAGTTGTAAATTGCTGCCCTAGGAAAAGGCAGCTTTTCCAGGTATAAGGAGTGCTATGGAAAAGAGTTCAAATACAAGGACAAGAGAAAGCTACAAAGAAAGCAGTTAAGAGAGAGGCTCAGTTGTGAGGACTGCTAAATCCATCAAGATTTTTTTTTAAACTGTATCTTTTGGATGTGATCTATATTTATTTCTTCTAATTTATCTATACAGGAAAAATCTTGGTCCAGAAAGCAAAAAGTAAAAGTGCTGGATAGCAAAGTTTAGACAACTGAAACCTGCAACAAAAACCAATTCCTTTCTGACATATAGTGAAAGGCAACTTAGAGGTAAGCCACTAGTTGGAGTACTTATAAAATCATGACCATAGCAGAAATGGTGGTGATGGTGTGCTTAGGGAAGATTAAGTTATAATATCTTTTATAGACCTTTTTAATATCAACTATGTTAAGTCTCAATATGGCACTGGATCCTACAGACATGGGAAGAGCTTATTAAATTATCAACATGAATACACAGGTGAAAAGTGTCAACATTCCTAATCGAAAAGACTATTCCTTGCACAATCAAAGGCATCAGGTCTGATTTATCACTACTTTGTACCTTATGCAGTTATTTACTTCTGTGCTAAGTGGATGTAAAGCTCTATTGGGTCTGAATTCTCCACTAACTCTGGGAGAAGCATCACTTTGCACGCATTCACTTTGCCCAGTGTATTACCAAAGGTACTAGCAGTGCCATGGAAAATCAAGTCCATTGACTGAAAATGTAATTATCAATTCTTCCCCCCCTCCCAGAAATTCTGCCATACAATATAAGCAAAAAGACTTTGCACAACTTAAGAAACATTATTACTGATGTCTCTATTTGATATCCACTGAAACTTAAAACCACACATAACTGGAAAAACACACATTTACAAGGATCAGTCAGCATAGCAGCTGTTAGTCAAATCCCATGTTATTAGTCACATTAAAAGTGGGGAACAAATTTCTTGACTGTGATCAGGAAGAAGAAAACTAGCTTCCAGTTTGCAAGAGACATTTGAGGCCAGATACTGATCTCGACTGCATCAGTATAATTAGGAGTAACTCCAGTCTAGCCTTGGCTCTAAGATATTAGGTTTTGTCATTGTATATTTTCTTATCTTCATGCTTGACCCTTTCAGAAGATACAACCATTTGAAAATATTACTTAGGCTTGAGAACTGAAATTAATGTTTGTATGAATACTGTTGTTTTATGAATATTCCTGGAGCAGCCAGTCTCTGTTTCTCTCCTGCATCTGGAGTGGTCCAGGAGAGTCTGTGAAATTGCGTACATATAGTGCAGTCTAACTTCTCATGAATGTTGAATTTCTGAACTGCATAGATTTTTATTTGTAACTGACTTTTTAAAAATGTAAATAGGTAATAGAACAAATGTGATTATAATCATAAATCAATTCTGGTATGGTAGTATTTTACAACCACTTTGCTCAGGCTTATAAATGACTGTACAAGGCAGAAGGCAGTGCAGAATCATCTACATGGTCCCTGACATGAAGAATGATACCTTAAGGCCCCCATCCTTCAGCTGGATCTGTGTGGATATACCCCTGTGGCCATATGGGTCTGAGGTTATAACATTCCAGAGTGCAATCCAGATTAGAGGGGGGTTGTGTCACCACTTGTGCTGCAACCTCGGGTGCCTCACAATGCGTTGTTGCTGCAGCTCCCAACCAGCCAAACAGCATGCAGGTCACACCCTAAGTATCTGTGTATAACTGCAGCCTGCCAGCTACACACCAGCCGCACTATGGCTTCCAGCAGCCTTGGTTACTACTTGCAGGGTGACCCCAACCCACTCCCAGATTTTCCAGTGTTGTGTACTATCCAGCCCTCTCCTGGACAGTGTGAATATTTTAGGTCAGTTTGCTACTTTAATTGGAGTTACCACACAGCCCAGTTTAACCACAACACTGGATTAGTTTTGATTAAAGAATAAAACAAGTTTATTAACTACAGAGATATAGATATTAAGCAAGTACAAGTGTAATGGGTTGGATCACAGAAACCCCCTTGGGGCTGCCAACTGATGTGCCAAGACTACTTCTGCCCCTGCTTTCCTGCCCTGGCATCTTAGGACTTCAGTGCCCTGCCTGGTTTGAGCCAGACCCGCTAGCCTGCTGCAAACCCAGATCCAGGTCTGAAGCATGTCCCCTAACAGCTGTGAGCTTGACTGAAAGCAACTTACAGAAGTGTTCTTGTCTTTAACACTCAGATGCCCAACTCCCAATGGGGTCTAAACCCAAATAAATCTGTTTTACTCTGTATAAAGCTTATACAGGGTAAACTCATAAATTGTTCGCCCTCTATAACACTGATAGAGAGATATGCACAGCTGTTTGCCCCCCCCCCAGGTATTAACACATACTCTGAGTTAATAAGTAAAAAGTGATTTTATTAAATACAGAAAGTAGGATTTAAGTGGTTTCAAGTAGTAACAGACAGAACAAAGTGAATTACCAAGTAAAATAAAATAAAATAAAACACGCCAGTCTATGTCTAAGAAAACTGAATACAAATAACATCTCACCAGTTCCAGTAAGCTTCCTTTTACAGACTAGTCTCCTGCTAGTCTGGGTCCAGCAATCACTCACACCCCCTGTAGTTACTGTCCTTTGTTTCAGTTTCTTTCAGATATCCTTGGGGGTACCTAAAAGAAACTAAGGTTCTCTCTTTAGCCAGCTGAAGACCAAATGGAGGGGTCTCCCACAGGCTTAAATGGAATTTATCTTGTGGGTGGAGACCCCCTCCTCTCTCCTATGCAAAGTCCAGCTCCAGGATGGAGTTCTGGAGTCACCTGGGCAAGTCACATGTCCATGCATGACTCTCAGTTTTTACAGGCAGAAGCCATTGCCCACATGGTATCTTGAATGTCTCCAGGAAGACTACTTATGTGGATTGGAGCATTTCAAGATGCATTGTTCCTTAAGTGCTTCTTGACTGGGCACTTAACTTTGTGAATTCCTTTCTCCAGGAACTGACCAAATGCTCTACTAAGGTTATTTAGAAAACAAGCCAGTACAGGGCCAATATTCATAACTTTGAATAAAAAAATGATACATGCATACAAATAGGATTAATAGATTCAGCAGATCATAACCTTTACATAGATACATTACATGGCATATGTAGCACAGAACATATTCCAGTTATGTCATATATATTCATAAGCATATTTCCATAAAGCCTTATGGGGGGCGCCGTCACAACAAGTACAATACATTAAAGTCAGAAATGGTTACAAGAGAAATAAAGATAAAACACTTCCTAGTAGCTAAGACTTAAACTAGACTTGATTCAAAGTAAAATCCCCTACCACAGGTTCCAGCAATATTGCTAACCAAATTTTCAAGTCAGGATCTGACCTCAAAGTCCAAAGGGCTGGTTCCTTTGTCTTCTTAGATGAAAGAGCAAGTGATTGAGAGAAAGATAGGAAGAGACTTGAGATGTTTTTGCCCCTCACTTTTCTAGTCCAACCCACCCTTTGAAATGCATTTTCCTGAGGGTTACCCCTAGATAAAGTTCCTTCTCACTTCTTGGGGCAATAGAGATTAAAATGCAAATCAATCTGTTCCTGTCCCCCTTCACTGCCAAAGAATGGCTACTAGACCAGTGATTGCCAATTAATTTTGATGACACCTGGTTAGAGGCATCAGCTTGTCCTTTGATTTTGAGGAACAGGTTTATCCACTCCACAGACTTGGCTGGTAAACACATTTTGGTCATAATTTCAGCTTGTATTGCTCCATATATTTCACCATGACTAGTGAGTTATGAGTTTTCAAATGATACCTCACAAGGCATATTTTGTACAAAGATTATTACAATAGTGCATATGGTGTGAATACAGGGGGCATTCGGTCCCAAAGGTCCAGTCCTCTAATTGGATTCATGTATGTGGACCCTTGTGTCCATGCAGAGGTAGATTGACTTTATTGGGGATCCACATGGGCAAAGGTTCTCCCATGCTTATCTATTCAACTGCAGGACTGGAGCATAAATTCAGACATGTCACTAGAAATGAGAGTCATACATGGATGAAAGAAGAAATTGAGAGAAGAATAACATGCTCAAACTTTCTGGTTTTTCCACATTATTTAAGACACACCAAGAGCAAATGTAGGCACGTAGGAATATTGGCATACTGATTTTCTCAGAGTATTGTAGATCAGACTTTGTAATATGAAAAGCAGCCTTACTTGTTTCTCACCAATGAGAAGTATCTAATCATTACACTGCATTGTTGTTTTGCAGTTGCTACAGCTAGTGACTGCCGGCAGTAGTTGAGGATGTTACTCTCTTGTACTATTACTTGGCAAACAGGTGCTTTTCAAAGCAACAGCTGCATTTTAACAAAAGAGTTACGTTTTCTTTTTACCATTTTCAATTAGATAAAAGCAGCTGGTACCACTTTAGAGAGAAAGGGGCTCATGAATTATGCACTTCATACTGAAGTACTGGTTTCTTCATTAATACAACTGCCTCCTGCCAGGGGCTGAGAGAACTCTCAAGGAGGAAAACAATATCACTTCTGCTCACAGCTCTAGAAGCTGACAGTTAGTGGCATGAAAAAAATTAATGACACACAATGTCATCTTGCAACTTTTTATTATTACCCTTTGGTTATTTTAAAATATGAAGAGCATCTGGGTTCAATACATTGGGGAGAAATACTAACTCAGATGTGCTCCATGCAGATTATAAGACGTTTTGACAGCTAAAATTAACCGATTGTGTGTTTTCCTATATAGATTAAAAAAATCTGCTTATTCTCACACTATGTATTTGCCAGAACTTTATCAATGTGATTTTTGCCACTAGATGGTACTAACGCACCTTGATGCCCCTTCCAATGTGCTGCAAAGGGCCTATAACTATACTGGGATAACATTTGCCTTTAACCTGCATCCTTCATATTGGTGCAATCGCAAGAGCGAGGCTGATGTGCCATAAATTTAGTCATGGTGCATTAATTATTTCTGGAAAAGTAATTCCTGTGTACAGTATGTGGAGAATGGTGGAGTCCATTTTATAACCAGCTATGACCAGCTGGGTTGGGGCCACTATGTTAGGATCTACTTGGATTCCTGGATTTCCTCTTCCTGGGAGCATAAATTGGAAAAATTTAATTTCAGTGTTAATATATTTATTGACATGACACTGCAAACAGGTTTTATCAGAATTAATAGGGGACAGGTCTCCAGCTCTTTCTCCATCTGCTATAGAGTAAGAATGGTGGGTGCTGTGTCTTTTCTTTATAAATAGGGCACCCTAAAAGAATCTGAAGAGAGAATCCAGGGTTGCTGGTTTGAGACACATCTCAATTCATGAGCAAGCATCTACATTACTGTACCTCACACAATACAGCAAACCATTTATTGTCAGGTGCAATGGGACACATACACCACACAGCCAGTTAGGCAAGGAAACCGTTACCAGCCCATAGAAGGGAAGGAGGAGAGGACTAGCTCCACACCAGACCTGAGTTGCCACCTAAAAAGGAGAGAATATTTTATTTTTGTAGACTAGAGTCTAAGCTACAATTCTTCAAAACCAAGGGGAGTAAATGTGGAATTAAATATTGCTGATGCTCATCAAATCAAATAATGTGTCTAGATTGTTTTTAATAGGGCTATGTAATTTTATTGACCACTAGCTATTTGCAAGCTACTTCAATAAAGGTAATCAAATAAACTGATTGCTTGTAGAGGTCATGGAGGAGAAATGTTACCCCTTTTGCTCTATAGTAGTGCACAATTGCAAAAGATGTATTTATTACTGACTGGAAAGAGAATTCTGTACTTACTTCCTCCTTTTCCATCTTCATCTTCTTCTGCCTGTTTTAATAGAAACATACTAACACAAACAGAAAAAAAACCCAGAACAAAAACCCATTAACCCCTAAAACCCAATACTTTTTACACCCTTTAAAGCCCCCAAACCAGAATGTCTACAAATGAGAAACTAAGGGATGCAGCCAGTTCCCCACTGCCATGTCATCCTGCATCTCTCACTATCATCACCCCCACTCAATGTTAACATTGCCTCTTAAAATTTGCAAAGATGTAAGCAAAGATCAAAAACAACATATAATTAAGTGATTATAAGTAAAGCTCCAGAGGGGAATTCAAACCTGGGGCTCCCACATGAGTGCTCTAATCACTGGGCTGTTGGATGTAAAGGGGAGCACCTCCACTTCCTCAGTTTTGTGAATGGTGCCTAAGTCCTCATATGAATGTAGCCCTTTATTTCCTTTGCATCTATTCAAAAAATGGTTCAAGATGCCCAAAATCAAACAAAATATAGTGGGTTGAATTATTTTTTTTCAGCTCTTTGGTTCTTTGAAAATTAAAATGAAAATTGGTTTCAGGTTGACCCAAAATGAATTTTTTTTTTTAATTTCTTAAACTGCCAGTGATTTAAAAAAAAAAAAAATCACATAACTCTAGTAGTGACTGATGGAGAACTAGATGCAGGGGGGAATACTTGGACCCTTAATTAATCATTTCCAATACTTTTTGTTTAAGATGTAAAATATTTGTAAAAATATTAAATATTTTGAATGATAATTAGACTCCAGTGTTACACGCTTCAAATCTTTACTCTTGTTAAGCTTATTGTGTATGAACAATCCTGTATGGCACTGCCAAAATGCATAGCATCAACTAATTCCTCAGGAAATATATATGCAGTATCTTCAGAACACTGGCCATTTGCAGTTACAGAACACTTATTTACTCTGGTGTAACCCACTGGTGTGAATCCTCCAGTGAGCCCATAAACTTTTTACTGCAGTAGGCAAGCTTCAATTACAAAGAACCTAAGAGCACATATAAGACCTACCTTCGGTCAATGTCATTAAGCAGTCACAGATGGTAGAAGGTCGGCATACCTACAGCACAAAAACACTTCAAACACTAAAAAAAAAAAAAAGTTTCCTAAAAAATTTAAAAAAGGACCAAAAAACATAAAAATTATTTTAAAAAAGCCACAAAAGTTGCCAGGTAACCAAGCAAAAATGAGATTAAAGTGAGATTCTATGGAAGAGTCTCTCTCTATTAAAATAAATACTGTCATTACAATAAATCCATGCTCTGCAGCCACCCTTAGCTGACTGTGTAGCAGATAAAGGAAAGAATCCTGACTCCATGTTCATCACACAAGTACCAGGATATAGAGATTGTATACAGAGAAAATCAGAGCCACTTTTTTGGGACTACACATCTGATCAAAGTTGTTGAATTGGGGCCAGATTGCGATACTCTTGACTTTATGGTGTAACGTACTAATAAGCTACTAAGGTGCATTGAGCGTATCGCAATCTGGCTCTGAATGTTGACATATAATCTTTATATAGCGAAGATAGTGAATAACTGTCAGAATAACCCAGTATCTCTCAATCCATTCAGACTCATCATTCACAGGGGAGTTTTTCTTCTTTGTCCATAGGATTCTTTGTGGCCAGATTAAGTAAGAAACTAACCCTCCGTGTATAGTTCAAGCCAATGTGCATGGATTCGTCTTGAAATGCATATTTTATAACTTAGAACTGTGCATGGTTTATTGCACTTCAGAGTATATTTTACACATCTACAAATTTAACTCTGAAGGGGAGTATTAAATTATACTTTCAGTTTTGTGCCTAAGAAAACTTTTGTTTTGGTATATGTGACATTCTGTACCCCAAAGTAACACCCTGGCACCCCCATAGTTAACTTGATGATATAATTATGATATGTTTTGTGCAAAGTATGCCTTGTAAGGTATCATTCTAAAAGTCTTGATCTGTTGAACATTAATATCCTGTTGGATTGTATGTGCTGTCATTGTATCTAAAGTTATGAATATTGACTATGTACCAGTATTTCAAATGTGTTTGCTCCTGGGTGACATCCATAAGGTAAAAAGAACAGGAGT
>NW_020664374.1:17136505-17152968 GCF_002925995.2 Terrapene triunguis | reverse complement strand
CTTCCAGCAGCTCCCATTGGCCTGGAGCAGCGAACCGCGGCCAGTGGGAGCCGCCATCGGCCAGACCTGCGGACGCGACAGGTAAACAAACCGGCCCGGCCCGCCAGGGGCTTTTCCTACACAAGCAGCGTCCCAAGTTTGGGAAACACTGCATTAGTCTATCATCATCTCCATCTTAAATGTCTTTGTTTGCATTATTATGTTAATGAATGCCATCAATTACTGATCTGTTTAAAGCTGATGAATGTACAAAATCCTGTTTCCCTGAACACTGTTTGTAAATAAACAAGATAGCACCAAAGAAATTCTGACTCTTTTAATCAATTTCTCCTCCTAATGGAAACAACCCAGCAAGGCCCCAAATATCAGCTAGCTGCTCGGGCCAAAAGGGGTAATAGTATATTTTATTTACTGGCTACATTAGCTTGTGGTGGTTATAACTTATTTGGTTAGTGTTATGTTTCATTTGCATTGATTTTTTTAAATTAAGATACAACAATAACCACAGGAGTCAATGAATATTACTGACCGTGCTGACAGGTGCATATTATACTTTTGTAAACCTGACGCATATCATGTAACTGGGGCTAAGGAATAAAGTTCAGATGCTTACTAACATTCCTGTGTGACAGCTTTATTACTCTAACACACAGTTCCAACAGTTATTTCAGTACAGGAAAACTGATATTTTCAATACCTCTGTTGGAAAACATTAACTTTTTAACAGTGACCACTCTAACCTTTTACCAGTTTCCATACTTGAAAAGTGGGTCTAATATTTATTTTTGTAAAGTAATTTTGAGTGTACTGATTGCTGCATATATGCAAAGCATTATTTATTATCAAACAAAAGGTGGTTTCAACTGCAGAGGAACTGTCCAACTGAATTTTGATCTCCCATGAGTCTGCTTCAGTCCCAAAGCCAAAATGTTTCATTTTCTACAAACATTATATTGGAGCACAGCCCACATGAGCACTGGATATAGTGGGAAGTGGGATGAAAAAGAGAGAAGTTATTCCCCTTCATACTGTGCATCTTTCACAAGTAATTGAGAGGAGAATTTTCCTTTCTTCTTTGAGCCTCTTATGTGCTGCTCGGGCTGTCTCGTCAGTGCCAGAGTGTTACCACCTACAGGCCAGAGTCCTAAATTGCACATGATTGCAGTCCTTCCCTTTACATCTCCCATCCCCCTTTACCTCTTCCCCTTCTTTTTGCCAGTCCTGCTACATTTTCTCAATTTAATTAACTCAGTTTATTAGCATGCTATAACTGTTACTATCCATTTCTCATTCAGTGAGAGATTACTAGACAGCATGTTGCTCTATCTGCTATCTTTTTCCTCTCTCCAAGCTTTTCCTCATGACTATTTAACATGGGAAATCTAGTAGTGTTTCTGATAATTGGAGGGAATATCTTTCTTGCATTTCGGACATTGCTGTAGGAAGTATCCTTTTGTTTTAATTTATCCTGTCATTGATTATATAGGTTTCAGAGTAGCAGCCGTGTTTGTCTGTATCTGCAGAAAGAACAGGAGTACTTGTGGCACCTTAGAGACTAACAAATTTATTTGAGCCTAAGCTTATGGTCAAATAAATTTGTTAGTCTCTAAGGTGCCACAAGTACTCCTGTTCTTTTTATTGATTATATAGTTCCTCCTCTCTGTGTTTACACTGAGATCTACAGCTGAAAAGTGCTATATAAGAGTTAGATATTATTATATTACTTTTGTTTTTTTTCCACTTTGAGTTTATGGTTGCCGATTCTGTGTTTGGTAAGTCCTCCTTAGATCTGTGCATTTTACTAATGTGATAATTCTGCACAGGGATCTATAACACTGTAATTTGTTGTTTTTCCATCTGTTCTTCTAAGTGACTTGAACAGTATTTGGGGTGGTAGTTTATTCCACTGGTATGCACATTTGACATATCAGAGGCACAATCCAGACTAGTGGGGGGCTGTGTCACCCCTGCCCTGCAACCGTGGTGGTCTTACAATGCCTTGCTGTATTAGCTCCCACCCTGGGCCACTCAAACAGCCTTCCAGCATACAAGCCACACCTTGAGTATCTGTGTCTGCAGCCTACCAGCTGTACCTTGGTTCTCACCAGCCTTTGTAATACTGCAGGGTGACCCCAACACACACACCCATCCCAGATCTTCCCCCCAGAAATGTCTTGTACTACCCAGCCCTCTCCTAGGCAGAACAAATATATTAAATCCATTATTCCTTTAAGGGAATAATATGCCAGTTTATGACCTTAAATAGTTGCCCAAACACTTCAACTTAAACATACTGGATTAGATAAAACAGTAAAACAAATTCATTAACTACAAACAGATAATTTAAAGTGTGTACAAGTAATAAAGCATAAAAGTAAAAAATGGTTACAATAAAAATAAAACACTAATATTTAAAACCCTTAGTTGCAAAGCAAACTTTCTCACCGCATGCTCCAGCAGATTACTGATCAAACTCTCAGGTTATGACCCCTCCCCTAGGAGTCCAATGGCTGGTCCTTTTATCTTCTCAGGTGCAAAGACTGAGGTGGACAGGGAGAGGGGAGGATTTTCTTGCCCACCTCAGTCTTTGCATCCTTTGGGGGGGTGTTTGTCCCTCCTATTTATAGTTTCAGTCCCCCTCTTAAAAAAACATTTCCAACTGAAACCCAGGAGACAAAGAGTCTATGTAGAAGGATAGTACCTGCTGGTTTTTTTCTCACCTGTTTGAACTTCCTTCGTTTTCTCTCCTACTTGATGACTCTGTTTACTGCTTAAATGCAAATTAAGGCAAGCACAAATTCCTTCCTTTGTTTGGAACAGATCTGATTTCTGCCTGGGCAGAGCTGTGGGGTTTGGAACATGTGTTAATAATATCATACAGAGGAACCTTGTAATTTCACATGCAATGTTACCACACATATTTTATCAGAAAAATACTAACCAGCAAATTATGAGTTTTCAAATAATACCTTAGGAGACAAACTTTGTACAAAGATTATTACAGTAGTGTGTATGGTGTGGATGTAGGGATATATTCCATCACAGAAAATTAGTATAATTAATATCTGGGGAAAATGTTGTATGTGAGTCCATTTGTTTTGTAACTGTGCCTGGATCTTGTAGACATTGTAGTGTTTGAGAACTGCAGATGTATACATTCCTGCTGGTGCTTTGTCTAAATGGAGTAGCTGATTATTAAAACGGGACCCTAGATTTTTCTTATCTTGCAGAATGATTTGAACTATACTACTGAACAGAGTAAGCAGTACTCCATATAGATCTATATAGTGGCTTCTTTGTAGCAGAAACGAGGGTTTTTTTTGCCAAAGTTAAAATTCCTGATAAATGTATGAGGCAGCTCACATCTATGCATTTTAGAGCATGTTCAGTTTGTGTCTCCGTAATACAAATCAAACTGGTTTTGCTTGTGGCAGGCCTCGTCTGAACAACCCTGAGTTTTGGTACTGGCAGGCTGACCTGTAATGCTGACCTACACCGTTGCCAACTCTCCCTGCTTACAACTAGCGCGTCTCACTACCTGTGTTGCACCGAGAGCCCCGCCCCCGGCACAGGAGCACTTCAGGCTCCTAGCGCTCGGTGTTTCTCTGTCAGGCCGGGGATAAAAACCTTTAAAGGCCAGACCCGAAGCTTGGAAAACCCGGGAGTCAATCAAAATACCCCCCCCCCCGACTCTGGTTAAGGAAACTGATGATTTTTACGCCAATCTCCCGCTCTGTTGGGGGCGGGGCGCTGGCCCATGAGCACGTGGGGGGTCGGTGCTGCGGGGGGGGGGTAGCAGCCGCCTCGGGCGCTTGGCCTCAGAGCTACACTGGGGCCCCAGGAGCGCTGACGTCACTGCTAATGCGCGGGGGGCCCCCGAACTCTCTGCGCGGTTTGTTTTGCAGCATCAGACGGGGGGAGGGGCTTGCTGGCCCTGTCGGCCCTCCCATCCTTTGCCCCGCCCTCGCTGTTGGGCGCTCTCCTGCTGCGCATGCGCTTATCAGCCCTGCTGCCTGAGCGAGCCCAGGAAGAGGTGATGGCCAGTGGGCGGGTTTGTTGAGCTGTGGTCCGCCTCGCACGCGCGCTGCTGCTCGTCTCAGCCTCACCGCCCCCGTTCATTGGCCGCTGCCGCGGGGTCGTGGCGGTCTGACCCGGGAGCGCAGCCGGGTCGCTGCGCATGCGCACTGGCGGCGGCGCGGGTTGGAGAGTCTCTCGGAGTCCAAGCCAACGGTTTGGAGAGAGAACGAGGCCGTCTGGAACCCTAAGGCCGGCGCGCGAGCGGCCGCTTCATCCGCGGCGGAGACGGCGGCGCCAGCTCCGCCGGGGGGAGGGGAGCGCAGCGCGGGAGGGAGCCCCACGCACAAAATGGCGAATAAAGAGAGTAAGAGACGGCGGGGCCCGGCCGGTCCCTGTTCGGGCTGGAGGGTCGGGGGTGGGCGGGTTTCTTCTCCAAGGGCGAGGAGGGGTGGGGGCGTCTCTCGGGACAGGCTGTCTCTGGGGGCGGGGCGATCCCAGTGCCGCGGGGCTGAGCGGCCCGCAGCGCGGGGAGGGGAGCGCGTGGCCTCGCGGGCGCCGGGCGGAGCCGCCGCTGGGTCTCGTCGCGAGCGGGCTTCGGCTTAGGAACAAATAAAACGTGAGGCCGCTGGTGTTTCCCCCTCCCCCCCCGCCCCGGCTCCTGGGAGCCGCCCGCCTAGCGCGCCTCTGTCTGTCTGTCTGTCCCCGCGCGTGCAGTGTTCGAGGACACGGTGGAGGAGCGTGTCATCAACGAAGAGTACAAAATCTGGAAGAAGAACACCCCGTTCCTGTATGACCTGGTGATGACCCACGCCCTCGAGTGGCCCAGCCTCACTGTGCAGTGGCTGCCTGATGTAACGAGGTGAGACTCCTACCTGCGCTCCGGTGACCTGCGTAAACCCCCGTGCGCCCTGTTTGGAATAGACTTTTAGGATAATAGTGAAAGTAACAGCTTGCGAGAGGGAAATAATCTCTGTTTAAGCAGTCAGTCGTGTCTTCAATATCTGAGCTACTCCTCTTGCTTCACTGTGGCTGACTGCTAGGAGTATCAACACTGGAAAATCTGTTTGTCAAATGCCTTTACCTGCATTGACATGGATTTACCATAGTAGGTGCTGATGTATGCCTCTATTTAATGTATGTGCACATAGAAGTCTTATTCACACTATTCAAGCGATAGTGACAAGCACTCTAAAAGACTGGGATTTCAGTATTATTGAAGATGTACTTGTTAAATTTACTGATGTCAAGAACACCTGGAGTTCAACTTGTAAACATTTATGCTGATATGCCTAATATGGCAAGGGAAAATGTTTTTCCCCAATTAATCTGTAGTCTCCCATAGAAATTGGGATGATACAGAAGAACTTTGCCTCAAAATATTTAAAAGTACAATACAACTGTGTTCAGCTTTTTGTAAGACTGCCTGTTTTATTGAACAGGCCTGAAGGAAAGGATTATGCCCTTCATTGGCTAGTGTTGGGAACACATACCTCTGATGAGCAGAACCATTTGGTTGTTGCAAGGGTCCAGATTCCTAATGATGATGCTCAGTTTGATGCTTCTCACTATGATAGTGAGAAGGGAGGTGAGTATTGCGGGAATTTTTAGATTGTGTACTTCTAGCAGCAGTGTTAAACAGTGCATACCTTATTTAATTGTGTTCTAACTTGGGTTTTAACTTTAAAAATATTTTTTAAGGGTCTGTTTGTATACTAAACTTGTTTATAGTATATAACAGTGTCTCTCAGCCTTTCCAGACTACTGTACCCTGTTCAGGAGTATTTCACCGCACTTAAAGTCTACTTGCTTACAAAATCAGACATAAAAATACAAAAGTGTCACAGCACACTATTACTGAAAAATTGCTTATTTTCACCATATAATTTATAAAGTAAATCAATTGGAATATAAATATTGTACTTACATTTCAGTCTGTAGTATATAGAGCTGTATTCGCAAGTCAATGTCTGCATGAAATTTTAGTTTGTGCTGACTTTTTATGTCAGTGCTTTTTATGTAGCATGTTATAAAACTAGGCAAATATCTAGATGAGTTGATGTACCCTCTGGAAGACCTCTGCTTACCCCCAGGGGTATGTGTGCGACGGTATATAGTGTAGTTCTAGAGCCTTAATATATTTTACTCTGACCCTTTTTAAAAAAATCTGAAAGCTGATAACAATTCATGTTAAGTCAGTATTAGAGAACCTCCTGCAAAAGTCTCCTATTTGACATAAATATTGACTTTATTAGGTCTTTCATTTGTGATACTTAAGCTACCTGGTAGACTAGCTTAAGCAAGAGATTTACCCCTCGGAAGGTGTTACGGCTGGTCACTACTTATTGTAATGACCTGTTCAGATTAAGAATACTTCACTGCTTTCAAGATAAGATAACTTTTAAGATTTTATATTAAAGGGGTATAGTGTAATTAATCTTCCATGTGACTTGTATTACTACATTAAACAACTTGCGATTATGAAAAGCCTGAGAACACTGGCTTAACACACTTGAAATAGTTGACATGATTTTAACCAAAAACACTTTTTATATGTATTAAAAAAAAAAAATCTAGAATTTGGCGGCTTTGGATCTGTAACTGGTAAAATTGAAACTGAAATTAAAATTAACCATGAAGGTGAAGTAAATCGTGCTCGCTACATGCCCCAGAACCCCTGCATCATCGCTACAAAAACTCCTTCCTCTGATGTGCTGGTTTTTGATTACACCAAACATCCATCTAAACCAGGTGGGTCAACCTGCTTAAATTTGATACAATAACTTCTCTAATATTATAAATGTAGTCTAGATGTAGACATGAGTCTGACAGTAGTCCGGTTTATTGTATTTTGATGCTAAAGCACTAAGTGTCTGAAGGTGCCCTAACTCCCATGCTAGTTAAAAACAATTTGGATTAGTTAGAATATGCTTGGGGTAATTAAGCTCAGGAAGTTTGCCTAGGTATTTCAGATTTGAGGTGATAGAGTAGGACCCTCTGTGACTATCTTTAGCTATCATCAAGTGTCTTGTAACCTACTTTGAACACGAAATTGAAAAGCAAATCCTGCTTCTCCTTGTAGTAAGCATATGCAGACAATTTGGAATTGTATTTTATTTTGCAATGCAAAAATAAAAATTCCATCAATTACAATCCATCATATTCTTCTTGTTTAAAGGAGCTCTAAGAGCTAAACAATGGTTTGGTTCTTTTTCAGACCCAAGTGGAGAATGTAATCCTGACCTTAGGCTAAGAGGACATCAAAAAGAAGGCTATGGTTTATCATGGAATTCCAATTTGAGTGGACACCTTCTCAGTGCATCTGATGATCATGTAAGAAACTAACTTCCCCCTTTGTTAATACAAAACAAAAGGAAGAGTTGCTGATTCACATGGTCTAATAGTATTTTTCCCCATAAAATCTCTTCCACTGGTCTTCTCTGTCCAGTGTACACCAAAATGCCTTCATATTTTTAATTCTAGATGTTCATGTTTCTATCCTTTATACCCTGAAAGCCCACTTACCATGACACATTATCCTTAACAGAAGGAGGTTGGGACACCTCTATAGCTAGTTAATGCCTATCCCATAATAGCTACTCCTGGGGGTATTCTGCGCAAAAAAAAAATTAAAAATTCTGCATATTTTATTTGTCAAAATAATGGCAAATAATTACACCAGTTTCAATTGTTTCTGTAATTTATTTAAACTACAGAATGAAGTCACTAACTATTCAGCATTTCCTAAACACATGAAAGTTGCAAACAATGTAACTAATACCCTGCATTCCAGCTAAATTACATTACAGAACACCAAACAGCCAAAAAAAAAAAAAAGTAGAATGTCATTTTAAATTGCTCTGACTTTCACACATGAAAGTCATACCGTTTTTGCTAATCATTGTCCTGGACCTGGCTGGGTACTTTGGGAAGCGCTTGGTTCTGATTGTCCTGATTGACTGCTGGGTGAATGTTTTATTTGCCCCCAAAGTCTTTTTTTTTTTTTTTTTTTTAATGGGTAAGTAAAATAAATCCTGAGCTGTAATCTAATCTCATTGTGCCACTTCGGCACAGGGAAAAAAGTGAGAAAGCACATAGATCTTCCTAGCTGATTCCTTTACTGTCATTTATAAGACTTTACATCATTCTGGCAATGTAGGGGCCTTAAAACTTTTACAGGTTTTAAGCTCCTGGGGGAATTGACTGAGAATGGGAACAGTTAACTAACGATAGGAACATTAACAATGGTTTTGTGTTTTTTTTACGTTTGGGGGAGGGGCGGCGGGATCTGCCCAAGGGGTCTCGCCCGCTGTGTCCCCCACCATTATGAGAGCAGGGGATGACGACCAAACACCGGAAGCAGGAGGGGAAAGGGGAACAGGTCGACCACTCCTCCCTGCTAGGCTGCAGGCAGGGGAGGAGGGCGCCGGAAGGGGATGGCTAGATGTAAGAGGCGGGGGAGCTATCAAGGACTTGTGCGGGTTCGGTCACCGACTCGGGATGGGAATCCGGCTCCTCTAGCTGCACTAGGGGAATGGGCGATATAACTGCATTGGGGGTGTGTGTGCAGTGAAACGGGCAAGCGCACGGGGGGGGCATGGGTGCATGAGGGGAGGGGCTAATCAGGGCAAGGGGGGCCGCAGGGGGAGGGAAACAACCAGGCTGTTACTGGGCAGGCAGGCTGCTGCTGCTGCTACATTTCTGCCTCAGAGAATGAGATCAATTTAACCATCAACAGCAACATTAACAATGGTTGCTTTTTTTTAACTTAAAGGTCTTTATTTTCAAAAATTGTTATGTTTTAAATCCTTAAATTACTACATTTAAGAGCAGTATACGATCACATTTGCTTAGCTGTACGATCTTCTGATGAAGGAACAATAGTGGTTTTAACACTATCACTAGAGGCCACGTCTGTTTTATTTAACTGGAACACCATGAACTGGAAAATACAGCCCTCTCTACTACTACTGGGTGCTCTAAAACTTTAGGATCACCCTCATACAGAATCTTGGCCTTTTTCTAGGCAGGCAGGCTGCTGCATTTCTGCCTTGGGAACGGAGCCTGCCTTGTGCATAATAAAAAGCCCTACCCCTCCATGCCAGTCTCTCTCTTGTTGGCATGCATGAACGCCCAACCCTGCCACCTGATTGTGATCGTCTCCCACAAAGGCATGCATGCCCGGCCCCCCTCCCCATGCAGTGATTTGTGTCTCAGAGGCTGGTCCAGGCACGCTGGAACAGATGCTCAGCCTGGACTGCCGGGGAAGAGGCACGTGTCCCCTCACAGATTTTTTTTTGTATTTTTCTGCATGGAGGGCACAGAAATATGCAGACCATATGGAGGTGCTGAATTTTGTCAGGAGTAAATAGCCAAAGGGTTTGTTATTGAATGGCACGATACAGTCTCTCTCTTCTCCTCCCCTGTCTCCTAGAGAAATTGCTGAATGGATGTTATATTTGCACTAAAGACACAAACCTGTGAGATGAGGTTAATGTCTTGGGTTGCAGCAGCATCTGTGGAAATCTTTTCTTTTAGTCTCCCTTTCTTTCCCTGTCCTTCCTTCCCCAGCAAACCCAGCTTTGGTATTTGGTGGACTACAAAAACTACATTCTAATAAAGTCTGGGCAGAGACCCCAGTAGGAATATCATTAACTCCCTTTGGCTTTAGTAAGCTTTCTTTTTATAGGCAGTTATGATGGTGATGTGTAAGGGCATAACTTTATTAAATGAGGCTTTTTAAAAGACAAGAATGATGGTCTCAAGTTACAGAAAACACATGAATGCCAGCAGTGTGGCATAACTATGTTAACAGTTCTAAAACCTGTGAATATTGAACTTGTATTCTGATGTCAGACAACATAATTGGAATACAACTAGATTACTATCCATATACTGAAAGATTTACACCAAGGAAAGCAAGTCTGAACAATAAATTACATTGTATTAAAATGTGACTTTTGTCTGCAGACTGTTTGTCTGTGGGATATAAGTGCAGGACCAAAAGAAGGCAAAGTTGTTGATGCTAAAGCAATCTTTACTGGACATTCTGCAGTAGTAGAAGATGTGGCATGGCATCTGCTTCATGAATCTTTATTTGGATCAGTTGCTGATGATCAGAAGCTTATGATGTAAGTTTGGGAGGAGAGTTGGGGGTGGGGAGAAACTGAGCAGTTCTCTGGAACTTATAATTCCCTGCTTGTCAATGCAACAGTCTAGACAAGCACTGCACACTGCCTAATTTTAAAAAAATATCTATTCAGGCTATGAGGTGGCCTGCAATCCTAAAATACTCTAGCCTGCTGTTGCATTAACATGAAGGTAAATCACCTAGATTTTACAGCATTACTTGTATTTCTAGGAATCTGGATAGGAATAATCCTAAATGTGCCTTTCCTTCTATTTGTTTTACTGTTCAATGTTGCCTTTCTTACTAAGACTACATTGTAAATATAGATCTATGGTTAAACAAATGGTGAACGGGAATCCTGATTCTACAGTTTCTCTAGTGACCTACATATTTTGGGTACTTTTATGGTCCCATCATTGTAGGTCCAAAGCCATGTTGCTGTGATCCACAGAACCCCTGCTCAGCTGCACCTAATCTTGTGGGTGTCTAAAATCACTAGATGCCTAAATTTCTGCTGTAAAAAGTTCCTTAGCACCTAAGTTTCTACCTCCAAATATGTGCATTGCTGCCTTAGGTAGGCATCTGGACACTGAAGCCCCGCTGCAATTCTCAAACCAGGTGAAGATCAGTGTTGCCCTCCCTCTCTATCCTGTGGGCTGCATCTGGCAGGTGTTTGATCTGAGCACAAAACAGCCACTTGGTTATGGCATATACTGAGAGGTAGAGGAGAGTGTTTCTCAGTCTCGCCTGTTGAAGCTGTTCCATTTTAGCCCAATGAATGTTTGTAATATAGAGACAGTGAGGATGACTCTGTAGTCCAGTGGTAGGGCACTTGACTGAGAATTGGGAAACCCTGCTCAAATCCGTTCTCGAAAATCATGCGGAAGGAGGAATTTAACCTGGGTCTCCCATATTCCAGGTGAGTACCCTAACCAACGGAGCTAAAAGTTATAAGGAAGGCTGTCACTGCTGCTCCCTCCTCAAGTCCTTTTGTTTAGCTGAGGCTGTGTGCCTCAACCTTACATATTTATCCTCACAACACCCAGGAATTACAGTAGAAGGGGCACAGAGCGGCTAAGTGACTTGACTAAGGTCACAAATGGAGTCTGCAGTGGAGCAGAAAATTGAACCTAGGCCTCACCAAGTTTTATGCTGGTGCCCTAACCCCTGGATCATCCTTCCCCTTGATTGACCTGATAATTCTATTTAAAAGCAAGCTGTAAATACCATCAGGTCAGGTGGACTGACTAAATATTAATCTAGTGCTGTAAACTTTTTCAGAGATGTGAGGAATCCAGTCACATCTGTTTGCTCTAACAAATTACTTGACAGACTAATCATTCCCCTTGATAAAAGGGAAAACTCTTGAGGTTGTACAGTGAATGCTTTGCTTTTGCCAAAAGGTGAAATACCTGGCTGCTATAAATCTTCTAACTGATTAGTATGTTCTAAAACAGATGATATTGTACTAGTATGGAATGACAAATGACTCTCAAACCCTTACCCCCCCCCCCCCTTTTTTTTTAAATGTTGAAACTTGTATACCACGCTTTTCAGCCTGGAAGGAATGTTTTAGTCCCAAAGTAATGTGTGTTAACTTTATACAGATATTTAATGTGTACAGTTTTTATGTACTATGAAATGAGTGCTAACTTTGTGACCAGTGTTCATTCCACTTATAGCCTGTTTAGATGAAAAGTTAGTGCGCGGCATACTAGTGTGCTGTAGATCCACACACACTAGCTTGCTGGATGCGAACTGTTCATTTAGACAAGTCTTCAGACTGGGCTGTTTCAAGTGCTGAATAGGGTTTAGTGTGTGAGAATTGGTTCTCCCTTCTACCACCTTTGACTGGCTTTTTTTTTTTGTGTTCTTCCTTTTTCCCACCCCTTCATCCAAAAAAGTTGGGACACGAGGTCCAATACTACATCCAAGCCAAGTCATTCTGTAGATGCCCATACAGCTGAGGTCAACTGCCTGTCCTTCAATCCCTACAGCGAGTTCATTCTAGCAACTGGTTCTGCTGACAAGGTGTTTTACTTACATATATTTTTAACATGCTATACAAATTGAACATATATGCTCCTAAAAGTGTGCTTAGACACTAGTCACAAATGTCAATAAAACAAGTGAAACGGGTAACTAAAATGTATTAATTTAAAATTGAGTAACTTCAGAGGCTTTTGGAGTAAAGGTACCTTATTTATTTTTTCCCCTTTCCCTCACAGACTGTGGCTTTGTGGGATCTACGAAACCTTAAATTAAAACTTCATTCTTTTGAGTCTCATAAGGATGAAATCTTTCAGGTGGGCAGAAGACAAATGAATAACTTGAAGGTTTTAGAATAAGGTTGTGCATATTGCTGAGAGCTCCGGATCAGGTGGGAATTTGGTTTGGTTTGGAATTCTGATATTGTGACCAGTTGAAATATATCTGATCACTGAGATCTGTTGCAAGAACTAATAGCTGAACTAATGCCACCATTAAGCCTTAGTTTAAGCAACATAGGTAATGTGAGTAGACTTTTTTTTTTCCCTCTTCTCCCCCAAAGTATATTCATGAGTCTGCCAGCTTTCTAACTTGCTGCTTTAACAGCAGCACACAAACTGGCATTTTATGGGAAATGCTTAGATGCTCTCTCACTATGGTTAAAATAAAATTAATAGGGCAAGTATAAAAGCCCAACAGCTTTTCTCAGAATAATTTAAAACAATTCTTGTCTATGTATCTGTGCCTCCCCAAAATCCTTCAATGTGCCCTGAAAGATAACAGATTTGGGCTATTTCAGATGGGTAAAGAATAGATTCTGAAGTTGAGGACCCCTCTCAAAGAACTCCTGGGCACCAGTTTCCTCTCAGAGGGTTCTCCAGCTTTGAGCACTCTGCACCATGGCATGTGGGGAGAGATGGTCCTTAACATTAGCGGATCACAAGCCATTTATGGCTTTATAGATGACAATCAACTCTCCAAAACCATCTGGTAACTAATCAGCCAGTTAGATCCAGAAGATTGCTTTCATGTGCAACTGAAAAGATATGCACAGGGAAGCTGTCTTTTTTGTTTGAGTCAAAAAATCTCCTAAAATATGTATGATCAAAGTCAGGAGTATAAGACTTAGCTTGACCCAGATTCATGTTCCTAAAATATGTATTTCCAAAAAAAAAAATTCACAAACAGAAGGCAACTCTAATTCCAAATATTCCCTTAAAGCTGTGTGACTTTATTCAATGACTTTCATTTTATGTATGATTAGGCAAGTTTAAAAATGATTTGCAGACACACTTGACCATTGTAGAAAATGGAACTAAATAATACTGACACTTTATGGTAGTATAGCAGTTTTAATGGTATATTTCTTGTGGTTGGATTTCTTCCATGAGGAAACTTAAGATCCTCTGAATTGGAGGAAAGCCTTGATGTTGGGGTACATGAAGTGAGAAGTAGTCTATATATTTTTGAGTCTATCTTCTCTAAACTTGTCCTTTTTATTAAAAATGTTGATCAGTTATGGCTGTAGCAGTTCAAGCATTGATAGTTAAAATTGGCAATGTTGGTCACATCTAAAGTTACTAGTTCAGAATACATACAAAGACATGAACATTATACTCCTATTTTCGAGAGATGTTCTCTTCTTACAGGTTCACTGGTCTCCTCATAATGAAACAATTCTTGCTTCAAGTGGGACTGATCGTCGGCTAAATGTATGGGATCTAAGGTAAAGAGTGATTCTGTTCCTTTATTTAAAACCTATGTGGAGGTAGAAGACAAACATCCAATATATGCAGTAGGCTTTGCATTTGTACTTAAAAATAAATAAGTCTACAATTTAGGCATAAGCTATTTTCTGTTTAAAAACTAGCAAACTTCAGTGTAGGAATACTATGCTGTCTTTTTATTGATCTTTGCCAGTTAAGTTTTAAAAAAAACCCACTTCTGAACAACTCTGCATGTCTCCCCCCCCCCCCCCCCTCCGGTCTTTTTAGTAATAAGTGATCTCTTCCCCAAGGGTCCTTTATTGATCTAATCTGCAGAATCTGATTTTTTCAGCAACCAGTGGTGATGACCCATGTTTGAGGATTAAAACTTCGGGTGAAGAATAAGCAGCAAGAGTAGGAATTGAAAACAAAGATATTTTCTCAGCGCAAGTGCCCCGATAAGAGAAGGGCATAGTCCTCCATTAGCTATTACTTTTTTTTTTACCTTAATTCCCAAATTGACTTCTTGCCCACTTAAATGAGATAACTATATTGATGTTGTAACTACTTCAAGATTTTAAGGGTTTAATTATACTTCCTTTAAACAGCATTGTTTTCTTTACAGTAAAATTGGAGAAGAGCAATCTGCAGAGGATGCAGAAGATGGGCCTCCTGAACTTTTGGTACGTATTTGCTGTCTTTAGCTTGGAGACCTGCTGATGCCTCATAAGAATTTATATCTTTATTCTTAGACTAAAGAACTGCAATAGCAGACCAGACCAATAATCTGTCTAATCCAGGAATTTACTTCGGGCAAATTCTTCAACGCCCCACTATCTCTCGGTACTTGATTGTGGCTCTCAACTGCTAAGTGAGTTTTAAGGCAGTGGTTCTTAATGCTCCTTTGTATGAGTGCTGCGCAGAGTGCCATTGCTGCAGTAGGTCTGCAATGTTGCCTATATCCAAGGTCAGGTAAAGTGTAGAAAACACAGCTGTAGGTTATACTTTTAACTATGTATAAACCAAAACTAACCTACTACCTCAAGTTATCATTGAAACAAAGTATAGTGTTTAATGTTTCCTAGATTAGGTAGTCATTTAGGGTTCTTAGCCATTTATAGCAGCATTAAGTTGCTGTGTTGCTAATACCAACTTTACAGGAGGAAAAGAAATAATCTGAAATAGCTTCTTTAGTTCATGTTAGGCTCTCCATCAAATGATTTACAAGCAACCAGTATATCTTGTGCACAACTATGTGGGAAAACAGTTGCTCTTGGTTGACTTCCACATCCAGTAATAACTCTTCATCTTGCTTCTGGGTAAAATAACCTAATATAGAGCTTTTTGAAAAGGCAGGAGGCTGCTGTGCCAAGTAACACAGGTAGCAAGAATGCTTTTTTAAATGGTGTTTCCTGCCTTCTCCTCAACAGTCCTAATCTGAAATGTTTGTGTGTGGGCGGCATTTACATGTTGTTTGTGGCGTACGTGTTAAGGCAGCTACTTTAAAACTGCACCTCAGAGCTCCACTTACAGTAGAACGCCAGAGTTAAGAACTGACTAGTCAGCTCCACACACCTCATTTGGAATTAGGCAGCAGCAGAGATGTGGGGGGAGAAAAACACAGTACTGTCCTGTATTTGCCTAAGCTTAAACTACTAAAAAAGAGAGAGCAGCATTTTTCTACTGCATAGTCAAGTTTCAAAGCTGTATTAAGTCATTGTTCGGTTGTAAACTTTTGAAAGAATAACCATAACACTTTGTTCAGAGTTTCGAACATTTCTGAGTTACGAACGAACAACCTCTGTTCCCTAGGTGTTTGTAACTCTGAGGTTCTACTGTACATAGTTATACCTTAGTTTTACTTTGTTTGCTAATGAGAATAGTAAATTAAAATATTTCACTACTTTGATGATTGTCTAGAGAGGTCTTGGGTCATTAAATTTGATCTTATTAACAGTTTATTCATGGAGGACACACTGCAAAGATTTCAGATTTTAGTTGGAACCCTAACGAACCCTGGGTAATCTGCTCTGTATCTGAGGACAACATAATGCAAATATGGCAAATGGTGAGTGTCCGAACTTAATTTCTGCATTGCTTTCAGCTTCATTATATAAATGAAAAAGGAGGTTATTCTTCTCTTAAAAAAGTCTTTAAAAAAGACAGACCATGTCTCATGTAGGCAATCTTTTTCCTCTAACTAAATGAATTTAACTTATGACTTGAACATTAAGACTAATATTCATACAAAAAAAGTTCTGTTATGACTTGTATATCATTTTGAATTTTATTAAGGATAAATTGAACTAGAAATGGCTAATTTCTAATATATACCAAAAATATCCATTTCAACAGATAAGTTAACTGGAGCTAAGATATTTTAGTATCTTCAAAAGAAGGAAAAATAGATCTTCAGAGTGAGTTTGCAGATATTGCAGGTTTATATGTGCTATGCTATCCAGAATCTAAGCTTTTGTTTTACAAATGGCTTCTAGAACTCCTAATTGCAAAGTTAACTGCATTTTTAAGACTTCTGGGAGTCATGTTGGCAGTCATTAATCCTAGCTAGTTATAGGATCTTAGTAGTAAAAGAGGAAGCCCTACATTATCAGAGTCCCTGTAAA
>NW_020664374.1:16964334-17136105 GCF_002925995.2 Terrapene triunguis | reverse complement strand
ACCCACTTCTTCGGATGCATATGCATATGCATCCGAAGAAGTGGGTTGTAGCCCACGAAAGCTTATGCTCTAATAAATTTGTTAGTCTCTAAGGTGCCACAAGTACTCCTGTTCTTTTTGCGGATACAGACTAACACGGCTGCTACTCTGAAACCTGTCATAAATGTATATACAGATTTACCTCCCCTTCTATCCACTTGAGTTTTTTTTCCTTGTAAGTTGAAGGATGTGTGTTTTTGGAAGCAATTACTACTGGGATAGTAGTTTTAAAGTAAGACTGAAACTGGATATGAGACCGGGACAAAATCTTTTGGGTAAAGAGCTAAATGGATTAGGATTAGCCTAAAGTGCATCAATTTAAAATATCGTATACATACTCTTAATATTAGTGTTGATTAGTCTAGCCATTTTACATAATCTTAAAACTGACTTCCCTCTTTAAAGTCAGGGAAAGGGATACTTCTGAGAAAACAGTCCTGTTCTCAAAGTACCTACTCCTCACTTCTGCAATCATATGACTTCTAAGATTAGAAAAAATACTGTTAATCAAATGTGCCTATCACTTTTTGATACTTGTAATGCAATAACTTGTGTCTCTAGGCTGAAAACATTTACAATGATGAAGAACCAGATATAGCAGCATCAGAACTGGAGGGTCAAGGAACATAACTTTCTCCTTAGGAAAAGGAAGACAAGAATGTTGGGTGTTTGTGAAGTGGCTGACATTCATATAAATTATGTTATTGTTTGTTTTTTTGACTACTATATACATTCAAAATATTCTCAGTTGAATGTAATGCTTATACCAATGCTTGATTTTTATCGAGCACAAAGCTTGTATAGTTGAATTTAATGGGATATCCCTGATTTTTTTTTTTTTTTTTTTTTTTGTTGGCACCTTGAAGTGAGCTATAGCAAACTGTACAGCATTTAGGTATTGGGGAAAATAAGTGACTGAATACCAATGTCTATTTTTAAAACAAGCTTGCAGATTCCTGTAAATGATTAGACAACTCAAAATCCTCACTTTTTTCCTAGACTAAATGCATAAATGTTTTTATCATATGTAAAATGAGCTTTTCACTTTTACAGAACACTTCCTGTTTGGCTTTGCATAAATAAACTTTTTTGAAGAAAATGTTTAGTTTATTAATTGAAGAAGAAAATCTAACTACTGCCTAGTGGCAGTGCTCTCCAAAGAATAGGGTGGGTACCTTTCCATGTTTGTCTGCATAGATGTAGAAAGTTGTGTGGAGGGGCATGTGAGTTACCTGCTGCCTGATGCTAAAGCTTAATACTTAAACAGCTGTCCCCATTGTTCCCTCTCTTAGTATTTCTAATGATATTTAGCTGTAGGGCTAAAGTATAAATGAGGTCTGGATGGAGAGACAGATTATGACCTCAGAGGCACTTTAATGAAAGTCAAAACAAGTTACCTGTAGATATCTTCTTGGAAAAAGACACTTTTCTTGTACTTGAACTTTATAAAGGACATCTTGCTCTGTGGCTAGATGGTCAACTTTCAAATCCTTGTGTAAGTCTTCAGCAATGCTGTCCATGAGGTTACTTTAAACCCAAAATCTTCATATTAAAATCAATTGGTGTTTAGGTATCATGGGAGAGGCCCCATACAAATATTATAAACTGCTGTGTAGGAAGACCTCATTATTATAATAATATTCATATACTTGTGGCCATAGTGCATGCTATATTATCTGGCTAGTCAAATATATTTTTGTAGCATCCTCACTGTGTGGAGTGAAATACAAAAATAGACCTAGGAAAGGAGAGCGGATGTTTCACTCAGTATGTATCTGAAATGGCATCTAACTGTTGGAGTAAAGAATGTATTTTAGCTAACTAAATTGGATACATCTAGACAACACTTCTATTGAATTTGGATGCATCAGCCTTTGAGGCAAGTGTCTCCGTAGCTGTAGAGGAGTTACATATTCTAGTCCTGTCTCTTAAATTAAAGTTATCTGCAAGCTCTTTAATTTCACTCTTTTAATAGGAAAAATATGCCTATCCTCAATACATGTATGAGTCCCTGTGAAGAGAAAGGATCTCTGCTTTGGGGTGGGCCCATATCACACACAAGAATGACCATACTGGGTCAGACTAATGGTCCATCTAGACCAGCGTCCTGTCTTCTGATAGTGGCCGATACCAGATGCTTCAGAGGGAATGAACAGAATAGGGCAATTGAGTGATTCATCCCCTGTCATCCAGTCCCAATATCTGGCAGTCAGTTGCGTCCCTGACCACCTTGGCCAATAGCCTTGGTGGCTCTATCTTCCATGAACTTACCTAATTATTTTTTTAACCCAGTTATGCTTTTGGCCTTCACAACATCCCTGGGCAATGAATTCCATAGGTTGACTGCACTATGTGAAGAAGTACTTCCTTTTGTTTGTTTTAAACCTGCTGCCTGTTAATTTCATTAGGTAACCTGCTGCTTTTTGTGTTTGTGAAGGGGTAAATAACACTTCCTCCACACTATTCATGATTTTATAGATCTCTATCATATAGCCTGTCAGTCATCTCTTTTCCAAGCTGAACAATCCCATTCTTTTTAATCTCTCCTCCTGTGGAACTTACTCAATTCCCCTAATCATTTTTGTTGCCCTTCTCTGTACCTTTTCCAATTCTAAGTATTTTCTGAGAGAGGGCGATCAGAACCACATGCAGTATTCAAGATGTGGATGTGCTGTGGATTTATATAGTGGCATTTTAATACTTAGCATTAGCTACTATTACTAGCTTTTTTGACTGCTGCTGTACACTGAGTGGATAGTTTCAGAGAACTGTCCATGGCTCCAAGATCTTTCTTCAGTGGTAACAGCTAATTTAGACCCTGTCATTTTGTGTATATATATTTCAGATTGTTTTCCAGTGTGCATTACTTTGCATTTATCAATATTGAATTTCATCTGCCATTTTCTTGTCCCGTCACCCAGGGTGGCATTTTTTGATCCCTTTACTGTTTTTTTTTTTTTTAAGATGGGGTATACATTTTATTTGAACCTCTATTCTGGTGTTTTTAAAAAGTTACCTTGCAGGCATTTCACTCTTAACTGTTCCTTTTAATTTCTATTTAACTAGTTTCCTCATTTTTTTGTGTAGTTCCCCTGTTTGAAGTTAAATGCTCCTGTAGTGGGCTTCTTTACTATTAACTACATCATGGTCACTGTTAACAAGTGGTTCAGCCCCATTCACTTCTTGGACTAGAGCTTGTGTGCAACTTAAGACTAAATCAAGAATTACCTCTTGTGGGTTCTAGATCTAACTGCTCCAAGAAGCAGTCATTAATGGTGTCTAGAAATTTTCTCTCTTCATCATGTCCTGAGGTGACATGTACTCAGTCACTATGGGGATAGTTGAAATCTCCTACTATGAGTTTTCTGTTTTTATAGCCTCTCTAATCACCAAGTATTTAACATCTCACAAATGTTAAACCCAGTTGATGCACCATAACTCTCACATCTTCCTCTTGTAGCCCAATGCTAATCCTAAATACTATGAAATATTCTTCTTTACTGTTTATTAATAAACAGTTGTTACACATTGCCTCTTGGGGGTAAGGAGAGGCAGCAGTAGCTGTGGAATTGACCCTCTGAGAAGTTATAGTACGTGAGCTTAGTGTTCATGCACCATAATGTTTTCTTACATTAAAGATTTTTTTCCCCACTAATGGTGGAAAGCTGCAAGTCTTACATTCATCAAGTAAAAATCTAAAACCATGTGATATAAAAACTATTTTTTCCATTTGAAGACATTTTAATAATACTTTATGACATTTGTATATCATTAAATGGATGGAAAGAACCCAGCTATTCCAGTCTGCCCAATCAAGACTTTAATGATGGATGCATCCCTGTGAAAGATGGTTACACACAGATTTTAGAGCTCAGAGCAGTTCACAGAGCTGCGGTCTGACAATTAAGTTCTGACTGACAACACAATGGCCATTTTATATATAAACAGCCAATGGGGGATGATCGTCTCTATTATGTAAGGAAGCAGTTTGACTATGGAACTGGTACATTCAGCACTAAGTACCTCTCAGGGCAATACATCACGCATGTCTACAGAATACATCTGAGCAGATAATTTTAATCAGCCCATGTTTAGGTCATCAAGGATTCTGTCATCCATTTCATTTTCCAGGAGTGGGGTCATCCATCAATAGACCTGTTTGCAATACACAAGAACAAAAAATGTCTCAGTTTCTGCTCTAAAGTCAGAACCCCAGCATACACATTCCTTATGCAGTGATCCCCACAAGTGACCTGTGCTTACCCTCTGATTCCCAGGGTGCTCAGGAAGATCAGAGAAGATGCTGCAAGGTCCTGTTTGGCTGAGGAAGTTTTGGTACTGAAAGGTGATGCTTCTAACAGGACATCTACCAAAACCATTACCTCCTTTACTGGACTTACTATTGCAGGACAACAGGAACATCTTACTTCTTTGAGTGATTCCACATGTCCATTCCATGGCAGGTATTTGTGCACTTCAGTGCACAGTTGTCTGAGACTTTTTACCCTTTCCAGTACCTGTCGAGGTGGCTTGAATGCCCTCTGCTTTCTCACACGTCATGAAGGCATAAAGGGCCGAGCCACCTCAGATCCCCGCCCCTCAGTTTTTTCCTACTGCTTGTGACAATTAGTGGAGCTCCCTGTCCTTGCTTCTGCAAGTCTCTCAATATCAGTATACAGTATCCATGTACAGTTTAAAAAAAAAAGGGGGTTGTTTGTTTGTTTGTTTGTTTGTATAGGTTCTGCCACCCAGTTTGGGGTACTGGCTCTGGTAATGGAGGTATGCCACACCATCCAGGTTTCAAGCCCTGTTGCTCTCATGGCAAGGCGATGCCAAATAGCAACTCTCACCTCACCTGCCTTATGTGTTTGGGGAAAGCTTGAGAGTGAGAAGTGAGGCATTTGTAAGGGCTTTAAGACTCGTTCAAAAAAAGGCAGGGCGGACAGATTAAAATATCTGGTCTTGGAATCTGTCCTGCATTCTCCATCTGAGCCCCTCAGCATTGGTCAGTAGCACACCTCCAGCGGGCCCCAGTCCCGAAGAAGAGGCATCGGAAAGTGGATCCAGTACCGGTGCTGTTGAGGAATTCAAAGAGGATGAGCTCTGCTAAGGACACAGGAGAGTATTCTAAGAGGAAGCACTCCCCAGGGCACACGTCTAAATGGGAGTTCGGTGACTCTGGAGGCCAGTGTTGGCCTGTCGAGACCAGCTCCCGAAGCATGTGCCTCGACATCTCCTCGCACCACAGTAACAGAGAGTATCTTCCTGGTACCTTACATTCCCGAGTTGTTTGAGTGTGCAAGAGAGTTGTTGAACCTCTTGGTTCAAGAGTCTCATCTACCACCAGTATCTAGGGTACTACCTCTGGCACCTTCACCTCTGCACCAAGCATGCATCTCCAGAGGTGTGCATCAGGGTATCAGTGAGGCCAGTACCATCTAGGGGAAAGCCCTAGATTATATCCCCAGCTCCCCTTTCTTCAGAGTATGAGCCTTCTCTGGTACCAACAGGTACGGCGCCACCTTGGTCTTAAGGAGCAACAGCATCCTCATCAGACTTTCCTACATATCCCAGCATAGCCAGTCCCATCAGGAGGATTATGCCACCTGCCCACCCAAATACCAGGAGGGACCCTTGGGCTATGCCTAGCTAGGCTCCAGAGCCACACCAATGGCCCTTTTGGAACTCTTGGCTTTCCTGTCCCTGCAGCCATCTCACTGGGCTCCACCTGCCGGGCATCAGGAGCATTGCCGCCACAGGCATTGTACCAAGCAGAGTCAGGGTCTCTCTCATGAGCAACTGCAGGAGGGCCAGAAGTTGCATCAGCCCTTGGTACTGCTAGCATTTTCTTCCTCAGCTCCTGATGAGGCAATTATGGGGGAGCTTCTCTTTTAAGACCCATCAGGAGCTGCTGAGGAGGATGCCTATGACTTTTGATATCTTCCTGGAGGTGGTCTAGGAGAAATCCCACAAGCTAGTGAACATTCTAACATCTGCGGCCCCAGCTAGAATAGCACTGCCAGTAAATGAGGCTATTTTAGAACCTCTGGCAGACCCCAGCTTCCCTTCCACCAACAACTAAGGGAGTGGAGAGAAGTTACTATGTCCCATCCTGGTGGTTTGAACATCTGGGTAACCATCCTTCTCCAAGCTCCCTTGTAGTTGTAGCAGCTAGTGAAAAGGAACAACAGGGGCACCAGGCCTCAACCTCAAGAATAAAGAGGACTGGAAAGTGGAACTGGTTGGGAGGAAGTTCTACAGGTGGATTATAGCTTTGCATTGCAAACCAGCAAACTTTGCTGGGATGTTACAATTTCACTCTTTGAAATACAGTTTCAAAATTTAAAGAAACTCGCAGAGGAGGCGAGACTAGGTCCTCACTTTGATAGAGGGCAAATTGGTTGCCAGAGCAGCTCTATATGCAGGTCTTGATGAAGCAGATTTTGCAGCGTGCAGCATAGCCTCAGCCATCATAATGAGGTGCTCATCCTGGTTACACTCATGTGGCCTACTTCCAGAGGTGCAACAGACAGTTCAGGACTTACCCTTTGAGCAGTTGTCACTCTTTTCAGCAAAAGTGGACGAGACGCTGCATAGAATCTCAAAGATTCTAGAGTGACCCTGAAATCCCTGGGCATTTACACCCCAGCAGTGAAGCAGAAGGCGTTCTGCCCTCATCAGTTTCAGCATTTTCATGGATTTATTCCTCATGCCCAAGACCTGCCAATGAGAAGGACCAGACGTTACAAACAGAGACCTTTGCCACTGCCTCTTTCTGTATCTACAGCTGCTGGTTCATTGAGATGGGCAGCATCCTCCACAAGTTCATTTTGATGGGCAAGATGAGAGCAATCTATCAATTCAGAGATTGCCATTCCCTTTTGTTCCAATTTTTGCAAACCACCTGTCCCACTTCCGTCGTGCTTGGGCCCCTATCACAACAGATTAGTGGGTTCTAAACACAGTGGAAGTAGGATATTCGCTCTATTTTGTTTATGCCACACCTTCCCATTCTCCATCCCTCTTCAGGAACCCCTCTCATAACAAAGTACTTGTATAACAGGTGTAAGCAGAGCAGCTTGAGTGCCCTCTGCTGTCTCACACATCATGCAGACATAAAGGGCTGAGCCACCGCAGATCCCCCCTCAAGTTCCTTCCTACTGCCCGTGATAGTTGGTGGAGGTCCCTGTCCTTGTGTCTGCAAGTCTCTCATCACTATACAGTACCCATATATAGTTAGTGTAATCAGTCCGTTTGAAAAAAAAGGGGGGAGGTTTGTTTGTGTAGGGTCTGGCACCAGGTTTGGTGTACGGGCTCTGGTAACGGTGGTCAATGTCTTGTAGGAGCTGTGGAGGAGGTTCCTCCTTTGTTCAGGGGAAAGTGGTTTTACCCCAATACTGAAGGCAAAAGGGGAGGGGGGGGAGAGAAGGGGGAGGTCCTCAGGCCTATTTTAGATCTAAGGCAGTAAAACAAGTTCCTAAGAAAATCAAAATTCCAGATTGTCACTTTAGCTTCCATTATTCCTTCTGTGGAGCTGGGGGACTGGTATGCTGTTCTCGTCTAAAGGGATGCCTACTTTCATGTGGCAGTTCACTAGGGCCTAAGAAAGTTTCTAAGATTCACTGTGGCTGGCTACCCTTATCAGTTCACAGTGTTCCCCTTTGGTCTCTTAGCTGCCCCTTGTGTTTTTACAAAGTGTGATTGTAATTTGTATGTGAAATACTATAAAAGAGGCCAGGGTTTTCTGATGTCTAAATCCATATTCAGATGCTTAAGTGGTTTGATCTTTAAAAGGACTGAGGTCCCAGTAACTCCCACTGCATGTACACTGCATTTAGTTTTAAATGAAGTTGATGTTATAACTGAAGGCAACATACAAACTATTAGACCTGCTGGTGCTCATCACTTTTAAAGATCCAACCACTTATTATTTAGGCTCCTAAATAGGAATTCCAGACACTAACGTTAAAAATCCCCCCACCCTATTTAAAAAAAAGTCAAAAATTAATGGATTCAAAATTAGTCTTAAATCCTGAATGACTAACAAATAGCATTGGGTCCAAAACACCACATGCAACAAGGTATATTTAAATTAAGAGGTTTGTATATGCATTGCAGCAGTGTTTTAGTGCAGTATAATTTAAAATGCATTTACACATTGGTTAGTAAGTGTACCTAGTTAAATCAATTCTGCTACTCCTGCAGGTTGCTACCAAAGGTGAAGACAGGGAAAAAGTGATACAGCTACCATTCATTCCCTCTTATTTTCAAGGGAGCTGGGTGTAGAGTTTTTGGACCTACCTCTCTGCTACATTCAACTATTTCCAGACAAAGCGGAAGGGATAGCTCAGTGGTTTGAGCATTAGCCTACTAAACTCGGGTGTGAGTTCAATCCTTGAGGGGGCCATTTAGGGATCTGGGGCAAAATCAGTACTTGGTCCTGCTAGTGAAGGCAGGGGACTGGACTTGATGACCTTTCAAGGTCCCTTCTAGTTCTATGAGATAGGTAATGTATTTATTTTAACCTCGGACACCCCTGGGGAAAGACCATACTAGTAATAAGCAGGCTTTTGAAAGGGCAAATTTCAGAGTTGGGGTGATTTCCCCATTGGCCTGACATCTGTATTGATACCACATAATGTTGCATGTTCAAATTTATAATTAGCTTAAAGGCTAAATTATGTTTGCTGAAGTTTTATAGGAAGCCTGTACAATCCCTGGAGCTGCACTGTAGAAATGCACACCTATAAACTGACAATGTAACACCACTTTCATTGTTTCTTTAAACTGAAAGAGACACCAGCAGGTAATTATGGATAAAATTGAAGAAGAAAAAACAAACAAACCCATGCAGCTATCTGAAAACTATATTTAAAACCTGCAGACCAGCCTTTCAAGAAAATTGAAAGAGCTCTGTGTAAGCTCAAAAGCTTGTCTCAGAATTTGGTCTAATGAATTACCTTCCCCACCTTGTGTCTCTAATATCCTGGGATCAACATGGCTACACCACCACTGTATACAGGTCAAGACCAGCCACACTGCCTAATCATATTAACTGGATGCTTCAGGAACACTGGTCAGTGATTTACAAGGAGAGAAGGCAGTGACTGTACATGCCTCTCCACTTGTGTCTCAACCTTGCCTTGGGAGTTTAGTCTCCTTTTTGTGAATTGTTAGGATCAAAGCTTAAAAATTTACCTGATGCTTAAACCCAAGGATTAAGTCACTAGCCAAAAATCTAGGCTATCAAGCTCCCTGAAATGTAAAGGAATAAGAAGTTGCGCACTGGATTTAGTTGAAACACTGATAACTGATGAAAATCTAGTGATGCAAGTTAATTTTATCATAGCTTTTCCTGTCTTGACTTCATTCTCCTCTTTCCTATGTTGATCATAACATATGTTGCCTTTAGGCATCTTTTCCTTCACTTTGTCGTCTCCCTTATCTCCTTTCCCTATATTGTGTCTCAGTCTTCTCTTCTCCACCACTCCAAAAAAATAAATCTATCAGTACTATCCTTCCTAATGTATCCCAGCTGTTGGGATTCCCTCCAAGACCTTTTCCATTCAGCTTATCCAGAACACTGTCCAGTTCTGGGAGAACACTTCTTCCAGTTCTCTGGGATCCAAAACACCCAGTTCGACTCTGGATTTCATCACTCAGGTTCCTTTATTTGGCATACAAGCAAAGCTACATTGTTGATCAGACTCAAGCATAGGGGGTGGGTATAAGGCATACCACACATCCAGAGTTACACAGACCACCTCTTTCTTTATATACATTTACACATTACATTGCATTTGTTATACATTACACCACACATTTTTGGCTTGGCTACTCTGCAGGAATCAATACCTGTGTGAGCTGAGGGGTGAAAACATTATCTACTATCTGCTCTATGTGCTGTTCATTGGAACCTGATCTTTACATTCCAGGTTTATCTTGTCCATAGTCCCTACCATCAAGGTGTTGCTGCTTATCTTATCTAGCACAGACATCCTGACTCCAGAATACTGGTTGTCAAGTCCCTATTTACAACCTAACCTTCCATTCACACCCACTAAGAAGTGAGGCAAGTTGCTTATGTCAAACCAGGCCTACACCATCTGTCCCTCACAATAAGAATTTAGAAATACCTAAAGCTAGAGGACTATTTAGCCAAAGACTGAAAAAGCATGTCCAAGGGCAAAGCCCAGATAAGAAGCCAACCTTCCACCCCAGCAGTGGGAAGAAGGGACAGTGCTGGATTTCCTGCCTCTCTGCTGTCCCGGAATCCTACTCAGGGACTGCATGTTTCATACAGATCTCCAACTAGTGGAGGTCTAACGTTTGAATCCTCTCTTACCTTGCTCTGGCTGTGGAAAGGGCAGTTTCTTGACATTCCAGACCTACAAGGAAGAGGGGTTTCCAGAAGCACAAACTTATAGCTGCTGAAAAATCCCATGAGCCTTTATTAATTTCCTACTAACTTTTTCAAAAGAGGAAAGTATCTGAAGAATCTCCTGAATGCTAGGAGAGATCAACAACTCAGAAGTCAAGACATTCCAAATCTTAAGGTGATTTTGGCAATATTAACCAAGATGCACACATTTATATTCAGCAAAAAAAAAAAAAAAAAAAAAAAATCTTAAAACGTCTGAAGGTATAACTCACAAGGTTTGCAATGTGCCAGTTCACATAATAAATGGTTATTCATCCTGTGCAGTAACTGTGGTTCTTTGAGATATGTATCCCTATGTGGGCTCAACTCTAGGTGTGTTAACACCCCGTGTCTTTGATCAGAAATTTCTCATAGCAGCATCCATTCGGCCCCCCATGTGTGCTAGTCAGCCTCGTGCCCCATGCTGTTATGTAGAACTGCATGGGCAAAGCATGCTCAGTTCCTTGTCTATTGTGAAGCCCCATAGCAGAGAACACCAAAGCAGAGAGGAAGGAAGGTGGGTAGTGGAGCACCCATAGGGACATACATCTCAAAGAACCAGTTACTGCACAGGGTGAGTAACCATTTCTTCTTTAAGTAGCGTCCCTATGGGTGCTCCACTCTAGGCAACTATCAAGCAGTACCCTCTAAAGGTGGAGGGGGCTTTGGAGTAGAGTCCAGTACGAAAGAAAGTACAGCCAAGTGGAACACAATATCGGAAGCACAGTCGTGAGTTATTCCATGGTGGTCAGCGAATGCATGTAAAGAAGCTCAAGTAGCAGCCTTAGATATTTCAATAATAGGCATGTTTTTGAGAAATAGACCTTGTAGAGTGAGTTCGTATGTCTGAAGATGCTTGACTATTACAAGATTTGTAGCAAGAATTAATGCACTCAGATATCCACTTGGGAAGTCTTTGATCTGAGATTGCAGATCCTTTTGATCTATCTGCGAGCAAGACAAACACTTTGGGGGTCTTTCTGAAGGGTTTCGTCCTATACAGATAGAAGGCCAGGACTCTCCTGACATCAAGAGTGTGCAACAGTGCCTCTTGATTATCTAAGTGAAGGTTAGTGTGGAAGACTGGCAAGTGAATGGGCTGGCTAATACAGAACCCGGAAGAAGCTTCAGGTACAAATTTGTGGTGGAGTCACATGACCTTGTCCTTTAAAAATACTGTGAAAGAGGGGCATGCCATAAGGGCCCCTATTTCCCCAATCCATCTCGCCAACATGACAGCTATCAGGAATTTTGTTTTCATTGATAAATGGAGCAGTGAGCAGGTAGCCACCAGTTCCAATGGTGGTCTTGTCAGGCATTTAGGAACCAGATTGAGGTCCTAAACAGGAGAACGACGCTTGACTGGTGGATAGAGATTTTCAAATGTCCTGAGAAACTTCACTGTCTTTAGGTGGGCAAAAACAGAATAATCCTCTAGTGGAGAATGGAAAGCCATGATGGCTGCCAGGTGGACTGTAATAGAGCTCAGCGATAGCCCTGCATTTTAGTGTTAGGATATAGTCCAGTATATCTGGCAGCAATGAGGTCATCAGTAGAATATGTCTGAGGTCATACCAACAGACAAATCTTGTCCATTTGAGAGTATGTGTAGTGAGTAGACTGTTTCCTGCTCTATAATAGTATGCTTTTTACCTCCTCTGAACTGGTTGTCTCTAGTTCTGTGAACCCTCCACCAACCACGCATTGAAACAAAGCACTCCGAGATTGGGGTGAAGGATCCTCCTGCCTTGCTAAGTGAGGAGGTGCAATGTAGAGCGAGATTGGTGAGCAAATGACCAAGTGTATTAGGTAAGGAAACCATGTCTGTCTGAGCCAGGTCGGAACTATTAGAATGACTCTGGCTTTGTTCTTTTTTATTTTGAGCAGAACTTTGGCTAGTCAAGGAGTCGGTGGGAATGCATCCAGTAGATCCAACAACCAATGAAGGTGAAAGGCATCCCCCAGGGATGAGTGACCCAAGTCCACCTCTGGACCAAAACTGGGCGCACATTTTTTATCACGGTGGCAAACAAAGTCTATCTAGGAGGCGCCTGACTGCTGGAATATGTGATGTAATATGCTGGAATCTGTTTCCCACTTGTGGTCTTTGAAATAGTGCCTTCTGAGCGTATCCACCGTCACATTCTGAACCCCTGGGAGATAGGCTGCTGTGATGACAATCTGATTGTGTATGCACCAATTCCAAAGCTTGACTGCCTCGGCACACCGTGAGGGGGAATCTTGCTTCTCTTTGCTGGTGGATATAAAACATGCATGATATGTTGTCCATCATGACCTTTATATGCTTGCCCCTGATTAATGATAGAACTGGAGACATGAGTATCTGACTGCTCTGAGTTCCAGCAAGTTAATGTGTAGTGTGGTCTCTTGCAATGTCCACTTGCCCTGGGCCATGTGAGCTTCCAGATGTGCTGCCCACCCTAACAGGGAGGCATCTGTCATTAGGACGACTGTTGGGGAAGGACGTGCAAATGGGACTCCTGCACACACGTTGTGATGGTCTTTCCACCTACTGAGGGATTGTTTTATGGAGGTGGGTATGGAAAGAAGCATATTTAAGCTGTGTCTGTTTGGTGAATAAACAGTCCTGAGCCACCCTTGAAGGCAGCGCACTCAGTCTTGTCTAATTTCTGATGAAGGTATTGGCTATGTTGGAAAAGGCCACAAACTTGTGCAGAGGAAGGTAAACGCTTGCTGTTACTGAATTGAAATGGGCTATGAATTCTAAGTTTTGCACAGGGGTCAAAGTGGGTTTTTGAATGTTTAATTGTAGACCCAAGCTGAGGAAGAGATCTATGGCTCTGGAAGTTGTCCATGATGTCAGTTCCAAGGAGTGACCTTTCAGCAGCCAATCGTCCAGTAAGAGGACACTAGAACACCCTTCTTGTGGAGTTAGGCTGCTACCACTCACATGACTTGAAATATGCATCCTGAAGGTTGAGGGCTGAGAACCAATCCCCTTGATCTCATGACAGAATTATCACTGCAAGTGTCACCATTCTGAATTTTTGTGCCTTCACATAAATGTTGAGTAGCCTCAAATCTAGGATGGGTCTCCCACTGCCATTCTTTTTTGGTACCAGGAAATATCTGGACTAAACCCCCTTTCCTCTGTACTGCATGGGAACTGGTTCTATAGCACCAAGTGTAGGAGAGAGACACTTGCTTGATGAAGCAAGCTCTCTGAAGAGGGAAGTAGGAGGAGGCTGGATGGTGGATGAGTAGTAAAGTGGATGGCGTTCCCTTTGGTGATAATCTCCAAAAACCTATTTGTCTGTGGAGATAGACTCCCAAGCCCACCTGAAGTGGTAAAGGCAGTCACCGAAGGGAAAAAGGCAGGTGAACTGGTACAGCTGGTAAGGAGGAGGATGGTAATTCAGGCTGTTGACCAGCCCATAAAAATTGCTCCTTGGAGGTGGAACGGTGCAAGGTTGACTGTTTCCTTCTCTGGAATTTCTGTCTCTTTTGATATGGTTCATATAGCGCAGGGGTAGGCAACCTATGGCACGCATGCCGAAGGCGGCACGCAAGCTGATTTTCGGCAGCACTCACACTGCCCGGGTCCTGGCCACCGCTCTGGGGGGCTCTGCATTTTAATTTAATTTTAAATGAAGCTTCTTAAGCATTTTAAAAACCTTATTTACTTTACATACAACAATAGTTTAGTTATATATTATAGACTTATAGAAAGAGACCTTCTAAAAACGTTAAAATGTATTACTGGCACGCGAAACCTTAAATTAGAGTGACTAAATGAAGACCCGGCACAGCACTTCTGAAAGGTTGCCGACCCCTGATATAGCGTCTGGGATGTCAGGAATTTGGCAGGACAGGATCTCTGAGCCATCTGGGACTTGCTAAACATTCTCTTATGTATAAATCCCAAGAGAATGAAAAGTAGCCCTAGAGTCATTTAATGTGCACAGAGATTCATCCATGCTGTCAGCAAACAGTTTAGACCCATCAAAAGAAAGGTCTTCCATCGTATTCTGGACCTCTGTTGGAAATCTGGAGAGTTGGAGCCAGAAAGCCCTTCTCATAACTACTGCTGTAGAGATTGAAAAAGCAGCAGTATCAGCAGCGTTGAGGGAGGCTTGTAGATGTTCTGGCAAGTAGCTGGCCCTCCACAATAATTGCCTGGAATTGATCTCTGTGCTCCATTGGTAGGTGGTCAACAAAAGAGTTCAGTTTTGTGCAATTTACATGATTATATTTTGCCATAAGTGCCTGGTAGTTGGCGATTCTAAATTGTAAGGAGGCTGACAAACAAGATTCTCACTTACGATCTTTTTCATGGGGCATGGATTTAGAGTGGTACTGCCTTCCACATTCATTAATTGTTTTAACCAAAGAATTAGGAGAGGGATGAGAAAATAAAAACAGTCTTTTGCCAGAACATATTTCTTATCCACTCTTGCATGTAGGCAGAATAGTAGCTGGGGTAGCAGATCTTCACATGGTCCAGAAGGGCCTCATTGACCAGCACAGCTATTCAGGCAGCTGAGGGTGAATGAAGGATATCAAGCAGCTTATGATGAGGTTCTTCAATCTCCTCGAGAGAGATCTGCAAGGACTCAGCAATTCTCTTGACCAGATCCTGGAACTGCTTAAAATCATCTGCCAAGGATGGAGGCGGCGGCATGACAGCTTCATCTGGAGATAAAGAGAAGATGTTGGCTGGAGGAGAGACCACTTCATTGGCTCTAGCTTCCAACTCCTCAAAGGTTTCGTCTTGAGGATCAGTCTCCAAGAGACAGCAAGCAGAGATAGGCAACCATCATCGCAAAGGGTGGTGCTCGAAGCCCTGGAAAATAGCTGGTGATAGGCTGCCCAAGGGTCCCAGTATGGCCAAGGAGGTGATGCATGAGGCATAGGAGGGGCACATATGGGTGCACATACCAGCAAGATGATGATTGCAACCTTGTGTCACGAGTGGTCATAGACTAATCAGAGACTTCTGGAAAGGGGCCTCTATAGGGGTGAGGAGAGCCCTGGATCGATATTTGGGAAACTGAAGCAAGGTCTTCATCAGAATCCCTTTTCTCAAACTCACTATGAAATGGTGGGGGGCCTGGAGAAATTTGAGGTGAAACTCTTGGTACCAGGTGAATTTCTGACAATCTCGATGTCCTTGGTACTGAAAATATGTCAGAGCCGAGGAGCAGAGACTCAGCCAGGTCCCAGGGAAAACGAAACTCCTGTGGTACTGAGCATGTTGTCGGTACCAAGTCCGTGGTCTGCACCAAGGTAATAGTGGCCGGTACCATAGTCTTGTCTGCTCTGAGGGAAGTGCAGTTGCAGCCCGAGCGGGCTTCTTTGGTACAGAGGAAGGAGTGGACGAGCTCTTCTTGCCATCTCAGTCTGCTATTGATACCAATGATTTCTCCGAGTCCGAGACTTTGCCATCTTTCAGTCTAGCAGTAGCATCAGTGGGTACCTGGCTTGGAGAGTGGATGTTGCTGAGGTGGCTGAAAAGACTGATGACCTTGGCCTTTTTGAGGTAGATTTGCTACCTTGTGAACTTGGGGCACAGTCTCTTGGAGGACTGATGAGAGGAGTCGAGTCTTAGATGGAGAAGTGCAGATCAGATATAGTGGAGGCAGCAGATTTGCTCAGAGACCGGTGTACAGAGAGGGTCCCTTTGCTTGGGTCAGAAGCCAGGTGTAGGAAGATCTCCATTCATGAGGAGACCAAGTTTGATCACCCTGTTTTTTCCAGCTCTACATTTCAGTGCTAGACAGAACTTACACTTCTGGGCAATATGCGATTCCCAAAAGCAATGGATGCACCAGGACTGCCTGTCGCTTACTGGGATTTCCTCCTGGCATGACAGACAACGTTTGAAACCAGAACTGGGCATAATCTCCGAGATATTAGTACAAAGCGTTCACTAAGTATATGATTTATATATATTTATTTTAAAACTAGGAAGCTAAAGTTACTATTATGTACTATTTACACTAACAACAACAAACTACAACAATAAGAAACCAGGACACAGTAGAAGTAATCTCAACAGGGACAACTGCCAGAGCTCTGCCTCAGTCCGAGGCAGTTGAGATGGAACTGAGGACCGTTTGCCCGTCCAATGCTGTATAGCAATAGAACGGGACACGAGGCTAACTAGCACATGTGTGGGCCAAACAGACACGGCTATGAGAAATCTCTGATCAAAGGCACAGGGGGTGCTAGCACACCTAGAGTAGAGCACCCATAGGGACACTACTCGAAAAAGCAGCTTTCATTTACAGAATTTCCTCCCTTAAATGCCAGTCTAGCAATTTAACTTTGCAAAAACCAAATACATATATGTAATACTTTACAAACTCGAAGTATTCAGTGCTCTAAACTGATCCCTGATAAAGTCCTCAGTTGAAACATGGCATAGGTACCAGTTGGACAACAGTAGCATAAGCCTCCCTTCTAAATTGCCTTGTCAACATGCTGCAGCCCCCACCTGGTAATGACGACTAAGCTGGGTTCTTTCCATATCCAATCAATGTTTGGCTTTTAACTCCTTTACAAGAAAGGAGTAGCAACTTTGATCACCAACGGGGACTAGATTTGAACAAGCATCTTAAACATGAACGAGATTCTATCCTATTAATATACCTGAGCCATACAGGTCTGGATTTACACAAATATTTCTGAAGATGCAGGGACCAATAAAACAGAATTTTAAGGTAGAAGTTAATTTATAAAATAGCGGAGTTGAATTTTAAAACAATTTATTCCTTAATACATTTTGCATGCTAGGGAAACAGGTATTGACTTGATTCACACTATTTTGTTGTTGTGTGAGTGCGCCTAAGAATACTGCTTGTCTGATCAAAAGAGCATTTTTGATATGTGACAGGGATGGAATCTAATTGTTTCAGGTCTTCACTAACACTTCTGAACTGTTATTAGTGTACATTTTACAAGAGTTTCACCCAAATGTAGACATATCTGAAAAGTTTGCCTGGTCCCTTTGAAAGCCTTTCCATAGAGAGCCCGGTAGCCTAGCATGAGACTTCCTGAGTATAGCCAGGTTGGGAATTTTGAAGGTACACTTCCTTGGATCCTCAAGAGCCAGCAGTCTTATTCGCACTAGAACAGTGTCCAAACAGCTTCCTGCTCCAGGAAAATCACTGAGCGAGACTTACACATTTTACACCATTCAGCAGGAGACTGCATACTACTGTGTCTGGAAAACATCATGGACATTTTGGGTGTTATTACAATGTAATCGTCTTACTGTGCAGGAACATTCCTCTGTGTAGTGGTTGTTCGCATAGCTTGTTATGAAAACAAACTTAAACACACCACCCAATCTGGGGGGGCCTAAAATTCTGTTTTCTTCTTTTGTACTAGCTGGCACAAGGTGACGAGAGACGCAATCAGGCCAACCCACTCCCACAAACAATAGAATAACACATAACTATTACCATTAAAAATATTGGAATTTAGCAAAGTAATGAAAAAAAGGTAACTGATGTTTGTAGTGAAGATTCAAAACCCCCAAAATTGTCCACTTCACATTCCAAGCCCCTAATTTATTCGAAACTCAGCCCATTTGTGTTCAGTGTTGAACATAACTAAGATTTCCATCAAAGAAACAGCAATTCTGTGCTTTAAAACGCTCAAACTTCAAGACTGCTGTTTTAAATTAGCAGCTGCCATTTAACCTGAATACATTTAGGAGTGGTCTACACCTAAAACATAGGTCGACCTAGGTACATCACTCAGAGATGTGAAAAATTTAGCTCCGTTTGACAGAGTTAGGTCAACCTAACCTCCCACTGTAGATGCAGCTACTGCCACTCAGAGAAGTGGATTACCTGTATCAGTGGAAACACCTGTTCTGTCAACGTAGGAAGCATTTATGTTACAACAGCACAGCTAGAGTGCTGTACCCATGCTGCTAGTAATTTCAAACTTCACACCTCTAAATTCTCTCCTGAAGCTCCTAACAAGTATGCCAGACAGCCCAAGTTAGGAATGAATATGTTCCAAGAATAAAAGAAAAACACAGAGTCTGATATATTAAGCATACATATTTACTTAATCTATACAGAATCGAGTAGATAAAATTTCAGATTCACATTAGTGAAAAATCCCTACAAAATGTTTTTGAAAAGCAAAACAAGACTGCCTGTTCATTTATCAATTTTTTTTTCTCATGAAAGCAGACATGGTTGTAAAAATAAAGCAGTGTGTTTAGCACAAACTAGATTTCTGCATCCTTTTTTCACAGTTATTTCCATCTACAGTCTGAAGAGGTAGTTTTTCTGCAACACCTGAGAATTAAACTGTAATATAACCAGGTGTAAGTGTAATAAAGGAAGGACAAAACAGATTGGAGAGATACAGCCCTAATGTAGTTGTGTACACTACTACACGTATTTGGGTCTTGCATCACATACGTTTTTTTTTTTTTTTTTTTTTTTGCAGCCTAAGCATGGTAAAAATCATGGGCCCAACTAACAATTAGGTGTACACATCAAAGGCTACATAAATTTACAGCCCAGATTAAAACAGTTGTGGTTATGGAAGATACACAATATAAGTTTCCATAAAAACCCTACTGGAACCAATTTGGCTGTACAGTGGCAGTGCAACAGCCTGCTGTATGGCAGATCAGTGTGAGTGCTGGGCTTATCACTTGCATTCTTTATAGCAACACCCCTTTGGCCAGTGCATGGAATGACATTAACTGCTTCCAGGAAGCCAAGTCCAGCCCACCTTTGCTAGAGGGAAGGTTGGTGTGATGTGGGACCTTTTCAGGGTCACACAGAGATAAGAAGAAAATCCCAGATTCCTTAAAACCCTTTACTAGTGGCATTCTGCTTCATTTACACATGCAAGCCAGTAACTACATATCGTCTGTACTGCTCTTCCATTCGTCTCACATATCTTTACAGCCCTTGTGGCAGTGTCCAAAGTTCACTCTTGACTACACATGGAACACGCATTCTAAAAAGAAAGGTGGTTATAGATACAGGAGACCAAATACATTTTAAAAAGAGAAAACTGCACTTTCCACTTCACTTGTGAAATTTGTACCTTTTGCCAAGGGTATGTTGTGCTGTAATTCATACATTAAGATCTTCACTTGCCCTCAGGAAAATTATTTCACGTTCACTTAATTTATTAACTGAAGACCAGTTTTGGCAGAAATTTAAACACTTACTTCTGTTACAGTTTTTGGATTCCATGACAACGCACAACGTCAGACAATTCATTTGATGAAGCAACTTTGGAAGGATGTTTCTTCTTTCCAGTATTTTTGTTGCCATGTGGTTACCGTGATTAGTGTTTCAAAGCTGAGTCCAACCTCTGACTGCTCACCTCGACCTTCTCATTACTTCACCATGTGTGGACCACGAATACAAAACAGACGGTGCAAATTGTAGAGAAAAACTGGCCAGTTCCCAATTTATGTCACTCATTTGCTACACAATTTAAGAAATGTCAGTTTTGTTCAGTGGTATGAGCTAAAACACATTTATCAGGCTTTATACAACCTTATTCTCTTTATAAGACATCTACATTATTTTAATGTACATCATTACATCAGGGAAGGGATCAAGAGCTCAGTGCAGCCTGAACATTCAAGTAATTTAGCCACTAAACTGCCAAAAAGAACAAAGGGGGCGGGGAGGGAAGCTCATTGAAAGTTATGTGCTTGGTTCAGAAATCCCCCACTGAAGTTAAGTGCAAAGAACATTAAGTACCAGAAAAAGCTACACGTTTGTATCTCTTAAAATAAAAGTGACTGAAACTAGAAAGCGAACATATATGGGCTAAAGTTAACAGTAGCTTGTTACTTAACACATGACCTGCCTACATTACCTGCCTTGCTAAAAATAAATGTTGGTCCCAGCCTGTCCCAGAGAACAGTTCCCTTAAAAATTTGATACCCAAGTTTTCAAAATGAAACACTAAGGCTCACAACTGCAGTCCATTACATTTTTTTAAAATGTAAATTTTTTTTTTTTTTTTTTTTTACTTATGGCATATTAGTTTAACATGAAACCTCTGAATTACCAATTTTACCAGACAAGCAGTAGGTACCAGGAAGGCACTCTGTCTGCTGATCAGTGTCTTTTCAGGTTAGGTGTGTGACAAGTTAAATGTTTTACTCTGGGAATATATTTGAATCCACATGATCAAATATTAACTGTGTTCTTTACAGATCCTTAAATATATTGCATACAGTGCTAAGTAAAGAACATCCAAACCAAAGATTGATGTCTTAAGCACTGAATGCAGTAAGTATCTACAAGAACTCCTTGTTTTAAAATATCCAGATTTAATACAACTTCTCTAATCAGAAATAATCATTTTATGAATTCTCTGCAATGCTGAGGCTTCATGTTAAGGAACATAAAATGACTAACACTTCTGCAGTTGTGTATATTCCATTACAGATAACTTCACTCCATAAACACTCATTCCTGTATGCTTTCTTTGCAAGTTAAATTGAACACATTCACAGGGAGGGCAAATACAGTCTGTCTGTCTATGAATTAACCTTAGAGCACAACCCTGAGAAGTTTGCAAGAAAGTTGTACACCCTGTTTTACCAGCTGCAAATTAAAGTATGTATATTTGAAAGCTGTTTTTGTCATACCACAACTACACTAAAACCCTGTAAAATATTCTTGATCATATTCTGGACCCTTATTTTCATATATAATCAGGTGAGATAGTTGAAGTTCCTACTGGCCATTAGATGAATGTAGATAATTTACTGAAGAGTTTGGTAATTACATTAGTATACCAAACCTTAGTTCAGTTAACAGAAGCAAAATGTTATTTTCAAACCAATGAAGTGACACTCCTGTCACTTTTCCCCATGAAATGTTAAATCTGTACACAAGTCTTAACTGACATGGTGAGATTTGTGTTTAGGGGAGAGGAAATGCACATGCATTCTTTATGGAAAAATATTTTTTTAAAATGAGGCAGATGTGCAACACAGTTGTGGAAAATGTATAGATTACGCTATTCAAAGCTGCTATGCAGCTTCCTGTACCACATAAGTCCAGTAGTTCTAAGAAAATACATATATGGTAGAAAAAGTAAGAAAATTTTCACCACAAAACCAATAGTTACCACCAACAGAGAAAGTTATACACAAAATATATCTCTCAATACAGTGTTTACGCTTCATTTTAGTCAACAGGAACAGGACTCGTGGAGACAGTCTTTTCAGAGCCATTTCCTTCATTTGCTGCACTTGATTCAGCATCTGATTGGATTCCTGGTTCTGTATCAGTGGAAGTTCCCAGCTCCTCATGGGAATTGAGTGTGCAGGACTGCAACACCTCAACTGCTAGATCCACATCTGCTTCTTTTACAGAAACCTGTTCCTTCAGAACTTCCACCTTCTCATTCAGCTCATTCCTCTCCGTCTGAAGAGCCCTGCACAGCTTCTCCAAACGCTCCAGTTTTATTTGAAAGCCTTTGTATTCTTTGTCTCTAACTGTTTTCTGTAAGGAATAAAAATAAACAGAGATTAACCTAATGAAGTGATTTTTGGGGGGAATTTATTTCTCTTAAAAAGGCACTACTTTGACAGGCTTAGAGATTAAAGTCTTCTCTTTAATCCCTCTAAAAGGCAGAGCATTGACAGCGTTGGTGCAAATTCTCAGGCAAAAACTAGGGGTCGGCAACCTTTCAGAAGTGGTGTGCCGAGTCTTCATTAATTCACGCAGATTTAAGATTTCACATGCCAGTCATACATTTTAACGTTTTTAGAAGGTCTCTTTCCATAAGTCTTTAATATATAACTAAACTATTGTTGTATGTAAAGTAAATAAGGTTTTAAAAATGTTTAAGAAGCTTCATTTAAAATTAAATTAAAATGCAGAGCCTCCCGGACCGGTGGCCAGGACCCGGGTGGCATGAGTGCCGCTGAAAATCAGCTCGCGTGCTGCCTTTGGCACACGTGCCATAGGTTGCCTACCCCTGTTCTAAACCAAAGGGGGACCACATGTAGGGGGGGTGACAGGTCAGTCTGATGAGATGCAACATAAGGTACTACATACTGCCAGCTGTGACCAAGTGTTTTCTAATGTGAACAAGAGTCCACTAGGAGCTCACAGACTAAAACACACAACTTGTTACTATTCAAGACTACAGTTACAGGGATATTACTTATGGAACTCAGCCAACTTTAGTGAATGGGTACCAAATATTTCTGATTTCAAAGCAGTTTGTACACAAGCATATATACATTTCTGCCATGAAATCTGGTAATAAGAGAAAGAATACTAACAGACATGGCAGAACTACACTGACCCCTAGTTGCAGCTAAGTGAGTTTTACAATTCCAAGGATTCTTTAGGGTTGTCAAACTAGTACCTGTCCCAGTATTTAATAGACTCAAATAGTTTGTACAATTTTGCCACAAGGTCCTACCTAATAAGCAATAGGTTAAGGATGCCAATTCCTACGTTATGCTTTTGACTGACTAGACATATGAAGATCAAATGTCATGGATAGCAATTACAAAAAGCAGAATTCATTTTGTCCTTGAGAAGAAGGATGGTCAATTTACCTGGGAAAAGTTATTTAAAGGAGACGCACAAATTGTTAGCAATTAAAAAAAAAAATTAGTGGTACAATTTGAGTAGCTACGTAGCATTTCTTGACAATCTCCAGCTATCTAGAAATGAAGGGCCACGTAGAGTCAAGCCCTGCTTGAATGTGACTACACAGTTCCTTAAACTATGAAGATTGTTACCCACCTCTTCAGCCATTTGCAGAAGAGCTTTGTTGTTGTTTTCCCATTTTGTACGCCACACTATTGTCTCTTTTTCCAGTTTTTTTATCTTCTTGGTCATCTAAAAATATAGTAAAGCTAGTTTTATAACTAGGATCAAAACAGAGGTAACCACGTATTAAAATGTTTTAGTAAGTTGCTTAAACCTTAGTTTTCAAAGTAACCTTATAAAATGAATTTACAGGAAAGGGTTTCATGTCAGACCTATGAAAAATTATTAAAATCTTAAACTAACATTTAAAAATATTACTTTTAAGATTATGGTGGTTACAAAAATGATTTCCATCCTCCCTCAAAAGCTTCTACAATCATCTTCTTCATTTATAAACAAGAGTAGTTTCTAACTAAAAGTATTGCACATGACCATTTTTTTTTTTTTTTTAAAACCTGTTTTCTACTTCTAATATTAGCTTTTGGAATCAGAACTTGGCATGCAGTTACGCCAAGAGTTTCAGAAGAATGGATTGCATCATGTTCTTCCACAACTATGCTGATTTTTTCTCTCTCAGTAATCAGACTGAAATCAGAGGTAGATAACTAGTTTTAATGTGCCATTTTACAGTGTTTCCAGCTACAAATACTTTTAAAATTGTATTCACCTATATAGCCTCTTCAGGGATTTTAAGGCCCAATAAGGAGCTAGATTTTTTTTTCTAATATTTTTCATGAAATTCTAACATCATAATTATATAAAGTACCTTTTCCATTTCTTGTCTGAAGGTTGTAAAAAGTTCATTGCTCTTTGCCATGGTGGTCTGGAATTCTTCAAACTTATCCATGTAAAGAGAAAGCTTTGGGGAAAAAAATGTGGACATATTTAAACTGTATAGCAATGTTACCACACAAGCAATGTTTATTAAGGTACATCAGAAATTTCAGCTAATAGTAATGCAACAAAGATAAGAGAACAATGTTTACGTTCCCCCTCTAATCTATCAGGTAAATTTTCACCTAAAGCATGTGTAGATGACTGTATAAAAATAGATGGTTACTCAAATTGTGCATGGATGCTGAGCTAGGGCTATCTTTATAAAGCAACAGATTATATTCTAACAAAAGTTAGGCATTAAGACATGGGTTGTTATCTCAGTTAAATAAAAGTTTGAAAGAGGTGCATTTCTAACTATGCACAAATAAAGGTAACAGCTAAAATTTGAAAAATTAAGCACAAATTTAGGTGTAAATATGTAATTTAAAAACTAATTAAGATACAAAATATTAAACAAGGCAAGGATTAAAATACCAAAGCAAATTAGGATCAGATGAATAATAAAAGTTGAAGTAGTCATAGGTGTGGGATTTAGTAACAAAGTGCAAATTCTACATGTGTAATAGTGAGATTGGATTTGAAGTGACATCCGCCTCCGAGGCTCTCAACCACATGGTCTTGCTACTATTTCAAAGACATGGCTAAGAAACAACTACAGCCCTGATCCTACAAACATAAATCGAAGTGGGGACTTGTTTGGGGCCTAAGTTATCCTAACAAATTTTCACCGTGAGTAGGAACTCCAAGGAAGTGGAGATCTGATAGGGAATAAACAAGCCTTTTAATATCCTTGTTTACACATCTTATAAGAGACCAACTGGGCAAGGGAACTAACGATTATTTGGTAAGGACAATGAAGTAGCCTCATCCGTGGAATTTCTAGTAAACACAACATTCTAGCCAGAGGACAGATTTTTGAATCTGCTGTTATACGAATAGGCAAATTAGGAGTACCACAGCCATTATTAGCAGCTTCCCACTTAACCTGAAAAAAACTTTAAAGCAGCAAACAGAACTCTCTCAATTCTCTTCCAGTCAAACCTTATCACGGCTGGGGCATAATTTGCAAATTTTAGGCTGGTAGAGGCATGATCATATAATTTCAAGCACAGGGACTGAATACACAAAACACATTCCCTCTCCAATTTTGCAGAAGGGTCCATCAGGAATTTGTCCAGATCAGCATTTCTTAACTGGTTGGTGGTCACGGGGGGGAGGAGGGAAAGAGAATCACAAAAGGTAACCTCCCTGAGGGTGGCCATAAGGTGATCCTCCCCCAGTCTCCACAAACCCTTATCCTTCAAGGTCAGGTGTTCTCTATTAACCCTTTGAAATACACACAGAAATAAATTATATGGGTTTATCAAGGATACATTTTTTGCTTTCACTTTTATAGTGAGTATAAGGATGTTGCAAAATTTTTTGACTTTCGTAAGGGGTGGCCAACCTGAGAAATGTTGAGAAACACTGGCCTGGCCTAGAGCTAAACAAATCCAGTTTGAAAGAATCGGATTCTGTAGGGAAAACCTGAGTTAGATCTCTGTGAATTAAAGGTAGGGATAAGTGCAGGGGTGTGTATGAAAATCTGAGAAAGGAGAATCAGATTAAGGTAGATGTGGAAAGGGGCATAAACAAAAGACCACAGGAAGACTGTTTTAGGAGCTTATTTTGTATTAACAGGAGAAGCAGGGAGCAATGTGGGTTCTGGGGAGACCAGAGGAGGTAGAAGTGGTGGCTGTAGTAATCATGCTGAAAGAATGCTTGGACAGGAGGATTAGCATTATGGATAGAGAGAAGATTCAATTTTAGATATATTATGAAGGAAGAAGCACCAGGATTTGGACCCAGCCTAAGTGCATATGAGGCAAAAGAAGGCAAAGTCAACCTGAACCCCAGGGTTACAGGGCCTTAGTGACTGCAAGGATCAATAAGTTTTATAGTAAACTTTGTTGATTCATTACTGACTACCCTCCATCTCTTTCAGAATGACATGATGCTAACAAGGATTGGGCCACAAGTCATTATGGAAAGAGAAGGGACCTAGCTCATTTTCCAGTCAGAGGGCACTGTGTGGGTCCAGAATGACCAGGAAAAAAGGGTGTGATATCCTGGGGAAGAGAATCACCCACAGGGAAAAAGAGAGGTGTTGTGAAATAGCCAGCGGGGTGGAGGCCACAGATAGGACAGGTCCTTAGACGTTCAGATATTCTAGTCTTAGCACAATGGATGCAGCATTCTTTTAAATTAATGAAACAATCTTAGCAGTTCAGCATCTATCACTTTCCAGTAATGTGGAGGGAACTGGGAGCCTCAAATAGCAATTTCAAGAAAATCTTATTTTTAACTAATATCTCCAATGTACATATAACGAGAAGTGTTCATTGAACAGACAACTGCTACCAATTAAAGTTTCCATAAAAAATGCAATGTTTCCATTAATGAAAGTTTAATTTGTAATTTTTTGTATTTTCTCAAATGTCAAGCTTGAGTCAAAACCATAAGCATCTATTGATATTGTCATTGTGGATCATCTGTATCGAACAGTACAGTTACCTGCTGCTTTAGTTGGGCTTCCTGCTGCTTCATCTGCTCACATTTGTGTCTGGACTCAGTGGCTTCTTTTAATAGCTAAAAAGTGGAGAAAATGGTACTGTATTATCGCACATTATATCGAAGGGCAAAATTTTAAGGATAATGTAAATGGGAATCAACAGTTACTCACCTTCTTGTAGCTGTTCTTCGAGATGTGGTGCATATGTCTATTAAATTAGGGGGGTGTGCCTCGTGCACCAGTGCTGGAAAGTTTTCCCTAGTGGCACCCACAGGGCTGGCCAAGTCTGCAGCCAGGCATCCCTTGAGCTGCAAGCACGAAGTATATAAAGGGAAGAACTGCACCACCCACGCTTCGGTTTCTTTGTACCAGAATCTTAGATGATAGACTCTAATGCGTTGGGGAAGGAGGGTGGGTTGCAAAAAGGACATATGCAGCACATCTTGAAGAACAGTTACGAGAAGGTGAGTAACCATTTCTTCTTTGAGTAATTGCATATGTCCATCACACTAGATGACTCCCAAGCTGTTTTCAATGGAGATGTGGGCTAGGAGTCTGATCGGAAGATGGACTACAGGACTCTTCCTCCCATTCACATATTTCCTTGATGCAACAGTAACTGTGTAATGTTTAGCAAATGTGTGGACTAAAGACAACTCTGTCCCTATTGTAGACATCTGCAAAGCGGCAATTTCCCAGAAATGCAGTGGAGGCTTAGTGGGCTCTGATTGAATGCACAGACAGCTTCTCTGGGGGCGTCCTGGGCAACACAGCTGGTGATCCACTTAGAAAGCCATTGCACTGTTACAGGATGCCCTCTCGTTTGTCCTTGATAGAAAACAAACAGTTGGGAAACGGACCTGAAAGGGCTTCCTAGCGATTGGTACCATGATCTGACGTGGAGCCATTACCAGTGGTCTTGGAACAGACATTGAGGAAAAGCAATACAGGACCTGAGGTCACAGGCATCATAACATACCCCAAAGCGTGCACCATGTGTACTGGCTCTGGAAGGACACTGTCAATCTGGATGATCAGTGACGGTGGTACTGAGAGGTTCAGCAGATCTTTTGCAAGCTTCGTATGCCTCTGAAGTGGTCTGTACTGAAAGGGGTCTTTGCCCCGCTGCAAGCAGGGGCAATGGTTCCACCATATGTGCCAATAAAGTAGCCAGTATTCACGGTCCTGGACGTGGATCCACAGCTCTACTTTATAAGAGCCACTAAACTGCGGTACTGGGGAGTGGTGGGCTGAAGGGCATGCTCTACCTACGATACCAGAGTGGCTTAAGCTCTGAAACTAAGGAATTCTATATGGAGGACTTTGATGAAGACAAAACAGTCCTCTTACAATGCTCAGAGCATTTATGTTTCTTTGAGGACTGCTGTGGTGAGGGAGATTTTCTCTTGTCTCGGTCCACAGGTATGGCTGGGGGAGCACATGTGAAAAGCGTGGTCAAGGAACTCCCTCGGTCAGATTCTGATGCTGGGCAAAGAGCAGCCCCCATGAGGATGTATGAGAGAGAATCTTCTCTTTGCTCCATTGTTCTGGTCTTGAAGCCTTGGAAGACTGTTCACCTGTCACCTAAACACTTCAAACAGTGAGAGCGAGGATCACTCACAGGAATTGGTTTGGGACACCCAGAGCAAGGCTTGAAGCCAGGGCACCTTGGCATAGTCTCCCCTGGTACCAAGTCGAGCCTGGAGCCAAATCCTGACAATAAGGAAGAGAAAAAAAGAAGAGGGGTTCCAAAGGACCAAAACGAGTATCACTGTTAACTACAGCTAGGCAACTATTAGCTATAAAGGTACGTTACCAGGAGGAATGAGCTGCCAGCATGCTTCAATCATGGACAGTAAGTAGGAACCAAAGAATAGGCAGGGCAGCTCCGCCTTTTATACCCTCGGCTCAGAGCACGAGGGACACCATGGCACTGGCATGGCTGCCCCTATGGGTGGGTACTGGTAGGGAAAACTCTCCAGCATCTATGCACAAGGTGTGCATGCACCTAGTGTAATAGACATATGTAATCATTTGAAGAACAATGGCTTGATACAAAGTAATATCAATGAGAAAGTTTGATTTACCATGAAACTTCATACAGTTGAACATGTTCTTGCCTACTCTTGTATTAAATGGTTAAAAAATTAATTTGTTAAAGAACAAAATAGGTAAAAATTGTGCCAGATTACTTATTGTGTTCTCCCGTCTGTCACAAACTAATAGTTCTTAGCTGATATTTTAAAACCATTTACTGATATACTGGAATTGATTTTATTACACGGGAAAATCTCTCAAACAGTTGGGAAAATTCAGTTTGTGTTTGCATTCTGGTAGAACACCTAAGTGTTAAATGATATGCAGAAGTACAATAAAAAGCTATTTTACTACAAAAATATATGAATGCCCAAGTGTGGAAAAAAAGTTATGTAGTACAATTAGCTTCACACTTGTGATATTCTCCTGTCATCTATGTTAAAGAAGTTATTTGCAAAGACTGGACTGCTTCGACGATTGTCTTATATGAAACAAAACTATGCCAGTAACATTAACGACTGCTGTACGTAAAGCAGTAATGCTGAAGAGAGAAAGTGTAGTGATGTCAAAGTAGGAGAGTTTTTGTCAAACTTGGCTAAAATTTAAACTTTCTAAAAATCTACTTTGTCTAATTTAAAATCAGGAGATTATCAGTATGTTTTAGCTTTTAGAAAACAGAAGATTCACACACCTGTACTTCTAAGCAAGAATTCTTTACCAAAACAGTGTGGTATCCTCTATCTTTAAATCTCAGTCTTCAAAGATTGGTGAACATGGCCAGAAGTTACTTGATTTTTTTGACCCCTCCATCCCAAATCACACATAAGTACTCATTCTCAATGAAGACTATATTCATGCCAATTTTGAAACTTCAAGTTTTTTTCTATACCCTATCTATAAATACATAATAAAAACAAATAGAAGACATAGCCCTCTCCCCAACACCTTGTAAGATTTTGTTCAAATTCTGGAAACAAAGTCACTACTTTGGGTGGAGGGGAGTGAATATTTAGGGCCTGATCCAAAGACTCTAACTGACTTTAAAAAGGCTTTGGATCAGGCCTATAATGTCTAAAGCCATTTCATCACCAGGAGGGCACGTTTTCAATTGAAGACTTCAGTGTTACGTAGTTTCCAACCAAGCTGCTACTGCTTGGAAGAATGCAAGTAAAAATTCTTAGTTTTTCAGTCTCATGAGCTCAGAAAACACTGGGCACACACTTCCTGGTAACAGCAAGTGCTCTTAAAGGTGCTTACATTATTTCTGCTTTCACCCTCTTTCTGCCTCACATTTCTTATAGCATAGCTGACCAAATTCAGGCATCAGAAGAACAAGGAAGTGTGCCGCAAAAAAGCTGCAGCTGCATGCACATTATTTGTTTGCACCTGTATAGTTGTATATTGCAGGTACAATTCAGGTTCCTTTTAATTTATTTAAACCATTTGGATCTTAGTATCTTATAGAAAAGCCCTTAGCCCTATCTTAGCCCTAAATATGCTGCCCCTTCAGTTGCTGTGTTTTTTGTTTTTTAAAGTAAGCTTAGAAGCAACTTACAAACTCCCTCTCTCTCTGATGTTTTTCCTCGGCTTCTTTTATAAGTTGTGTTGTTTGCTGAAGTTTGGCATCCACCAGTTGTTGCTGTAATTCTTTATGCTTGAACACTTTGTCAATATGCTAAGGAAAAAGTAAAACCTGACAGTGTAATATGAGCAGTACATAGTTAAACCAACATAAAAGATTTTTTAATGGGAAAAAAAAAAGTTTTAAAAACAGTTTTAGTATTCAGGCCTGGTGATCCAATGGTCAGGGTTGCCTGACCATTGGATCACAATATATGTGGTGTTTTTCTTTAAGCCCAACCTCCAGAGTCAAGTGACTACAGGAGAATTTGAACTTTCATTTAAAAAAGTTTCTGCCCCTCACAGTTGATGAGAGAAGCATGAAAACATGACCCAACCATGTTTTACTTAAAAACCAGAAAGTAAATGCAAAGATTTGCAAACTGTGGCCTACAAACAGCTGATTGGTCACATCTCATTTCCAGCTGTTAAATAGCACTAAATTACATTAACTTCCTAGTATTACTTTTCCACAAACAATTGCTCTGGTTGCCACAGGAGGTGATCATGAATGAGAGGGGAGAGAAGTGGTTCATGACAACCTAAGTATTAGAAAACAATCCACACTATGAAAAAAAATCAGAGAATACGTATTCTACAACTGCTGGTTGGGAACCAAAGAAAGCCGTAGTACTCACAAAGGGCAGGTCTACACTTACTTCCTGGTCCGGACGTAAGCAATCGATCTTCTGGGATCAATTTATCGCGTCTTGTCTAGACGTGATAAATCGATCTCGGATCGATCCCAGAAGTGCTCGCCGTCGACGCCGGTACTCCAGCTCGGCGTGAGGAGTATGCGGCATCGACGGGGGAGCCTGCCTGCCGCGTCTGGAATCGCGGTAAGTTCGAACTAAGGTACTTCGAATTCAGCTACGTTATTAACGTAGCTGAATTTGCGTACCTTAGTTCGAAGTGGGGGGTTAGTGTGGACCAGGCCTACGAAAGTGAACTGATTTTAATCATGATCACTTCTAACTTATATTTACAACATAAATGCAAATGTAGTTTAATAAATAACCTTCATTTTACTTTCCTACACTTCGAACAGACAACTGTGCACTTCATCAGTGAATATGATTTCCTCAGTATCAATCTAATATACAGCTCAATTAAAATATTTATCTTGAATACAGATCTACACCCAGTTACATTTGAGGAATTAATGTATAACAACTGAAATTTGAGGAAAGCTGAACTTTAAATTGTAGCACCACTAAGCAAAGTGAGGAAATGTTTATAATAAATATAATTTCTAAATTAAATATTACTGATTATATATAAAAATTGAAAAAACATACTACATTTTTTAAAGTCTCAATTGTAAAGATCTTAGAAATAGGGTGCGATTTCAGCAGACGTTATGCAAGAAAACAGGAGTTAAGTGGACAAAACAAAGGTAATGGAAAGTTGGGCAGCACACACTTGGGAAACAAAGCAGGCTCCTTAAAAGTTCATGAGAACAGCAGCACATTGTTTCAAACAATTAAATACTCTTTTTCATAAACTAATTTAGAAGAACTCATTTAAACATATGTTTGCATAAGATGACTAAGTCAACAACCCAAAATACATCTACAGAAGACCTTCCTAAACATGTTCCACCACTTTTACTCGTTTTGTCCACTCAAATTGAACCATTACCTTATAATATAATGAAAAATGTGCAATTGCTAATGACTTAATGCACCACACATTTTAGTGCAATTATAATAAGGCCATTAATGTCAGTGGAAATGTCTGGAAAAATGGATCCTTTGAGCTCTGTTAGGGATCCAGAGAACCCCATGGAAATGGGATGGGGATTGAAAGAAGAGATTTTGGGCCAAATAGCCACCTAATTTTTGTTAAGAAGGCCTGAAATTAAAAAAGGCATTTATCTTTATTTATGTAGAGTATACCATGCAATTTTACCACTTAAATTACTGAAGAATGTTTTTAGAAAGCCACCACTTAAATGTAGTAAGGAAACTAATTTGAGTGCCTATGGAAGCATAAATTTAAATTACCTCTTCCCGCAAAGCATACTGTTCAATTAGTTTCTTCAGCTTCTCCCCCAATTCAATATTTTCTTGGCGGAGCTTGGCATTGTGTATATCATGCTGTTCCAGCTGGGCCTGAATTTCATTCAGTGTAATCTGGAAATGTGCAGTTGCTTCTTTACGTCTCTCCTCTTCTTCACGTGCTTGCTGCATGTTTTCTTCCTTTTATCCAAAAGGATTTGTTAATGGTGTGCAAGTCAAAAGTGATGTAATATGCCCGTATAATCAATATTTAAGATAGAGATGGGTCAAAATAAATACTTCAGGTCTGAATACTTCCACAACATTGGTATGTTCAAAAACCAAAACCAAAGTTTTGCCCAAACTGACAAAATTAAATCCTTACCAATTCAGTGCGCTTTGTGTGGATAAGAGATCAAATGTGCTATCAGGATGCTTCTTTAGGGAAGCTGGTTCCTGGTCTTGCAACCACTCTGGATTTAGCTGGGTGTTTTAATGTAGATATTTTAAAATACATTCAGCAGTCTATTACCATGCTCTATATATTTTGGTATTGGCAAGTGAAGCTCTAGCATTTTTTTTTGTTTTTACTTTTCAATTGACCTAAAACTGATATGGTTTATTGTATGCTTGAAGAGCATTCGTCTTTATGGCTTGAGAAAGAGTTTAACTGATGTAAGTATGGTTTGGTAAGGCCAGCAATGATTATCCAGGAGGCAAAAAAATCCTGCATTGATACATTTGAAACAGAAAGCTGAATGGTTTGTGTTCATCTCCTCACCAATGTTTTTGTACTTCAATTAAAAGCTACCCTAAAGTTAATAAAACAGTTATTTGGTGAAGCAATTCCCTACAATAACCACCTAGGGAAATGAATGGAATCTCAACCTCCTTTCCATCTTACTCATGCCAATTCAAGCTTTGTTTATATCTTGTCATTTTACACTGTTTTGATTTCATTCATGTTATTTTACTAGCAGCCAACACCACAGCTCTCAGTAACTATTACGGCAAGACTAGACACTACAGCAGTCTAAACTAGTATGATCCATGGACCAGTTTAAGTAAGGAAACTAACTAAAGTAAACACACCAATTCCCACAATCCCGATACTCAAAAAGGTTGTTATTCTCTATTGATCTGGGTATTGGACATGAAACAGCGCAAATACCAGCTAGCTAGCAGCAAGTATGAATATAAATAGCAATCAGAAATAGGGTTTACCTTAAAACAATTTACACAAATAAACTAACCTTTAAAGTCTTGTTATGACGCTGAAGCTCCCGGCACAGAGATTCCAGTTTGCTGCGTGCTAGAATGGCCTTGCTATGCTCACTCTGCAAGTGAACTTTCTCTTTCACAACCTGTGCTTGTTTCTTCTGCAGTATCTTCATCTGCTTTTGAACATTCCGGCTCTCCTCCAACTAAAGTTAGAGAGTATATTTAAGAAAATGTAGATGAGAGTGCCATCTTTTTCAGCCTAGTCAAAACAACTTAAACTTAGATTGAATGAACTTTAAATAGCTTCAGAAGAGAACAGTGAAATCTACAGACCTTCACCAAGATCAGTGTAGACTACTACAATTGTTTAGGGTATTTTTTTTTTTTGTCCTGTGGACAAGTTAATTCCAAATGTGTGTATGGACAGTCTTGGAATATGAGACTATGAAAACCTATTCTGATTTACCAAAAATTTCCTCTGAGTTACAAGGTCTATAGAACTATTAACCAACGGGCTCTCAGCCTGCATGCAGTTATGCAAGCAGAACCAGACCTATCAATCACTGATATGTGAGGGTATGGACAGGCACTCTGAAAAACCTGCCAATTTAAACAGCTTTCACAGCTAAGGATAACACCCTGTAGACTGAAACTTGTTAGAAAGTTTATATATGCTATAGTAATAAGCTGTGAATTTCTTCTGTAGAGCATATTTCTTAAGAACCAAGCTGAATGGACCAACAGGGCTTTTTAATCCTACACACCAAAGAAATTCTCCAAAGATGGGAGGATTGGATCAGAAAAAGGAAGTTTTTGGTAATTCAGAATAAGTTTTCCTATTCTTTCATCTACAAGGTCCTCAGATGCATTAACCAATGGGATTGTAATAGCAATGTTTGGTCAGTAGATCAGCTTGTTAAACCTATCAATTAACAGCCTACTATTTAACCATGGTCAAATATTGGATATTCCAGCAACCATGCGCAGATGTAGGTGATGGCCTAGCTTTTTTATTGCAACATGGTGACATCTGTTAGCAAACTTACTGAAGTGTCTTGTTTCAGAGTAGCAGCCGTGTTAGTCTGTATCCACAAAAAGAACAGGAGTACTTGTGGCACCTTAGAGACTAACATTTATTTGAGCATATGCTTTCGTGGGCTAAAACCCACTTCATCGGATGCATGCAGTGGAAAATACAGTAGGAAGATATATACACACACACACACACACACACACACACACAGAGAACATGAAACAATGGGTGTTACCATACACACTATAATGAGAGTGATCAGTTAAGGTGAGCTATTACCAGCAGGAGAGAGAAAAATTTTTTTGTAGTGGTAATCAAAATGGCCCATTTCCAGCAGTTGACAAGAAGGTGTGAGGAACCATAGGGGGAAAAATAAACATGGGGAAATAGTTTTACTTTGTGTAATGATCCATCCACTCCCAGTCTTTATTCAAGCCTAATTTAATGGTGTCCAAATGTCTTGATTACTTACTTTACTACAAGCTAATGACATCTGATGGGGAAAAGGTGAACTAACTGAAAGTTGATCATCTTAATTGGCTGGAATCTTCTAGAACAAACATTATACATGTATCTATTTATATACCAGGCCATCATTGTTCATGGTGGTCTACAAAGCGCATTAAACGAGTTAAAAGACATGGTCCCTGGCCCTGGTCAATCTAAACTTCCAAGACAAACCTACAGAAATAAATTCAGAAGAGGCTGGAGAAGGGAAAGGAGTGTTCAGTCATTAAACCTCCTCCTCGAACACAAAGAAAAGATGCCTAGCCATCAAACGTCCTCCCTAAACAAAAATATCACAGCTATTAACCCCACTGCCCTCAACACGAACAACCCATGTTATAGGCCTATGTAAATAAACCCCCACTTCTCTCCCTCAAATATCCCCTCCATCAACTCCCCCCCACTTATCTCCAACCAAACCTTGCTGATAAATATGGAAAGTTCTGTTAATGGAGGTTTGTGACATCACATCTCTGTAGAGCCCCTCCCCTTCCCCTTTCCGCTCTGTTCCTTTTTCTACTGCTGCTTATGAGCCTGTGTGTTTGCTGTAGGAAGAAGGAGCCGACTGCCCACCTCTACCTTCATGTGATCTGGGAGTCTTTAAAGGTCCTGGGAGGGGACAACATGCCCAAAAACATTTTGACTGGATGGAATCTTCCAATCAGCAGCGCTTAGAAAGACTGAATAGCTACTGGTTGATTAAAGTTCAAGAGATATTTCATAACTGAGACAGCAATCCAGAAATAGTGAGACATTAACAATAGTAATATCATAAATTATGCAGAGTTGAGGAAAGCCAAAATATTTTTATATATATTTTTAATAATTACTAGACATGAACATGGAAACACTGTTAAAGCAAAGTGCAAGTTATGCTCTCTTGATATCAGACAAATGTAGATAGAATAGAGAACCCTCACTTGAGGAATTTTTGTGATGTGTCCAGCTACTGTCAAAAGATTATAGGCAAACAGCAAGGAAGAGTAAACGGGTCTACATCGAAGTTTGTTTTCTTCTGTGTACTCTTCTACTTTGTCGTTGACAGCAGCATCATGAAGCCTGGTGTCTTTTGATGAATACGGTGATGTAAGTGGCAATGAAAATGATGCTAATTCCATTTCTTCATCTTCAAATAAGAATTTTGTTACTTTATTTGCTTCGGCATCAAAAACTCCTACTCCTGGAAAGTCTTCAGATGTTCATCAAATCAGTATCAAAAGTTTTTTTATATAGAATGTCCTACTACAAGAAAAACGAACTTACCCCTACATTTGCTAGAAGTAATTATGCCAGCAATACTCCATTTCATATAATCGAAAATCCTTATACACTAAATTTATTTTTGTAAGTTGCACCCAAAGGACCAAGAAAGAAATGGCTTGCAGAAGTCTTCTGAATGCCAAAGCAGAGGATGTGAAAAAAAGTTTGGTGTTCTTACCGCATAAGCGCCTCATGTACTTCTAGTGTCTGGAGGGATGGAACAATATTTGCAGTGAAGATGTCATCAACTTCATGGTGATAACCCCACAGCCAGTGTTTTATTTATTCCAATGTGTAACTGAGCTGACCAGTTAAAAAATATAATTAGTGAATTGGGTCCACAGAAGGTTATTTTTGTTGTGAACAACAACATGGCTAACATGAACACTACTTGAATTTTGCTGATGTGTATCCACAACTTGTGTTATGGATATGCTGCCCATATTATGCAGTTTTTCACTTGCAAAGTTGTAAGATCTTCAACATCGCATCACATGCTACAAGTGAAAAGCGCGGTCAAGATTTTCAAAAGCAAACAAGTACCAGCAAACATTTTTCAGCATCAGTTAGTATAGCACTCAGTTTCATTCACACTGAGTAAGCCTACTCTTACTCGATGGGCATCTTCTATTAAATGTCTTGAACTTCAAATATGCAAAAAGACTCTTCATTCAGCTGCTGTTGAAGAAGGGGTGGCCGGGTGTTCTCCCTGAGTAGTCTGCACTAACATTCTTGATGATGATGTCTTTTGGATGTGAAAAGACAAATTCATTTAACTGCTTGATACTGTAGATAAGTCATTTAGAATATGAAAAATAATAGTTCTGCACTGTCTGATGCCAAGAACAAGTTTCTCAATGTTAAGAAACATGCAAGAATACTGAACACAGTTCATTTACAAAAGTGGAAGAGAATGAGAGAGAAGAAAATATCACCAAAAAAAAAAAAAATCAAGTGATCACTCTCGCTCATAATACGGCCTACCTTCTGGATCCATGCTTCCAGGGCCAAAATCTGACCATGAATCTGATTCAGCTTGTGATCTCAGAGTGACTGTTGCAAATGTTAAAGGAAATACAAACAAACAAGCAATGATGATGGAGACAGCAAAATATAAAGCAAAAAAAAGCCCAGTCAGTTCTAAAACAATGCAAAGTGCACTCCCAGCAGCTGAATATAAAAACAACATGCTCCATCATGAGGGAAAGGGTTGCGTCCTCCTCATGTTCTTGCTACAGTGGCAGATATTCTTTTAACACATGCATGCGCTACTGAATCTGCGGAACAAAACTGGTTGGTTTAGGGAATCATCATTCAAGAAACAGAAACAGATTGAAGACCTTCACTGCTGGGAAGCTGGTGATCATGTATCACAAAATATGATTAAAGAAAGAACAGATGAAAAGTTCATCTGAAGAATATTAAGTTAAGAGGGAAAATGAGTTACTGATTAATTTGATAACAAAGATATAGATGAAACAGTTGATGCTTAATGATGAAAAGATAATGAACAGCACGATGCTTGAAGAGCTGACCTGTTGCCAACCTAGTCAATTTTAAATGGAATTATGCTTTTTTTCCTTTTTTAGTTGCTGTGTTTGTTTTATTTCATTTTTCTTTTGCAATTGTTCAATCTTGAATAAGGTTCATATTTAAACATTAACCTAACATGGCTAAAAAAGGTAAACTTTTTTTTTTGGTGTGAAATTCACTATTTCACATTTATCTGAATTAAAATAACTAATTGTTTTTTGGACATAGGCATAACTATCTAAGACTAAACCTACTGCAGACTATAAAGTCTTACTCTTGTTTGGTACTGCTGTATTAACTAAGGTCCCAAAATTAGGAGTTGTTACTATTTAAGAATTGCCCAGGTATCAAAGCCTTTTAGAAAGACAGAACAGACAGCTAACAGAATAATAACCTAAGGTCTAACAGCTAGAGTTGCTGCAGCCTTTCACAAGATTGTGAAGAGACTTCCCTTTTTCCCTATCTGTGAATAAGTAAATGAATTAAAATATTAAATTAATATCAAACATTGATATTATATGTGCCATATACAGTAGTAAAACAGTGTCAGCTCCTGCTGCGAACGATAACTGAGCTGAAAGCTGAGCAAAGGTCTGGTGATAAGTAATATACAGACTTTCTCCTTGACGATGACCTAAGTCAGTCAATTGACCAGTTCCTAAAACCGAGTAATTAGTAAAGGAAGTGCACGTACTTGTGTGTATGTTTTAAAGACTATCAGAGAGTTAGTGTCTGTCTTTATTTTGTAACGTTTAAATCAAAGATTGCTGTAAAGTAGTTTTAAAACTGAACAAGTTACTGTTATTAACTAACATGACAGAGCACTGCATATGTCTATCACAGTTAATATTTCATACTGCCTTTCAAGTTCTAGTTGTATACAGACATAAAATGAGACCAAATGTGCAAGCTTTTCGAACTGCACTGAGTCTGTCATAAATGTAGGAGTTTATGTTAGATAGTTAGCAGTGATCCTAGGGCTAATTTCATTAATTAGAAAAACAGGTCACGTGGACTGAATACTGTAGATTCGTGTTTCTCAAACAGGGGGTCCACTGGCCCCACTGATCAACTTCTCCCCCTCCCTCCCAGTGCCTCATGCACACTGGGGAACAGCTGTTCAGCAGCCTGTTGGAGGTCCTGAGAGGGCGGGGACATGGCATGCTCGGGGGAGCGGGTGGAATTATGTCTGGGTCCCTCGGCACTGCTGATCAACTCCTCTCCCTCCCTCCCAGTGCCTCCTGTGTGTTTCTGAAATGCCTTTTCACTGACTGCCCCCACCTCAGCAAGCACACCTGTCAGACAACCTTCGTTGCGTGCAACTGCCCAACCAACCACACACTAGATGCACTCCTACCAGGAGCAGACAGGAATTATTGGATCTCCTGGGTTTACAGGGAGAGGAGTTTGTGCAAGCACTGCTATGGTTTAGATGTAGAAATATGAACACCTATGAGAAGATTACACAGGAGACACATGCAGAGGGGTACGACAGGGATCAGCAGTGGTGCCATGTGAAAAAGAAAGAATTCCGCCAGGGATGGCTGAAGGCCAGTGAGCGTAATAATAGATCTGGTGCTGCCCCACAGACCTGCCGCTTTTACAACCAATTGCATGCCATACTTGGCAGCGAGCACCCTGCAGACCACTATGGATACCTCAGAGGAGCCTGTGACAGACACTCCTGATGTGGACAACTAATAGGAAGAGGAGGAGCAGGTGGTGAGGCTTGTTAGGTGGCAAGGGACTCCAACCATACCACAAGCCAGGAGCTGTTTGAGATTCTGCTAGTCTAGCCAGTCCTGTCTGGTGAACATAGATGAGCCTAATGTAGGGGAAGGAAGCTCAGCTAAGTGTGTGCACACACTTTTCCTTAGAATGTTTAAATTTAAAAATGGCCCATGGACCACCCCCAAGTTAAGACAAAGGTATAGACCTTTCACTGTTTATTTGCGCAAGACGAGGTAAAAAGGTACAAACAGAGGCAGAGTTGGCATCTGCTTTTCATTCTGCTGTTGGATTGTGCAGCTGAGGGCCAGGCAGTGCACTTTGCTTATGGTTAGTAGGTATGTCCCTTTTATCTTCCTGAGAGATCTCAATGAAACTTTCATGGAGATACTCCGCAATCGTCTCCCAAAGGTTTCTGGGGATTGCGGCATTGTTTCTTCTTCTGCTGTAGGACACTTTCCCACGCCACTCGGCAATGAGTTTGGCTAGCACCACTGCAGCATATGGGCTACAGGCACAGGCAGCTTCAGGACAGCAGTAGCAGCTGTGTTCTCTGTGCCTTTGCAAACCTCAGGAGTGAGATATCAACTAAAATCACCGCTGCCTGTGGAAAACAGTGCCAGTAATCAGTGTTACTGCCCTATACTCATGGAATAGGGTCTGAAGTTTTATCGCTTCATGCAACAGAAAATCCTTCCTACTCCTCACCCTTGCTCTGCCATACTTGCTGGGTCTGGAGAGCACTGCAGTGCTGAGGCAGTCCAAAGCTGAAGTGTCTCAATAAGCATTTCTTATTAAAAGTGTTTATGGGAATAAAGGAGGGGATTTTTTAAACTTATTTATCCCTTTCCATGGTGATTGTTAATCCAATGGTACATATGTCTGTTTTTAAATCAGCAGCTTCTGGCATGGCAAATTTGAGGGGTGCCCCCTCCATGCTCGCAGAACGCCTCACACTCATGAGGAGAAAGAAGAGGACTAGGGAGGACATGTTCAGCAAAATTACGTGAGCTACTGCTGCACTGGACTGTGAACAAAAGGGCTTGGAAGGCCAACATGACCGACAGCAGGAGAAAGAGGACAGGAAAAAGGCCCAGGAGTCCCAGCAAGACAAGGAGACGGAAACACAACTGCACAGAATGGGTCTTCTCCAGCAGCAAACCAAATGCTTCAGACCCTGGTTGACCTACAAGTCCAAAAATCCAAGAATCTCCACCCTTTGCTGTCCTTGGAAAACTCCACAGTCGCCACTCCCTACACCTCCCCGCCCCCCAACATACCACAAGCCGTCACAGGCAGAATCCTTACCCCCTACACCACTCTATGCCAGGGGACATCAAGGAAAACCACAGCTTCACATACACCAACCGTGTGGTTCTCACAGGTCAGGTTATGTCTAGCCACAACCAACTACATTTGTGCACTCAAATAGACAAAATGTTTACTCCCTTTCTAATTTTAAATTTTCACCCTTTTAATTTATGTTAACAGTTTGTATAACATTCCTCCCCCCCACCACCAAAATATTGATTTTCTGCACTGTTTCCCCCACCCCCCCCGCCCAACTCAATGAAGTTCTATTTTTGGAGAATTAAACTTTCTATTGGTTTACAACAAATATTTCAGAGTGCATAGAAGCAGACAAAGCAAACAGTACATGAAAGATACACACCAAGCACCACATAAAATTCATAGATTCAGGAAAAACCTGCACACTTATAAATGCACATCAAACACGACAATTCTTAGCAGCACCCAAAGCTCCAGGCCCAAGGAACACTCCAGCACAGAACACTACTGTGACTGACTGTTGAAATGCTCTTTCAAAGCCTCCCTCAAATGCATAGTTCCACGTTAGGCTCTTATAATAGCTCTGGCATCTAGCTGTTCAATGTCAGGAGACACATGTTCCACTTCCACCCAGGCGGCAGCTTTTCCCTCTTTGCCTCACATATATTATGCGGGATGCAACAGAGAGCTATAACCACTGCAATATTTTTCTTACTGAGATCCAATCTAGTGAGTAAACTCCACCAGCATTCCTTCAATCTAGCAAAAGTACATTCAATGGTCATTGTGCACCTGCTGAGCTGATAACTGAATCTTCCCTAGGTGCTGTCAAGGTGGCCAGTGTACGGCTTCATGAGCTAGGGGAACAAGGGGTAAGCTGGGTCCCCCAGAATCACTTCTGGCACTCCAATATTCTCAATGGTAATCCACCAGTTGGGAAAGAATGTTCCTGTTGTAGCTTTCTGAAGAGTACTGTGTTCTTAAAGATGCGAGGGTCATCCAGCTTCCCTGACCAAACCACATCAATAGGTGAACCAATACTGGTTATTCATCAAGGCTTGCATAACCATAGAAAAGTAGCCCTTTCTGTTGATGTACTCTGTAGCAAGGCAAAATAGGGATATGCATGCCATTTATTGTACCATTGCAGTTTGGGAAACCCATTGCTGCAAATCCATCCATTATGTCCTTCTGCACGCTGCCGAGAGGCACAGTCCTGCATAGCAGATGATTAAAGGCCCTAAGCACTTGCATGACAATGGTCCCCACTGTGGATTTTCTAACTCCAAAATTATTTTACACTGTCTAATGGCAATCTGGCATTGCAAGGCTAGAGTGCAATCTTATTCATTTCTCCACTGTCAATGCAGCTCTCATTCTGGTGCCCCTGCACTAGAGGGCTACAGTGAGCTCAGCTCAGATCCAGGAATGCGGCCTCTCTCATCCCAAAGTTCTGCAGCTACTGATGGTTGTTCAAATCCTACATTACAATGCCACCTTGCCAGTCAGTGCTCATTTCTCGTGCCCAGAACCGGAGCTCCATCTGAAGCTGCTCTGTGAATGCCACCCAACAACCTTGAACGTCCCTCAGCAATCTGTTGTTGAAGAGATCATCATGTCCCCCTTTGCTGAAATACTCCTCTGGGTTTGCAAATACAGGAAAATTGTGCGTCCTGTATTTGCAACGTTCATTCATGAGATAATGCAGAGCTCTGTGGACTCCATGCTTCTGTCAAAGATAGCAGGTACCAAAAAGTGCCAAGCAGGTTGGTAAGATATTTTCTAAAAGGCACAAAAAAATATTGGTTATGGATGGAGAAAGTTGCATGCTGGGACCTTGACCACTAGTTCCCAGAGATACCTGGGCTAGTCTTTCTAGCCAACAAAACATGAAAATTTCCTGCAAGACAATGCACAACATGGTGGTGTGTGACACACTGGTATACTTACCCTGAGTGCACTGCACTTTACAACAACAAAGGCACTCACGGTGGGTATGTTACATCAACGCAAGCAGCCAAGTGTGCATGCGCCTGAGTGATTTATGCGGCGGTATGCCAACATAGCTTGCGTTGACCACAACTTGTACTGTAGACATGGCCTTATTAAAAAATCTAAAAAGACTCAGCCTCTCAAGATAGTAATAGAGTATAAATGTTATTTTCTATTGAGGTTATATAATTTAATTCTGAAAACCTGAATGGCTAAAATTAGAAAATTTATAATAACCAATCATAGTCCAATACTATTTTTGTCTTCTCATACTGTCTACTATTATTTGCAGTTAAGGATAGTTAATAAAACTTTATAAAACTAAATTTAGCTTTCACGCCCCTTTTATATAGTTAAGCAACTGAAACTAAAAGAACTCTAAGAGGTGGTACAGGTAATCAGTTGCTTAATTAAGGTTTGTTCTACATCTTATCTTTCTTATACTGTTATAAAAAATTAGTGCTTTAAAATGTATGACTTTTTTGATATTTGACAGTATCTGACCAATGTTTGACTGTTTATTACTGTAGTCAAATGTTCAACCCTAAAATGGTTTCCTGCCTTCAAGTCATGTTCAAAGGCCGGTTCTACCTGGGGGGGAAACGATCTAAGTTACGCAATTTCATCTACGTGAATAACGTAGCTGAAGTCGACGTACTTAGACTTACCGTGGTGTCTTCACCGCGGTGAGTCAACTCCGCCTGCGCCTCTTGCGGCGGTGGAATACAGGAGTTGACGGGAGAGCGCTCGGGGATTGATTTATCTAGACTAGACGTGATAAATCAACCCCCGCTGGATTGATCGCTGCCCACCGATCCGGTGGGTAGTGTAGACATACCCAAAGAAAACTATATACTCAGGGTTTAAAACTCTCTCTCTCTACTACTGAAGACTAGTCTACACTAGAATCACTACAGAAGCTGCGCTGCTGTAGCGGATCTGGTGAAGAAGCTATAAGCTGACAAGAGAGCTCTCCTGTCGATTTAAAATTACTCCACCTCCATAAGAGGCAGCAGCTATGTTGGCAGGAGAAGCTCTCTGACTGACACAGTGCTGCCTACACCGGTGCTTAAGTCAGTGTAACTTACGTTGCTCAGGGGTAGAGTTTATTCACTGAGCTACGTAAATTATACCGAAGTGGTAGTGTAGACAAGCCCAAAGAGACCAGCGTGTGGCACACGCACCTACTGAAGGCAACATCAGCTGATGCCTGAATATCCAGTTTGTAAAATTTTAAGGTATGAATAGATGTGACCAGGTAGCTATTCTAGAGATCGTTTCACATGGTGTATAAAAATCGCCCAGGAGGTTGCTACTGCCCTTTATGCTGGTTATGGGAAAGGGAATGACCTATAGGGCTGAGTGGATTGATTTAAATAAATTTTGAACTTGATTTGCATTTGTACTTTTTAGTTTCTTGAAGAAAGGCAGACTCTCATTGGTTGGTAAACATTAAACCATGTTGATCTGTAGCTAAATATATCCTTAAAACCAAATCTTGTACTACTATTTGCTAACCACGAGGATACATTATATCTATATACTAGGGCTGTCAAGTGATTAAAAAATTAATCGCAATTAATCGTGAAATTAAAAACATTAATAGTTATTAATAGCAATGTTAAACATTAATAGAATACCATTAATTAAAATATTTTTGGATGTTTTCTACATTTTCAAATATATTGATTTCAATTATAATACAGAATAAAAACTGTACACCTCTCACTTTATATTTATTTCTGATTACAAATATTTACACTGAAAAACCCCCAAAAGAAATAGTATTTTTCAATTCAACTAATACAAATACTGTAGTGCAATCTTTCTGGTGACATTGTAAATAAGAAGTGGGCAGCATTATCTCTCATAAATGTAAAACTTTTTTCGTCTTAGTGATTGGCTGAATGATAAATAGGACTGAGTGTATTTGTAGGCTCTAAAGTTTTGCAGTGTTTTGTTTTTGAGTGCAGTTATGTAACACACACACACAAATCTACATTTGTAAGCTGCACTTTCACGATAAATAGATTGCACTACAATACTTGTATGAGGTGAATTGAAAATACTGTTTTTGTTTTTCATTTTTACAGTGCATATATTTGTAATAAAAAATAATAAAGTGAGCAGTGTAGACTAAAAAATGTAGAAAAAACACCCAAACTATTTAATAAATTTCTATTGGTATTCTATTGTTTAACAATGCGATTAAAACTGCAATCATTCAAAATTATTTTTTTAAATCACATCACGTGAATTAACTGCAATTAATCGACAGCCCTACTATACACATTTATTTAAGCAATTATATATCTTAGCAGATTTATTCAGATTCTTAATTTTTACAGTTAGAAATAATGAATGATGCATTTCTTATTTACTAGATAAGGATTAATTTTTTACTCTTGATTTGTGTAAAGCTGCATTTGGATGAAAACTGGAATTCATTTAAAATGCACGGCATTTTAATTTTTATTAGTAAAATAAAACTACCTTAGAGGTGTTGGATACCTAAGAAAAAAGTAGGTTATCAAAACATGTTTTGCATTTTAAATGGATACATTAAACAAAGGAAGAATTATCTGTAGTTAGTGATTTGAACTGATTGTTTCTGGTCACCTTGTCCGTCAAGATTTTAAAACTAAGATCTTATTGTCTCACACTTTGTTTCTATTTGTAGATTGGAAAAAAAAGGAAACAAACTCTTCTTTTTGCTCAATTGCCAATTGGATTCTTAAATTTGAATAAACTAGTCATTGAATTGAACTAGATGAAGAAACTGAAAATAAAGAAAATATGCTCTTTGCACCTGCAGAAGAAGCTAGTGTTGTCAAAGTTGGTCTATCACTACAACAAACTCTGATTTCAGGTGTTTAACCAATGCCCAACACCATTTCAATGGCGTAACTTTCTTTAAAACTCGACAGCAAATATATACCGCTTGAATGTTTCTATTTAATTTAAATGATTTTAATAGATTATAGTAAAAAGAAAAATTAAATACGATGATTTTTATCCAAGCTGCTTATAGAATTAATGGATGCACCATCTCAACAATCTTGAAATAGGAGATTTGACCTCTTTTCTTTAGGTGCCCGATGGCAGAAAATAAATACAGCATTAGAACTGATGTGTGATTGAGACAGATCCTCAGGGCTCTAAGATTAGCTAACATATACCAGAGCTCCTCTCTTGGGTGAGATGGTTTTAGACAAGAGGGGCTCTTAAAAATTGTGTTAATTTTTGGGATAAAGGTCAATTTGTTTGGGGGGAAAAAAACCTTATTGTGGAATATGCAGTACTGTTCTCAATTTCAGAGCCCAAGCTCTGACACCTCTTGGGGGGAGGTGATGGTAGCCAGGAAGGCCACTTTGATGGACAGGAAATACAAGGGTATCTTTCAGATGGATTCAGAGAGGTGCTGAGTCAGATTAACCAAACTGAGGTCCCATAGCAGTGCTCGATGAATCTTTATATCATCCTTTTAAGATTTTCTCTGAGGAAATGCTTCATATTCCACTGTAAAGAGATCCTCTTTCTGCCTGTAGAGGAAAATATGCTAGAAAATGCAGCCACTTGATATTTTAACGTTGAAGCTGTGAAGCTCTTTATTAGACCCTACTGAAAAAATTTGAAGGTCTGTGATATAGATGGTGACGGAGACATACTATGTTTCTTGCATCACTGCTTGAATGTCTGCCAAGTTCCAGAATTGAAAAAAATAGTGGAAGCTTTTCTAGATACCAGCCGAGTTGAGACCATGCCTTCCACGTAGCCTCTCGCTTTCATGCGTAACTGCTCAAAAGCCAGGCAGTTATTAAATACTTTGGCTCTGGGTTACAAAATCAGTCCCTGAGAAAACAGATCCTGTCTTAAAGGGTGGATAATGGGAATGGAGTCCTCACTGGGATCAGAAACGTTGGGCTAACTCACCCAATACAGAGCCACTAATACTATCTGTGTTTATTCCCTCCTGATCTTTGCCTATTGCTCTTGGATATCACTTTTCAGAGAAAAGAAGGAGACACCTCACGGCTTGTTCATGATGCAAATAGACCTCTCTCTGGTAATCCAAATTTCCTCATTAGAAACTGAAAGATTTCTGGATGGAGAAACCATTTTGCATGATCTAGCTGTTCCCTGCTTCGCCAGTTGGCTGTGATGTATTTCTTTCCTTGAATATGTAGAAATCTGCTGGACTGGAGGTTTTGCTTCACTCAGGAAGCATCAGAATGTGGACTGACCTTTGCAAGGATGACCACCCCTTTCCAGCCTCCTTATTGATGGAGGCCATTGAACTGGTGATTTCTGTCATGATTAGAGGGAGTTGCTCACTCATAGGGAGAAGGCCAAGTCCAGAACAAATTGCACAAAGTTCTAATCAATTTTTACCATTTCCTCTCCTGCATATTCAAGTGCCCAGTATTTAATTAATCTCTGTGTGAGCTCCCTATCCCTAGAGGCTGGCATCTATGCTGGTTTAGAAACGGTAAGAAAATCCCTTCTTGAAACAATGTGTGCTAAGCCACCATCTTAGACTATTAGTCTAAGAAACTGGACTCTCCAGATGGGATGAATTAAGATGTGAAGAAGGTAGACTGGACCACTAATGGATCACATGTACAGACTAAAGGTTTTAAGATCCAGATTTGACCTAAAAAATGGGGTGTAGGGGAAGGTTGTCTTTCTAGATTGCTTTAGCTTTAAGTAATTCTTTTTGGAGTTTTTATAAAAGCATTTTTACTTTATCTGCTCACTTTCCAGCCTCAGCTAACAAGCCATTTCCAGAGCTGTGCTGTCAATAATCCTGGTGCAGGAACAAAGTTGTTGTTACAGAATGTTATGACTAGGATTGGACAAAGACTTTTGAATAAGGCTTGTTACAAATGGATTAGCAAATTAATAATAAAAATAAGTATGACTTGTTGATTTAAGGATATTTCCTTTGTATATTTTGACAATTTGTGTTTAAATGGTTTAAATCTTTAACTTTTTGAATCTCAATGCCTCATTAAATAATTGTCTTACCTCCCCCCCATAATTTCCCACAACTGTGAAAATTGTAATTGATAAAAATACGAGCTTAGAATACATAATCTCTCAACTGTGAAAAGTAGATTTTTATCAATCTAAAATACTTAAAAAAATAAACATCCACATAATCAGTCAAATATTTAAAATATATAAAAATTAAATTCTGCAAAGCCTAGGTATGACAACATATACAATCAGAATGCTGTTTTCACCTCCATTCATAGCACAAGTAACATAATGGAGAGAAGACAGACTTTACATGGGTTTTTATGCCATCCACGTTTCTTTTCATTACAGCTTAGTATCTTTTGTTTCTTCAAGTATTTGTAGATTAAAAAATATATATACAATTATTTTCAAATCTACTTTCAGTTAATGTCTCTACTTCTGTCCTGTTGCAGTTAACTCATGATTAACTCAAAAAAATTAATCACAATTAAAAACATTTATCGCAATTTTAATCGCGCTGTTAAACAGTAGAATACCAAATGAAGTTTATTAAATGTTTTGGATATTTTTCTACATTTTCAAATACTCCGATTTCAATTAGAACACAGAATATATAGTGTACACTGCTCACTTTATATTATTTTTGTTTACAAATATTAGCACTGTAAAAATGATAAACAAGAGAAGCAGTATTTTTCAATTCACCTCATACAAGTACAGTAGTGCAACTTACAAATGTAGATTTTTGTGTTACATAACTGCACTCAAAATCAAAACGCTGCAAAACTTTAGAGCCTACAAGTCCACTCAGTCTTACTTCTTGTACAGCCAATCACTAAGACAAACAAGTTTGTTTACATTTATGGGAGATAATACTGTCCACATCTAATTTACGTCACCAGAAAGTGAGAATAGACATTTGCATAGGACTTTTGTAGCCGGCATTGCAAGGTATTTATGTGCCAGATATGCTAAACATTCGTATGCCCCTTCATGCTTCGGCCACCATTCCAGAGGACATGCTTCCATGCTGATGACGCTCGTTAAAAAAATAAGACATTAATTAGTTTGTGACTGAACTCCTTGGGGAAGATTTGTATGTCTTCAGCTCGGTTTTACCCGCATTCTGTCATATATTTCATATTACAATAGTCTTGGATGATGACTCAGCACATATTGTTCGTTTTAAGAACACTTTCACTAAATATTTGACAAAACACAAAGAAGGTACCAATGTGAGATTTCTAAAGATAGCTACAGCACCAAAGTTTAAGAATCTAAAGTGCCTTCCAAAATCTGAGAGAGATGAGGCGTGGAGCATTCTTTCAGAAGACTTAAAAGAGCAACACTACAATGCGGAAACTACAAAACATGAACCACCAGAAAAGAAAATCAACCTTCTGCTGGTGGCATCGGACTCAGATGATGAAAATGAACATGCGTCGATCTGCACTGCTATGGACTGTTATCGAGCAGAAGCCGTCATCAACATGGACGCATGTCCTCTGGAATGGTGGTTGAAGTGTGAAGGGACATATGAATCTTTAGCGCATCTGGCATGTAAACATCTTGCAACGCCAGCTACAACAATGCCATGCGAACGCCTGTTCTCATTTTCTGGTGACATTGTAAACAAGAAGCGGGCAGCATTATCTCCTGAAAATGTAAACAAACTTGTTTGTCTGAGCGATTGGCTGAACAAGAAATAGGACTGAGTGGACTTGTAGGCTCTAAAATTTTACGTTTTATTTTTGAATGCAGTTTTATTTTGTACATAATTCTATATTTGTAAGTTCAACTTTCACGATAAAGAGATTGCACTACAGTCCTTGTATCAGGTGAATTGAAAAATACTTTTTTGTTTTTTACAGTGCAAATATTTGTAATCAGAAAAATATAAAGTGAGCAATATACACTGTCTCCTGTGTTGTAACTGAAATCAATATATTTGAAAATGTAGAAAACATCCAAAATTATTTAAATAAATGGCACTCTAAAAAAATTAATCGCGATTATTCGTGCGATTAATCGCACTGATAAACAATAATAATCACTTGACAGCCTCAGTAGAAACTCATCCAGATAGAAACCTTGCCAGCCAGTTTTATTCCTTCTCTAAGTACCAAATTATGTCAGAATACATTGTTCTACAATAAACACCTGTTCCCATTCACCTAAATAAAAAACTATGAGAGTGAACTGGCAAAGTTTTCCTTTTTTGGGGCTGGTTCTGAAAAGAAAAAAAAAAGATCATATGCTTCCATTGCTATTTACAGTCATTAGAAAAACAAACATTCACTTGAGGCAATGTTCTAAAACCAAGGAAGAAACTAAATCTTCAGAAGATATACTGGAGCAGAACAGAAGGTATACCTACATTTTTCCCAATTTCCAAAAATATTACCAGATCATCATTTTCTATCACTAATGGCTGAACTACACTGTACTGTCTTGGAAACTTATAGTATGTTGAGCACATTAGAGCACGCTGTGCCGCCTCACATCTAATCCAGAAACTATTTTTGTGAAAAAGAAATTAATCATACTCCTAACAACTAGCTGATATGTTCAGCAATGGAAAGTTATAAACTTCCAGCATGAGTCAAGTAGACACTGACAAGCTTATCAAAAACTAGAAATATTGCAGAATAGGGGCACAGCCTTATCGTATGCCATTAGAAAAACTTTAATTACCGCTGGACTACAGACGTTGATTTTGTTGCTAGTACCATTGAAATCTGTTTTATTATTGTATGTTGCAGTACTTCATTATCAGAATACTATTATAATGAAATTCCTCTTTAGATTTATAGAACAGTTATGGAGACATAGATAAAAGTGAAAACGACTATAAGTGTTGAATTTTTATGTTGACTGCAACAATTTCCATCAGAAACCTGAATGTTGCAACCAATATATTCTGCTAATGCAATGAAATACCTGAATCAGTTAAAACATCTTTGAATTAAAGAAAAAAAATCTGCTATTCTTCCATATTCAATATGTATTTTCACACTCTTAAGTAGATGAATAACTATTTCTCCAAAACCATTTTACAAGAAATAGAAATTTAGATGTACTCTTGGTATCTGTTAGCTACACAGATTACTTACAAGATCAGCGTATTTCTTGCAGAGAGCTGCCAACTTTTCTTCTGGAGTAGAAAGTGTGTTCAAGGCTTGCATCAATAACAGTACTTCTTTTCCTATGGATGAAAAAAAATTAAATACTGAAAAAATCCTATAAAAGCTTTTTCTCTGAAAAGAGTTCTGTATTAATGATGATCCAGAAGGTTTTTAATGGCATGTTAGTTTAATAGCTGTATATTGTTTTACTAGAGAATAGCAACACAAGTCCCTAAAAAACAAGGAATTCATATAATTAGCTTGCTGTTTGTAGACTTGTATAACATGTAGGGTGGTAGTATATTTAATCCAACTGCAGTATGCACAGAGCCTTAGACCACAAGAATTCTTTGACTTTCATAATTTCTCTTTCAGAAGATACAAACCAAGAAATATCGGATACACTTTTGAAACCAGAGATCTAAAATTCAGATTTTGTTATGACATACAGAAATAGTCATCAGCTAAAAGTGGTCTGATATACAGACAGTCATCTTCAGTGTATGTAACCAAACAATGCAGCATCATAGTCTTTAACAACCAGAAGTTAGACTAATCGGTTTATTTCCAATGATTAAACTGAGTGAAATGCAAGAAGTAAAACAACTTGTGACTAGTGGATTAGATTTTTTACAACATTAACATATTAACAGGTGAGGGACTTTTTAATATTAATTTTAACCAGTGACCTTTTAAAACATGTTCTCCCATTTCCCCCCAACACACATCATGATAAGGAGGACAAAATGCCATTTGGCAACAAAACTAAAGCTCCTGGGAATAACTCAGAGATTGCCAGAGTAAAATGTGAAGCCAATTTTTAAGGAAACATTAAAACCACTATCTTTTTCAAAACACAGAACTTGCTGTAATTTAGAAGCCAAATCCTAAAACAGCGCATACCTAAGGTTTTCTCTTTGTTTTTTTCAGTCTCCGGATCTTGTTGGCCATCAGGTGGCTCAGTACGGGCTTCTTCTCTCCCAGGAGTCTCCTCACGTGATTCTTGAGTACAGTACGTTGAACCCACTGGCTTTCTATTTTTTGTGATATAATCTTCGTCTTCCAATGCACCTGTACTTTCTATGCCATCACAATTGGACTGCAGATGTTGCAAAGTTGTGTCAGATTCAATGCATTTGCTGTTCATCAACTGATCCTGGGTATTCATTCCGATCTCACAAATTCCAGCTTCACCTGTTGTACCAATCATAAACTAGAAAAGGGGAAGAAGTAATCAGATAAGTTACCAAGTAAATTTTTCTTGAAGTAAAAAACCTCTACTCTATTTTCAGTATACATAAACAAGAATCCAAAAAGCTACTGTATCACTAAGTTGAACTGCAAACTGTAGTCAATACTTTTAGAAAAACTAATATTGTATGTATATAAAAAGCAATTTTGCTTTTCACTGATTGCAATATGTAAAAATGACCAACTTACCCCCAAATATTTAAGGAGTAATGCAGGCACTACACTTGACAATAATTCTCTCATAAGAAAGTAACCTGAAAAATTTAGGTACACAGGACTCCAGCCTGTTTTTTTTTTTTTAAACTCATGGAGCAGGTGAAGTAGTTACTACCCGGAGACACTCCCCAACACACAGAGTATGTCACTGAAACATCACCCTGTTAAGGATGAATCAAGCTAAGATTTATCTTCAATGGCTTGTCATTCCAAGAAGTGTAGTATTAGAAGAGTTACATGCTAAAATTATATTTCCATGCTAACTTTTTATTTGTGAGAAAGCTATAGTGTTCTAGCAGCTTTGACTAGAGTATTAAAATAAGCACACAGCTGTTCCATTGGTCAAAGTATATGGAATCAAATGAAAAATACTGTCAGACACAGGAAGCAGGAGTATTAAGTTAATTTTCAAGTAACAACACTCAAATAGGACCCTCAAAAAATTTAATAAATTATGAACCAGCCTATACCCTATATTCAAAATGTGATACAATCTAAAAATTACTGAAAAATCAGAAAGTCAAATATATTTAACAATTTCAAAAATACATACACATGCATTAAAAAACACAAACTTACTGACCTTTGCATCCCCAGAGTCAGTTTGAGAAGCTGTTTTTCCCAATTTAGTAAAACAAATCACAGAATATATACTCAAATGCAAGAATGCTGAACCCACACTTAGACGGTCCTTGATTACAGGTGAGACTAAAGTACAAAGCAGATGGACGCCATCCTGTATACTCTGCAGCACCAGTAAATGCCAGCAGCATAACTTTAATGATGTCTGACAGCTACTTTATGATTCAATTTCAAAGATTAAAGATATTAACATTTCAAATAATAGTTCAAAAATGGAACGAGGAAACATACAGGAGGGAGAGAGGAAAGAGGAGGATGAAACAGGACATTTTTATAATTTGAAGTGTTTAAAAATGCTGCTGGAAAATACATGGTGGAACATGAATGTTATGACTTTTGTAAAATAAAAGTAACCAAGTTAGCAAGACACACTACTAAGCTGATTAAATTAAAAAGAAACTGATATTAAAACTCATGCTACACAAAACATAATTAAAAATATGGAGAAGGAGCAAGAGTATGTGCATTTTCCTCTTCAAAGACATATTTAATCTTTCTGAAAATATTACAGTAGCAAAAAAAATCACATACTAATTGGCTCTGGGTTTAGAGTATTAAGACACGTTGTCTGTAATTCTGTGGGTAGACAATGCCATCTCTGTAATATTCATAAAAATCTGGCTCAAACTGATATGAAGTTCAGAAGAATGTCAGCACCTAACTGGAAGGTAAGCTGTAGTTCTCTCTGGCGACTGGTCTATGCTTAAATCTACACTTGTGAGACATAGTTCTCTTGGTGCCATACTGAAACCCACTGTGGACCTCTGGAATTGAACAGATGGTGGCCACACCCTTAACTGTAAGTCTAAACGCAACTACTACTACCAGTGAATTCTCTCATCCATGAAAAAAACAGACATAATCAGTCACTATAAACATTTAAGGATAGACAATATCAGAGCCTGAATATTCTAACCTGTATGCTCTAATCAAGAGCCAGGCCAACATCTTGGCAAATGAATAGTTGGGACAAAAAATTCCTGCTTTTTATGATCATGCCATTACAACATGTATACATACTGGCTATTCAAGGGAATCATGATTGTAAAAGTAAATGTTCTTCCAAAACCCTTTAAAATATTTAAGTGAATTTTAGTGATGGAAAGCAAGAGTTTGACAGTAATGAAGTCTATTCTTCACAGCACAGGTACATGCTGGGTAGTAGCAATACAAGTTTCCCCAGACTGTCTCTCAAACCTAACTTGACTACCAATTTTAGGGGTGAGAAATAAGCCATGGGGTACAAAACGATACGGACTAACCAGCATGACATTTGCAAGGGTAAATGTCTCTCCAAGTTATTAGACATGTCCTTTTATATGTGCAGTGTTGCACTGGTATAAACTTAAGGTGTGACTTTAAACTGATTTTAAAAGGTTTAGAAATTGCAAAATGGGTTGTGTGCTACTCATTTTGGTTTTAAATCAGACTTATTCCAGACTAATTTGATAAGGAACAAGTTTTAAGATAAGTGTCTACACATGGGTTTGCACTTGTTTAAATAATCTGGTGCAAATTTCTCTGTAGAAAAGGCCATTTTCTTTTTTCACAAAAATGAGTAGAGTTGTTCAAAGAAATATAAGCTATCATTAACAGTATGCATCCACATATAATTCAACCTCTGCTTCCGCCTATGTCTTAAGAAAAAATAGAATCTTTGGTTTTAATGATATAATATCTGTCACTGTAATATTATGGTAAAGAGCCCTGAAAATGCCTATAATAAGAAAGTATTGGAGCATAAGCTTTCGTGGGTGAATACCCACTTCGTCTGACATCTGTTAGTCTATAAGGTGCCACAGAACTCTTTGTCGCTTTTTTACAGATCCAGACTAACACGGCTACCCCTCTGATACTATAATAAAAAAAATTCACAGGTCCAGCCATCAGCTATAAAACTAGTTAAACCTCAACCACACTTCTCATAGGCCGCATTAGGCATGTTTATTAATGGGATAATAATAAACCCTTTAACAATTAAGAACATAGTTATCTCATCTGTGCACAGAAACCAAATCAATTTAATCCATTTCTCATCTCAGGGCTAACAGACTTTGACAATTTCAGATCTACAAAATACCTTGTCAGTGGAATCTTTGACTTTGTAATGTCTAATACATTTCTGGACCGCTATACTGCTCATGTGTTCTCCAGGGCTGGGCCAGTGGCAGCTCTTGCGTTGTGCTCCGGGGCTGGGCTTTGTGACCTAGGATTCAGGGTCGCAGCGCCACTCCAGTTTGGCCCTCCACACCACTGACCATGTCAGAGGGGTGGCTGGGCCAAACCGGAGTACCGCTGCAATCCAGCACACCTCATCACATCTGTCTTGTCATCTTAGAGCCAGGCTGTAAACCCAAGTTTTATCTTGAATAGCTTTTAAAATATTTCTTGCCCAAAGAGATGGTGGGTGACAGACACTAGTTGAAATCAAGCCTGAAAAGGATGTATTTTGGGGAAGATCCAAGCCATAGTTTGAGCCTCAGGTTCGTGCAAAAATGTTAAAATAACATTTTGATGACCTTTAATTTTTGGACCACTAACCCTATCTCAGGCCCCCAGGAGGCATAACAAATCAAGACAATCGGAGTAAGTCTGTGGATTTCAGAGCACTTAGAAAAATTAACTCGTAAATGGTAATGTAGTCTCAGCCTTAATTATAGTGATGCTTCTGCCCCTCCATAATTGTAGACATTCACTGAGTGTGTTCTTCAACATGATCAAAGTAGTACAAATCACAGTGTGCACATATCACACTACAGGGCAGACACACAACTTGGGCAATTGTAAGTAAGGCTATAAATTTGTCGTGGCGGGGGGAAAAGTCATGGATAATGTGATTTTCCTTTTGTTCATGGTTTACCCCACAGCGGCGGCTCTTATCCTGCAGGATGGGCCTGGATCCCCACTAAATCACGTGCAGCAGGACAGGGATTCTGTTGCAAGCCAGAGTATTTGCATGCAGCCTGATGTCTGAGAAAGAGGGTCATTCAAGGTGAAATGCTGTCACCGTTGACCTGAGCAGCACCTATACGCTATAAATCTAAGTCCTGGTCTCAGCAGCTCTTTCCGAATATATGTTATACACATTAATTGCTCTCTGCCTGCATTCTCTACAGGGGATCCTTCTTGAAGCTTTGCCTTGACAGCAAAGTTTCTGCTTTAAGAGCCAATATTTCAAATTTCTCTAAAATCTAATGCACACTCAGATTTTACTTTAAAAAGGAAAATTTTATTTTATTTACAGGAAAAAAAGTGTTCATTAAAGAGGGAAAATGAAAGATTCGTGGCTGCTTACTAGAGAGTAATGTAATGACATGCTTCTCACCCATTTCCTAAACAGTGGGACTGAGTGTGATCAAAGAAAATAAATAGTTACAACTCTCATGAATACCAGCATAATCAAAGGGCATCAGGAAATGCATCCATAGAGACCCCTATTCTAAGAACCGGCATTTGTTCATATAGATTTATCATTAAAGACACAGTAAACAATTTCAACTTTCTATGTTTGTTCAATCTATATAAACCAAGCATTTACACTTTTATTCACCCCTCAAAGTGCTGCAGTTTTTGTGAAAAAGGAAATCTCTTTTTGCAGAAGTCTGTACGTGACTAGAAGGTAATGACCTTTTCTTTCAGTAATCCATGTCTGTCTCAACTGGAGACCGGATTACTGAACAGTCTTCTACATGGGTATTCCCCAAAGGTGATTTGGAAATTTCACTAAGCGCAGAATATGGCACATCAGTTGTTTAGCAATGCTTCTTACAGAAAACACATTACCCAGTTATTTGCACTGGCTTTATCTTGCACTGTTGGTCCAAGAGAGCCAGAATCCAAATACATTTAGGACATACTTCTTTCAAAGTTTTATTATCCCAGTCTTCTGGGAGGGTGACAGATTAAGAAAGAGATGCAGAAGATATTTGTTAGCAAAATCTCAGGTGAAGTTCACAATTAACCTGCAAGATCTGCAAAAGTTTTTGTTGTATGTTTGTCTAGAGCAATGAATAGCCACCTACACCTCTACCCTGATAGAACGCTGTCCTCAGGAGCCAAAAAATCTTACCGTGTTATAGGTGAAACCGTGTTATATCGAACTTGCTTTGATCCACCGAAGTGCGCAATCCCTCCTCCCCCCTCTCCCCCGAGGGCTGCTTTACCGCGTTGTATCTGAATTCGTGTTATATTGGGTCACGTTATATCGGGGTAGAGGTGAATTTAAAAATAAAAATAAGTAAAAATGAAAACAAGAGTGAAATTGGCTAGTTTGCTTTGAGTGCCAAGCTGATGAGCAACAAACAAATGGTAAAAGATCCCTTCATCTTAAAGTGCTTTGCAAGCTCTCTAGACACAATTATTTCAGATACCTGATATACAGCACTTCCAACAGCATGTTGTCTAATAAATGCTAATTCAGTATTAAGGCATAAGTACCATCTACTGAAATTACCATTATCAAATCCCAGGTCTCATCACCAGCTTCCAACTAGATTTGATGCTTCCAGGTTTAAGATCTGATAGGATCAGTCCAAGGTGGCATGTTTGCATGGATTAAGAAAGTTTTCAATAAGAGGAGATACATAAAACGAATAGTATGGAGAAGGCAGATCAGACTTTTTTTTACTCTGCCCCATAATACAAGAGCAAAGGGGAACTGATGTATTTAAAAGGCAAAAGTTTAAGAAAGAATAAGAGTAAATGTCTCTCTCTCTACACACTAAGCTGTGAAACTCACTACTGACAAGACAAACAGCTTAGTGTTTAAAAAAACCTGACTTTTTTTGAATAAGACTTATCTCCAGGTTAATTGGCCAGGATAAAGAGTTGTGCTTAAGGACATATGATAATCACTGGCTGGAGTCAGAAAGCAACTTCCCTTCTGGTCACCTCAAAGCTTTCAGGCACAGTATTTCACACTGCTCTCTAAACTTCTGAATTGATCAAGGAAAGGGTATGTATCAGATGATGAAAATTAGCCTTCACAAAAACAACAAGGAATCTGGTGGCACCTTAAAGACTAACAGATTTATTTGGGCATAAGCTTTCATGGGTAAAAACAAAACCTCACTTCTTCAGATGCATCTGAAGAAGTGAGGTTTTTACCCACGAAAGCTTATGCCCAAATAAATCTGTTAGTCTTTAAGGTGCCACCAGACTCCTTGTTGTTTTTGTAGATACAGACTAACACGGCTACCCCCTGATACTTAGCCTTCACAGTGCACTTCCCCACTTTCCTCAGAGTTATCATTTCAGGCTATCTACAGGCTTAAGCTGGCATCACTGCTACTCATTCACATTTTAAATGTTCTTAGAAAAGAGAAGGTTCAGAAACTTTTTTTTTTTTAAATAAAACTTAGATTCTCAAACACAACTGTATTGAAATCTAAAACATAGGCAATTAAGTTCACTGCGAGAGTCCACAGGACTCTACATGTAAGAAATTATACAGAAACCATATAAAACAGAAGGATGTCTGAAAGCTTAGGACTGATTGCTGGACAGAATTCAGTTTGCAGCAACTACACGGTTTATAGTCAAACTAAAATCTGATCTACCCTAAACTGTAACACAAGTCACAGGACATGGCTATGATACTGCTTATCATCTGACCAGATTATAATGACATACTTAAAAGTTATAGTTTAGTCAGGACCTACCTGTATCTTTGCACTTAGTTTAACATCACAGATTGCCCCAAAATACTGAGACACTAACTACCATCACACACCTCAAAAAATCTCTCTTCACAGTCAAGAGCTTGCAATTACCAACCCCCTCTCAAACCAAGTCTTTTAGGGGAAGGAAACAGAGGTTGCACAGCACACAGACAACCTGGTGCTTTGATAACCAAAAGAGACTGATAGCTCCTCTGCAACTGCTCTCAGAGCCCAGGAGACTAACTTATCAAAACCTGATAAATGCAGTCTCAACCCCAGAGGAAAGGCCAGAACCCATAATGGAACTTACTCAAGATGTCCATGTCCAAAAATGAGGCAGTGTCATATTTAGAAAATAGGAGTCAGTGAGCTGTGATGGTTACTATTCATCATCACAGAAGAGTTTGAAGCATGTGCCAAAGATTGAACCTCTTGTACTGTTCAATGTATACGGAATCATTTCTGGGTACCTTTATGTTGATACACCAGTCAAAAGACAAGTGTACCATATTAGTTCAGCCACTCCTTTGAAGGAATATTTGAATTATACTGCTCACTTGACAATCCTGTCTTTAATCCTGCCACACTTGCATTACTTTATGACTATACAAGAGCCTTGTCCTCACTAGGGAAAAAAAGGTGTTTTTAAAATGTGTCAGCTAATGCATTAAAATCCTAGTGTGTACAAGACAGTTCATAGTTTTCACACGTTAGTTGGTTGAGGTAAACCCTTGGCATCCCTTCCTCCCCTATGTTTACCTCACCCTGGTAACATGTGAAAACTATGCCTTGCCCACACTAAGATTTTAAATATATGGTAAAACACAACTTTTTTCCTATTGTGGACACACCCAAAAAGACTAGTTGCATGGTACATATTCCTGCAGGAGTCACCTAGATCCACAATCTTTTTGGCAATTTTGACTGTAACTTTTCCATAAAAATTCATGGGTCACATATCATAAAAAATTAAGTTGGGCATTTCTGACAGGTGTCTCTTCATCATGTGATATTATAACAGCAACTAATGTCCTTGTGACCACATTAGTTTACTGTAGCTCTTTTCAGAATGCTCTCATTAGGGCTTCTCTATTGCTTGCAGCTGTTCAAGGCTCAGTAGTATGAGCGTTCATCAGATTAGGCTATCGTGATCACACTACTATGCACATTTTTTTTTTTTTTTTAAACACAGACTGTCTATGAAGTGACCAACTGACTGTGATAGCACACAACACTGAACTTAAAAAAAAAGACATACAACATACATAGGCCCTTCTACTACTTTCTTAAATTATTAAATGTGAAATTTTAAAATTCCATTCTATGCTCTCTATACTATTTACTTTGTGCATGTCTCAGGTTTGACAATGAATATCAATGACAGTTTCCCTTTCAGGTTCTTTGCAAGGTTTGGGTTTCCAACACTGCAGGAGAAAGTTAAGAACAGTTTTCAACAGATTTTTTTTTTAAACTAGACATTTCTTTTGATCTTTGCAGAAGTTTGTTTTGAGCCAAATTTAAGTTTACAGTATTCCTTTAAAAACCAATGCTGATGGTCTTGGCCACATTCAAGGCCTGCTTCTTGAGCCTTGTTCAGACAAGTATGTGCACTCACACACCTCTTGTGTTTAAGGATCCTACTATTCCTCGAAAGCCTACTAAATAGTATGGTTTTTTTCCCTGTGTTGTCCCCTGTGGTACGAAACTCAGCTGAAACTGAAATCCATCTAATTTTTATTCACTCTCTTAAAAACACACCTTCAACCATGATTTACAAAAAGGGGGTGTGCTAAATTGCTTCTTTATGTTGCATAAAGACCTGAAAGGTGGTTCCTCCTACTCCCCTCCCCACACTCCATTGTTCTCACGGTTTTTACATTACAAATATCACCAATATCAAGTGTTTGCAGAAGATTTCTTTGGAGGACTGGGAGAGCTTCAACTGGAACTCTCTCAGACCTTAACTGAATTAAAGACAAAGTGTTGAATGTTTAACAAACCAATCTTCTAACTGTTTAACTCAAATGCCTGTGACAGGTGTTAACAAAAAAGCTGAAACAGTTTTAAACTGTGACTTACTTTCCCTCAATCAGGTTTCACTTCCTTAATACCATAATCCTACTAGTTCTCCAGTCATCCACAGAATCTCTCTCAAAGCCAGGGTAGACAAGATCTGAGTTTCTAATGTAAAAAAGTGACAGCCTATAAAAAAAACCCTTTAAGGCCTTATTTACACAAAAAAGTTCTTATCAAGTTTTTCCCCATTTGTTTTGCTTTCCAACCGTTGTTTAAAACTACTGTTTGCCCAATATCTCTTGCTCTACCTTTCAGTTCTTTAATCAAATTTGATTCCTTCGTTTGACTGTATGCTCTTATTTTAAGAGGAAGGAAATATTATTATGCAAAAACAACAAGGAGCCTGGTGGCACCTTAAAGACTAACAGATTTATTTGGGCATAAGCTTTCGTGGGTAAAAACCTCACTTCTTCGGAGGTTAGTCTTTAAGGTGCCACCAGACTCCTTGTTGTTTTTGTAGATACAGACTAACACGGCTACCCCCTGACACTTGACATTATTATGCAAGTTGCTTTTTAAAATTGTTATTAACATTCTGAATGCTTTGGTAAGGGGCACTATATAAAAATAAAGGTAACTATAAGAGACAATGTTCACTGGGGTAGTAAAATCCAGCATGTTGCAGAAAAGATGGCTTGTGATTCTTGGAAGGAATAGTTTCACTGCCTCTTGAGAACTTTCCATTGGCCAAAACAGAAAACTTTGCACCTTGGAAAGTTACATTTCCTACTACAGGTAACATGCCATGACAGCCACCAGAAAACCTATATGAGTATGACATGAGATATTGGAGCAGAAAAGAAGTGAGAATATACCTAGATCAACAGTTGTATTACACTCAATAGTGTATATACAAATGGCATCTGGGCACATTTTACTATCCTTAGAGTACTCTGTCTTCAAACAAGAGTGTTTTTATAAGTCCATACAAGAGAAGCATTATGGCTTTCTTGCAAGAAATAGAAACAAGGACGACTGTAAATCTATTGAGCTACACTATCATTCTTAGTAAGATTTTATTAAGAACGTTGCCTTTTTTGGTTTAGAAGATGTGGAAAATTAAACTAGTAGCATTACCTTTGATTCATATTATATAAAAGTCTACTTTCCCTGGACAAACAGAAATAGGATCAGGCAACACCACCTTTACTCATGCACTTCAGTGGGACTACTCACACAAGCAGGACTGGCAGGGTGAGGAGCATTCTATACTGGATCAATTCTACCACTATATTGAGAAACAATTAAAACAAATGGTACAAACATGAGAAATGGGCAAAGGCCATCCTACCCTGTAACAAGTATTCTACAACTACAATACAGATACAGCCCCCACCCCTTGCTGAAACGACCACGTGACCCATTAGATGACAATACTGGCTCCTATTAAAGCCTGCCCAGTTATTCCCCAGGCCAGCGCGCGGGGGGCTGGGGTGACTCCCTCCCACAGGGATAAGTGCCACGAACTAATGGGGCCGCCACGCGGATGAGTGACCCGCCTGAGCCGACAGCCCCACGGGCTCTCTGGGGTGCCGGGCACGGAGCCGTACGAGCGGGACCCCAGCTGGGCAGGTGGCTCGGGAGGCCTGTATCGCGTGCGGAGCGCGCTCTGGGTCGTGCCGCAGACCCCCGGGAACCACTGCAGAGCCCGCCGCAGCCAACCCCCTCCCCCTGTCACACACGCAGCTCCCGCGCTCCATCCTTCCCACCCACCGTGGGAGCCGGGATCCCTGGAGGCTGTGCCCGGGAGGCTCTGGCCGGGGGCTGGCCATCGTCTCTTATACTTTGCTACGCCACCGGCCCCCCTCGGACCGGCCGGGCTCGAGCCATAGGCTGGGGGCAGTTGTCTCCCCCCTCGGGAGCGGAGCCCATCGCGAGGCTGGGCTGAGGCGCTGCCTCGCACGCCGGAGCCGCCCGCACCAGCCGCTTTCCGGACGCGCGGCGCCGCGTGGGGCGGTGGACGCGCTAGCTGGTGGGGAGAGCCCGACGGCGCGCGCGGCGGGCCGTTACCTCAGGGCTGCCCCGCGCTGCCACCGCCGCCTCCTCCCGCTGCCCCAGGCTATGGCGCCGGCTCCGTCCGGACCCTACAGTGCTGTTGCTACTGCCTCCTCCGCGCGCTGCTTCGGCTCCGCGCGTCGCCATGATGTGACGGCAGCATCCAAACAAGCAGCCTGCCGTCGCCGTCCGAACCAGAGACACCGGAAGCGCTTGTGCCGGCCCAGCCCGCAGCCAATCACCACGCAGCTCTCCCAGCCACGTGATATACACTCATTTCCACCAGGGACCTGGGCGGCTGGGGACCCTCGGCGCGGCTCCCGCCAGCCCAGAGATGGGGACTGCCGTTCCCAGCATGCTGTGCGGATGACGCAGCTCACGGGTCCCATCAGGCTCCCTCACGTTGGACCACGCAGGAGCAGAGCATGCTGGGAACTGTCGTGCAATTACCCTCCCCGCAGCGCGGTGTAGTCTCCATGCGACTCTGGCGGGAGAACTTCCTGGGGCGCGAGATGCGGCCCTGCGCGGCGGGGTCCGCAGCGCTATGGCAACGCCGCGACGAAGGGGTGGGAGAGCGGCGGGCGCTCAGGCGGAGGCTCCGTGGGGCTCTGTGCCGTGATACCGGCCCGCGAACCCGCAGCGCTTGAGGTGACTGCGCAGGGGACGCTAGGGAACCTTATAGGCACAGGTCGGCCGGGGAGGGGGAATCTTTGCCCAACAGCGTGTGAGGGCTGCGCCCAGGCGGCGCCCAAGGCCAGAGAAGCGGCTGCGCCCAGGGTACGTGGCCGCCTGGCCGAGCAGCAGTAACACTTCTTTTCTTGGTGCGCACTGAGTGCTAGACAGGGAGGGGAAGCTGCAGGTGCCCCGACGGGCGGAGTGGCAAAACTTTAATTAAAACTACAATGCAGAGATTTAGGCCAGTGGTGAATGATGCGGGTATAGCTGTAGTGCCATAATCCAGCCTATAGCCACAGCTGACAGCAACAGAAGCACGTTTGTCGGTAGAGGACCACCATTGGTATACCCCGCATTGCATGATGGTGCCTAGATTAACAGAAGCATATGTGAACTGCTACAACTTTGACTCTGGCCTTAGCTACACTTGCAGATGTACAGCGCTGTGAGTTAAACCTGACTTCCTGCAGCTGAGGAGGGAAAGCGCTGCAGTCTGTCCACACTGACAGCTGCCCAGCACACTGTCGTGGCCACATTTGCGGCAATTGCAGCGCTATTGGGAGGGGTGCATTATGGGCAGCTATCCCACAGAGCACCTTTTCCCATTCTGGCGCCCGTGGGTTGTGGGAAGGGGGCGTGGGTGCGGGGGATTCTGGGTCCTGTCCCAATGCCCTGTGATGCATTGCTTCGCATCCCAGAAATCCCTTTGTTTCCGTCCACCTTTGGCGCCATCTTTCAACGGTTTCTGTGCAGCGTGATCTGTCTGTGGGAAATGGAGTCCGAACTGCTGAGGCGTATGCTGACGAGTCTCGCCAGCACGTCACGTTTGGCTGTCGAACTATTCCTTAAGATCCAAAGTGAGGGTGAGGAGTTCGACGATGCTATCGAGCCGTGTAACGCGTACGACACGAAATTGCTTGTGGCATTCACGGACATGCTCAGCACCGTGGAACGCCGCTTTTGGGCTCAGGAAACAAGCACCGAGTGGTGGGATCACATAGTCATGGAAGTCTGGGATGACGAGCAGTGGCTGCAGAACTTTCGGATGAGAAAAGCTACTTTCATGGGACTGTGTGAGGAGCTCGCCCCCACCCTGCGGCGTCCACGCAGAGTTCTTCGTCTCCGACTCAAGGAATATTTTCAACGCACCACTGAACAGTGCACTGACCCACAGGAACCCTCCTACCAACACTACAAGAAGAACTACTCTGCGTGGACTCCTCCTGATGGTCGAAATGACAGACTGGACTTCTACATAGAGTGCTTCCGCAGACGTGCACAGGCTGAAATTGTGGACAAACAACATCACTTGTCCCATAACCTCAGCCGTACAGAACGCAATGCCATCCATAGCCTCAGAAACAACTCTGACATTATCATCAAAGGGGCTGACAAAGGAGGTGCTGTAGTCATAATGAACAGGTCGGATTATGAACAGGAGGCTGCCAGGCAACTCTCCAAGACCACATTCTACAGGCCACTATCCTCTGATCCCACTGAGGAATACCAAAAGAAACTACATCATCTGCTCAAGAAATTCCCAGCTACAGTACGGGAACAAATCTACATGGACACACCCCCAGAACCTCGACTAGGGGTATTCTATCTGCTACCCAAGATCCATAAACCTGGAAACCCTGGACGCCCCATCATCTCAGGCATTGGCACTCTTACAGCAGGATTATCTGGCTATTTGGACTCTCTCCTCAGACCCTACGCTACCAGCACTCCCAGCTATCTTTGAGACACCACCGACTTCCTGAGGAAACTACAATGCATTGGTGTTCTTCCTGAAAACACCATCCTGGCCACCATGGATGTAGAAGCACTTTACACCAATATTCCACATGAGGATGGACTACAAGCTGTCAGGAACAGTATCCCTGATGAGGCCACAGCAAGCCTGGTGGCTGAGCTTTGTGACTTTGTCCTCACCCACAACCACTTCAGATTTGGGGACAACTTATACCTTCAAGTCAGTGGCACTGCTATGGGTACCCGCATGGCCCCACAGTATGCCAACATTTTTATGGCTGACTTAGAACAACACTTCCTCAGCTCTCGTCCCCTAGTGCCCCTCCTCTACGTGCGCTACATTGATGACATCTTCATCATATGGACCCACGGAAAGGAGGCCCTTGAAGAATTCCACCTGGACTTCAACAATTTCCACCCCACCATCAACCTCAGCCTGGACCAGTCCACACAAGAGATCCACTTCCTGGACACTACAGTGCAAATAAGTGATGGCCACATAAACACCACCCTATATCGGAAACCTACTGACCGCTATACGTACCTACATGCCTCCAGCTTCCATCCAAGACACATCACACAATCCATTGTCTACAGCCAAGCCCTAAGATACAACCGAATTTGCTCCAACCCCTCAGACAGAGACAAACACCTACAAGATCTTTATCAAGCATTCGTAAAACTACAATACTCACCTGGGGAAGTGAGGAAACAGATTGACAGAGCAAGACGGGTACCCAGAAATCACCTACTACAGAACAGGCCCAACAAGGACAATAACAGAACACCACTGGCCATCACATACAGCCCCCAGCTAAAACCTCTCCAGCGCATTATCCACGATCTACAACCTATCCTGGAAAACGATCCCTCACTCTCTCAGACCTTGGGAGACAGGCCAGTCCTCGCTTACAGACAACCCCCCAACCTGAAGCAAATACTCACCAGCAACTACACACCACACCACAGAAACACCAACCCAGGAACCAATCCCTGTAGCAAACCTCGTTGCCTACTCTGTCCCCATATCTACTCTGGCGACACCATCAGAGGACCCAACCACATCAGCCACACCATCAAGGGCTCATTCACCTGCACATCCACTAATGTTATATATGCCATCATGTGCCAGCAATGCCCCTCTGCCATGTACATTGGCCAAACCGGACAGTCCCTCCGCAAAAGAATAAATGGACACAAATCAGACATCAGGAATGGTAACATACATAAGCCAGTAAGTGAACACTTCAATCTCCCTGGTCATTCTATTACAGATTTAAAAGTCACTATCATTGAACAAAAAAACTTCAGAAACAGACTTCAAAGAGAAACAGCAGAACTAAAATTCATTTGCAAATTCAACACCATTAATCTGGGCTTGAATAGGGACTGGGAGTGGCTGGCTCATTACAGAAGCAGCTTTTCCTCTCCTGGAATTGACACCTCCTCATCTATTATTGGGAGTGGACTACATCCACCCTGATTGAATTGGTCCTGTCAACACTGGTTCTCCACTTGCGAAGTAACTCCCTGCTCTCCATGTGTCAGTATATAATGCCTGCATCTGTAACTTTCACTCTATGCATCCGAAGAAGTGAGGTTTTTACTCACGAAAGCTTATGCCCAAATAAATCTGTTAGTCTTTAAGGTGCCACCAGACTCCTTGTTGATAATGAGAACAGGTACCATCAATTTCCACAGTCATAGAATATCAGGGTTGGTAGGGACCTCAGGAGGTCATCTAGTCCAACCCCCAAGATGAATGGCAGAAGCCATTTGCTTAAAGAAAGTGGATGCTCCAGGTGAGGCTTGAACTCACAACCTCAGCATGACTCCATGCAGCACTCTTCTATAAGTACTGTGTGCTAACCCATTGCACCACTGGATCCCGTAGGCCTCATGTGCAAAGGCCACCTACCTGCCATGCCACATTTCATAGTTCTCTGAAGTGTACAAATTTGAACTAGGATGAAAAAACTACCATAAATATTTCACTTGAAATATCTCCAGCAGGAAAAGCTATTCTTTTACCTCCCATTCCACTCTTTTTGTAAGCTATTTTCCTTTAAACATGAGCGTGCCTGCAAACAGCCTTATTGACAATAATGGAAACTGAAATGCCATTTATGTGAGTAGATCTGAGCACATGCAGTATAAATGCAAATTTGCATTTGCAAATTATACCTGAATGATAATGTGCAATCACAAACTTCCGGTAAGGTGGCCATTGGATGATGGGTTATGTAACAATAGACTAGGACTAGTCAATTTGGCACTAGACAAACCACCATTTCACTTAACTTGGGTCCAGAAGGGTTGTTGGGAAGGGAAGAATGATGTAAGAACTTTCAGTCGCTATCTATTCAATTCATATAACTTCATTTAAAGGTGAAAGTCTCCATAACCTCTTATGCATTTCTTAAGTTTTGAGGCATGCCTTATTTATTTTTTCCAACCTACACCAGTTTCTCAGACACTTTTGCTTTCCACTGGTAAGAAGTGTCATTGAAAAAGAGAGAGTCTGTCACAGATTAACAGAAATGCTGAACTGTCCAAGTTAGTTAAAGCTTAATGATTTTCAAAGGTTACTGTTTCAGTGAAGAATAAAAAATGAACTAAATCTAAAACTAGATATTCTTGGCTGCAGCATCAGGTAGAGGTGTTCTCTGAAAACTTATCTCCCCCAGGAGTTGTGTAGCTCTCAGATCTAAGCCAAGTTCTGCAATGCAAAATTACAACAGGAATAGATAAAGATTGAATACTGGAGGAAATCAACAGGAGTCTTGCTTCAAAATAAAAGAATGTTCTCTCACGATGGTTTGTTTTAATAGCATCGTATAATGTGCACTTTCTCGTTCCTTGTGTGCATTTTAATTCTGCTAAAATGTCTAGTGTGAGGTTTTAATTAGTAGAAACAATAGCCAATTAAAAAGAAGTATTTAAAGCATGATTTCCTAATTCCATATTTAGGCACCTACATTAATGGTCTGATTTTCAAAGCACAGGATACCCATCAAATCCCATGGAAATCATTACTTGTTACAAGAAAAACAACCCTGCACATCTTCTAAGAGCCACAAAGCAGAGAGATTATTGGGGCTGGGATTCCTGCACAACTTGATGTAAATGGGGTTGCTTCAGTAAGTTTTCACACATCATTCAGAGTGCTATGGTTGTATTTAAAACAAGATATGAAAAAATTCAAGAAAACAACCATTTGAAAGCTAGATAATATTTCTTTTACATATAACCTAATTGCAAGGCAGTCTGGAAATACTTAGTTAAGGCTTAACACCAATCTTAGTTTTGTCCTTTTGTGATCACCATCTCTGACCTCACTTTTATCTAAAAGCCACAGACATCCTTCATTCCAAAGAAAATGATGTGTGACTCCTCCTCTAGCTGAAGATCAGACCCTCTATTGGCCACATGGCACAGCCAGAGATCATAACTTCTCATATGAGGGGGGAGGGATAGCTTAGTGGTTTGAGCATTGGCCTGCTAAACCCAGGGTTGTGAGTTCAATCCTTGAGGGGGCCATTTGGGGATCTGGGGCAAAATCAGTACTTGGTCCTGCTAGTGAAGGCAGGGGGCTGGACTCGATGACCTTTCAAGGACCCTTCCAGTTCTAGGAGATGGGATATCTCTATTAATTATTATTATATTATATATTATCTTCCACATATTGACCACTCAAGTACATGCAAAGTAAATGCACATTGAAGGGAAAATTTATACTACTCAAGACACTTTACAGCGTTCTAAATTAACTATCAACTCAAGAAAGTGACCTGATGTCTTTGTGGACAGTTCAATGAACACATTGGGAAGCTGTAATCAGAAAAGCAAACAAGATGTTAGAATACATAAGGAATGGGATGGGATGCAGAACACACTATATGATTATCTAAAGCAATTGTATGGCCTCCCCCAGAGTACTGGCAGCAATATTGGTCATCCCATTTCAAAAAAGATATTGCAGAATTAGATGCAGTTTAGAGAAGGGTTATGAAAATGATTAGGGGCATGGGAAAACTCTCCTATGAAGAGTAGAAGACTGGGATCGGTTAGCTTAGAAACCCGATAAATTAGAGGGATATGATACAAGTGTATAAAATGATACAGAGAAGGCAGATTGGGAGCTTCTGGTTCCTTGTGTTTGATAAGAACAAGGGGGTATTCATTTAAATTAAAAGATGGTAAATACAAAACCAATAAAAGGAAATTTTTTTTGCAAAATGCATAATTAAACTATGAAACTTGTCACAGGATGTTGCTGAGGTCACAAACAGGATTCAAAATGGGATTGAACATTTTTATGGACAAGAATATCCAGAGTGATAATATGTTAATGCTAACAAATTTTGGAAGAACTGTTAAACCTCATGCTTCAGGGTTTAAATCAATCTCTAACTATTAGTGATTAAGGAGACACCTAATCTGGGGAGCAGATTATCCCACATCTGCCTAATGTAAGATTTTTATTGTATCTTCTTCCAAAGAGCTGGCCACTGTTGGGGACAGGATGCTGGATTAGATGGACCAGGAATCTGATCCAGTTCCAATATTACTAAGGCTTTACACTAGCGCTTCACCACACTATATAGCTGATAGCCAGCTCTCTCATATTCACTTTTCTAGTATTACTTAGACTCCATATTCCAGCAAGAGGCAAATCAGTTTTTTCCATATCCACTCCAAATGTATATATAACAGGGTCTTCTCCCCCACTCCTAATAATAAATAATGCTTAACATCTGCAACTATATTTGATGGACCTGAAAGTCTTGTTATACCTCATATAGGCTGGATGCCCGTTATGATTTTACAACAAAACTGCTGTTTGAAATTTAAATGGTAGGTGTGTCAGTTATGAATTGACATGTGGCCAGCATAAGAAAACTCATCAGATGCAAGTTTCCAAACATTTCCTACGGGTAAGAAGATAAAGAAGTGTGGGTGGATAAGAATCAGTTCAGGTGAGGACAATCATTTGCATTAAAAGAAAGGAAAATCTCAGGTTTGTCTAATGGATGGAATGTTAAATAAATTAGGCTCAGTTGCTCTTTTCAGGGAGCAAATAAAAATCAAGATAGGAAACTTATCTAGCTGTAAAAACTGAGTTTTGGAGTAAGAGAACCCTGATTTAAGAGTTCAGCTGGGGACAATGTATGACTACTGAGGTTTGGTTTGGGACATGCATCCACACGCTCACACACAAGGTTGATTCTTAAAGTAACTTATTTTAAGCTTACGTCAAGATATTTCCTCTAATTTTGTATATAACCCATTGATTAAATTGTATCTTTTTTTCTGCTTCCCCCTACTTTGTGAGGAATACTTTATCTAAAACAGAAATAAGATACTACTGAGGGGAAAGAGTTAAACATGGCCCCTCAAAAAAAGTGCAAAGACTCATTGGGGAGATACTCCATGATCCCGTAAAACCCCAGATTAGTAAATGTGAATGTTTAAAATAAGTTATTTTTGTGCCAGATAAAACAAGTTGTTTTTCCCTCTACTGAAAGATCTACCAAATTGCATCATGCAGCCAGCTGTTCAGATACTGATCATCACAACAAGGAAGACATTCTTTCACATGGCTTTCTCCCATCTCTAAAGGCAACATAGAGTGGACAGAGTTAATGGTGTAACCATAATTATTTGCAAACTAGTTGCAGGAAGCCTGATTTTTCAGTGTTTGTTTTAAATCTTAATTAAATTTCCTCAATTCCACGGTTTATCTTTCGTGCTCATTTTCTGTTAAAATTAATATATTTATTTACAGCCTGTACTTTAATTGTTTGGAAGTTTAGTTTGTATCAGTGCTGATTAATGCATGTACAGAAAGCAGCTCACCCGTTTCTAATTTTCCTCTGCCTACCTCAGTGTTGTCACAATCTCTTCAATAACTTCATGAGATGAAGCAGGGGATTATTTTTTCAAAAGAGTTTCTACACACAGTCTCTCTGAATTAAAAATGACAATAATATATTTAAAGAGGATATTTTTCTTAGTTGCTCCTCCATTTGCAACTGTGTTCAGTTAAAGCTAACAATGAGCACGTATGATGATTTCTGAATATATATGAAAAGCAAAGACCAATAAATCTTGGTCTACACTGCAAAGATTATAAACAGTTACATAGCACTACGTTTTAATTTCCATTATTTTACAAAAATTGCATTAGTCTTGCCTTCTGTGTAGTTATTTTAAAGAAGTTAGTTACGTGTATCTCAATCTTCTAATAAAAGTCAAAGAAAATGTAGCAACAATTAGCTCATCATATGGTGATAGCCTTAATTCAAAATAGTTTTATACATTTTTACCAATTAGTTTAAAAAATTTGAACTCATGTTTTATATCTTTAACAGAAAAGTCATTTGTGTTTAAAACTAAATATTTCATGACCAAAATATCACCCACTACTGGGTAATCATTATTACTGTTCACTTACTGGGAATACAGCTATTGTACCACAGTTATTGGCTGGCCACTCCCTATGCTATATATTGTAAATATCAGTTCAGATAGTATACCCATCATTGATGTTCCTGTTAAAGTTAAAACCAGGTCCAATTTTTGAAGCTCTTACACCTTATCAGAGTGTTGTCCCAGGTTGTACATATAAAATATAGTGCAGTACACTTTACATCTATATGAATTAATGCTCAATGGAATTAGTAATTTTTGAAGTTTAATATCCCAAGCCTCAGTCCTGCAAAGGGTTGCATGGAGGTAGACTCTTGAGCCAACACAATGCTCCACTGAAGTCAGTGAAGGTCTGCATGGGTGGAGGTGTCTACTTATATACATTTGTTTAAAAAAATCAGAGCCTTAGTGCTTTTCCTCCTACCAAACGTAACCAGCTAGATATACTATACACTAGCGACTTGGCACTTTGATCCTTTTAAATGAAAGGTGTTGGAGGTTCCATAAAAATATAGAGGAGCATCCAAAACAACTTTTGCATCAGTCTTCCAGGTTAAAATCAACTAAGCAGATTTTACAATATTACCAGATTTTTTTTTTTTTGCCGGTGGGCAGAGACCTTGTATATCAGATTTCAGTCAGATAAAGATCTTTTTGTTAGTTTATGTACTCCAAGAAAATATGTTTTTTTAATTATAAAAACAACTTGTAGTACTTTATAGTGAGAAGCAATAACTTTGCATGAGAGTTGGGCACGCAACTGGCATTTGAGCCCTTGGAAATCTCTCCCACTGTTATAATCACATAGGAACAACTGAATAGTGGAAGTATGCGGGTGCATTTTAGATGGTAAGAGTATTCATATGTAAGCATATTTGCTAAACAAATAGAATTTATATACATCAATACAAATATTAAGCTTTGATAAATTCACAAAAGTAATTAATTCAGATTTAAAGTTCCCTTTTTGTCCTTTAATTCATCCCAGCATACAAAAGGCCTTTAAAGAATATCTTACATGCTACATTACCTGTAATGTATCAGTAAAATAGAGGAGGAGCATGAATTATGGATTAAGTGAACCTTAAAGGTGAACCTGTATTAAAATTGAAGTGGTGCAAAAGGGAGAAAAATTGTGAGAGAAACAGTGCCTATGGAAATACAGACCTTATCTAAATGTTAATTATTTTTATTTCTTAAAGGTATCACCTCAGTAGGTTTTAAAGTAACTTCTCTACTGAGTGAAAAATCCAGAAGGGATAAGCTGTTTGATTTATGTCCCAGTTGCTAAATATAAACATTACTGTAAATTGTCTTGTTTGTCAAAAGAATGACAATGCTGGTTCTGCTCATTTTTAATGTTGCTGATGAATGAATGTTGAGTGGCTGGTTGTTGCTAGGATCTTTTCAATGTTATTTTTATAAGATTTTTGGTTTGAACTTCCCAAAAATTGGTAACTATGTCATGACGATCGTTTCACCCAGACAAAGCTATGTCAAGATTCCTCAAAAGTGGCCTTACATTCTGCATTTTTGGAGGGTAACAAGATTATAGTCCTCTGTGGTATGCAAACACCAGATATTTTAAAATTTCTGGCTCAAGTGGGACCTTTCTGAATTGACACTAGTGAATGATGACTTAATTTAAACCTGATTGGACCAAGCTGCATGGTTCCAAAACAAGTCTTACACCTGATTTGTCTGAAGGTTTTGGGGAGGGAGGCGCTGCAAGGTGGAGTGAGCAAAGCTTGCAAACCATAATAATTCAAGAGTAAGGCCTGAGAAGCTTTGCTTTTCTTGTCAACAAACTACCCGAGGGAAGACTAATATTCCAGTGTCCTTAAGACTGATCACCTCGGGAAAAGGAAGTCACAACATCAACAACTAGGGCATTCCACCTTTTGACCAGTCTCTCCCTGCACCTGAAGGAGGCCCACTAGCAAGAACTACTGTGCCAGTGGAACAACACTGTCTGGCTCTTTGCAGTTCCAGCTCCTGTTCTACAAGAGCCCAAAACCCTATGAGTGCTAAAGAGCATGCAAACCTCCTGTTATCTTAAGCATAGTTTCCCCCTTTTTTTTATTTTTGTCCTTTCTTATCATTAGTCAAGAGACACGCCTGCCCTTTTATTCTGTAATTTTAGGGTGTGAAAGCATAGTGTATATTAAAACCTGTAGTGTCTACAAAGGGAAAGGGCTAGAAAGTAAGTTCCCCTGATGTCAACAGCCCTAAACATAGTCTCTTAAGTATACTCATTAACGTGTACCATAAGTATTTAAAAGCCCTAAGGAACTTTAAGTTGTCAGCTGTAAACTGATAAACAAAAGATGTAGAACTGCTGCTTATCAGGGTGTTCTTTTAAAGCCCATTTTATAATATCTGTTGGAGGAAGGTGAGGAAAGGGTTAGCCACCACACAAGAACTGACTGAAATCTATGGAAGATTGGAAAGTGGCTCTGAGGTTGTGTTTCAGACTTTAGATAATAATTGTTTCAGTAGCAAAATCTTTAACCAGCTCCAAGTTATAGATTCAATTTGGGTAAAATTCTTTAAATTAGGGTTTATAAGTAAGGCATGGGTATTTTTGGCATGGGTATTTTTATTAAAAGTCACGGACAGGACGCAGGCAATGAACAATAAATCATGAATTTATTGAGAAGCCCGAGCCTTCCGCCGCCTGGGGCTGAAGATCAAGCTCCACTGCCACCCAGGGCTGAATTATTGGAATTTTCAAGAAGTCACAGAGGTCTTGTAAAATCACAGAATCCGTGACAGATTCATAGCTTATAAATAAGGCTATCTCCCGAGATCCCTTCTTAGAATGCATAAGGATAATTTGTTGTATTAATCTGATGATTTAATTTGAAGATTTAATTCCAATCCAGTACTGAGACTAATTTGTTGATTTATTGATCTGATAGATGTATTGCTTTCCTCTTAGTTTAGTTTAATATTAACAATACTTTGGCTTTGGTTGTATGCTTTCTTGATTTTGTTTAATAATTTTTAAAACAACATTTATAAAACTGATATTGAGGCATATTTTTTTCAATAAGCAACATAGATCCAGAACCTTTGAGGACCTAAAAGCCTGACCAGCTCCCCTGAATTAGCTGTTGGTTCTCTCACAGTCAACTTAATCCCATTTCTGACTGAATTTTTATTTATTTATTACTGTTATTAAACTGGGTGGTTATTTGTCTTTCCATCTCAGAGCAAAAATATTTCTCTATTTTTTTCCTGTTTACTTTGTGCATTTGACACCATTTTTTGCATAGTCAGCACTTTGTGTATTCACTATCTTCCTAGTAATCTTGCAGGCCCCAATCCCGCAAGGAGCAATCTACACAGGAAATGGGAGGCAGATAATTTTTTTTCCTATTAGCTGGTTGTTTCTGCTAACATAATCAGTATATAATTAATGCTGATATTGAAATTGTTTCTAGGCCTCAAGAATTAACATCTCATTGAGATGAATGGGCAGTTTACACCTTTGAGCTAATATTAGGACAAAAACACTATACCAATTTATGCTTTGCAAAAAAAACCACCTTGAAAATGTTTTTTTCACACAAGGGCTAGAAACACTTTAAAAATGAATGATTAGATTTTGGAACAGTTTTGCAGAGGAAGGAGTGGATTCCAGGATTTTGGAATATACTGGGCCCTGTTCATGTTACAGCCTGGTTAGTGAGTGCATTCAGTACATACTGTATTTCTGGGCTCAACTCAGTTTTCATGTTAGATTTGTAATTTACCCTTCAAGAAAAGTGTTTTCCTCTAGTGAGTTTGTTATGTTAATGTGGTTCTTTGTATTTAAAAGGTCACTATCTTCCTTATTTTTTGAAATAACTTTAATCTATGTTGTTAGTAATTTAGGCCCCAGACTGAAAACACTTATGGATGTGTATAACCTTACTGAAATCAGTCAGACTACTTACTCAGATGTAGAGCTGAGCAAATCATTAATATTTTGGTCATACTTCCAAAACTTTTTTTCATTTTTTTCCCGGCCAAAATGATTTGCTGAATTCAACCAAAATTCATGAATAGTTATTCAGCCCTGAAAAATTTTTGCTGAAAAAATTTCATCCAGTTCAACTCACATACATGTATGAAGGAACAGAGTCTTTGAAGTTTACATTTTGCAATCACATTTCTCCTTTTATGCAACTTTTTTGGTTGGAATCTATGAAAATGCAAGCTTTTTGATGGCATTTTAATTGTTGCATTCCCATTTATCAGCATCGTTTACCTATTTTTGTACCGCTCTGAAAGGCTATATGTGACAGTTTTTACCTTCTGAGATAAGAATATTAAATGTAATGAAATTATGTTAACTGTATTATGTAAATATAAATAAAACATTCGAACTCTGACAGAAGAATTAAAACAATTTTTAAAAAAGGTACTATTCATGTCCCATGAAATTTTGGCCATCTTCCATCCAAGTCCCTCTACTTCTCCTTCTAAGTCTACTCTGCCACTTGCATTTTCTGATTTCCCTCAACTTGGATTTCATTCTGCATTTACTATTTACCATCTTGCAAACCCAAGTTCAGACCTACTGCTCCCCCTATCCGGATCACAAAAAGCTCCCCATTACTCATTCTGCAAATTTAGATTTCCAGTCAACTTACCTCCCATTAACAGAAATATCTTCGGGGGAGCTGTCGAGTGCTCCATATGAGTCAGATCTTCATAATGGCAGGACTGGAAAATATGGGTCATCAGGTCTCCTCTACGATCTGCAGGATCACCTGGAAAAGACAGTGCTAAGGAGATCCTATCAACCGAAAAATAACATCAGTCTGAGCCCAGCATTCTGATAGCAGCAGCGGAATCTTAACAGGATAAGCCCAGGCCAGGTCCCCATTACTAGTGGTAGGATATTCTACTCTCAGTCTTCAATGTGGGAAGGGCTCCATGAATCAAATCCCACAGCCTACTCGAGGAAACAGTTGCTATTATTCATGAGCATGCACATTTTGTAATGTATCTACATCCATGAAAAAAATAAACAAACTGCTGGGTTAAATAAGAGACCTCTGTATTATGATTTCATTAAAAGGACACTTAAAAATTTACAACTTAATGACAAAATGTAAGCTATCAGAAAATTTTGGAGTTACTCGTGGCATGAATGTTTAAGAAAAGGCAGCATAATACCCCAAAGACAAGACTTCTTGTACAACAGTTACGTTCAAAGTAGGCAACAAACTGAATATTATTTTCTTATTTATGTAAACAGGATACTGAGTTTAAGATAAAAACCATAATTGACACACAAGTGCCTAGCAATAGGAAAGAATCTGGAACCGCCGTTCTTAAAAAGAAACTACTTTCTTGCTGATTACATTTAATGATTAGAACCCCCTGAAAGAAAAGTACATTTTGGAAATCTGCAGAAGGTTGGAAGTATCCAACCATGATCAGTCATATTCCAATACTCACGCTAAAAAAAGTAAATTTTATAAATATCTACAGTATTTAATAAAGAAGTCCAAACCAAGACAATACTCGTCTACATATTTAAGTTCATCACTTAAAATAAAGAAAAAGTGAATAAGTACTGTACAAGTATTTAATTTGCTCTCATCCAGAAAACAGAATTAAGTTCTTCTCTTTTAAAGTGTTTGCAATTCTGTCAGTGACATGAAATTTAGTTATCCTTTGAATACAAAAGACTATCAAACCCTTTCTGTCTGTTGGGAAAGGAGATACTGTAACACGATGGTTTAAAGAAACAACATGTTAGATCAAGGCAAATAAGAGTTAACATTTAAATGGTTAAATAAGAAGATAGGTGACTTGTACCCCATCAGTATAAATCGGTGCTTCTTTTAGCGTCTGGATTAGTACATGTTTTTAAAAAACAAACTGGTATCAGGAAGTTATTCTCATAAGATTTCCTGTAAATTCTTTGGCGCCATATGCTCTTAGGAAGTAAAGTATAAAGGAAAGTGAATGGTTACAAGTAACTTAATAAATGGTACACAGATAAATATCATACAGAGATTAAAAAGCAAACATAGTGAAGTGCAGTACTTGCATGAATAAAGTTAGTCACAACATCCCATTTTTACCTCACCATAGAAGACTGTAGACTAAAACTTCAGATTTTCTTAGATTTACAAATATTCTAGTACATCCTAGTGGCACTTCTTGGCCCACTAAAGAAAAGTACAAACTAAACATATTAATATACCAGTAATTTCACATGACAATGTTATCACTTTTGATTATTACATATCACCTGCAATCATATTTTAAGAAGAGTGATCACGTTCATAAACTGTTCATACAAAGAACAGCAAGGCCGGCTGTATCCCTATATGGAATTTTAATGATTTTAAGTTCGTGTCTCTCTTGAAGATATTTTGGAAGCAAGTATGAAAGCAGATATTCATGTCAGTTTTCAGAAATTGTTTATGGGTTGCAGTGATTTCAGGAAAATGGTTAATTTTCTTCCTGCAGCATTTCCTCTATTTCTTTGTCCCAGTTATCATCACGTTTTTCTGATTCTGTCACCACTTCATACTCTTGAAGCTCTTGCTGTAATTCCTTCTCCCAATCAGCAGTCTCTTCTACAAGGAAGATAAATGATATATAATACCTAGTTTGGCAGTACAGAATGTTGTTCATGTATAACTAGATTAATTTTCATTGAGGCTACCTGTCTTGCATTCCAGAGTTCTGGAAGCTCATGAATTTCATCTTTGGAACAACTGTGGATGAAAAACTAATATACAGAGGGATACCCCAGAATATGTTATTATAAAGTATTGATGTAATAATGGACAAATATTTACTATATTTGATGTTTTCTCCACCTCAGTGTAACCCAAAATGTCTACCCGTAACCAAAGAAACTGATTTTTCAAACTGTCTATAAATAGTGTAAATTCAATCAAGTCTTCCTCTCTGCTGTCAACCCCTCCCCACCTTTTCTTACAGAAAAAGAAAGAAAAAGAGCTATGCTATATGAAAAATGCAACACACCTTATAGTTAATGATTATCCATTATCAAATGTTACCAGCTTGTGGAATTCATTGGTTTCAAAGATCAAAATCCAATACTATGGGTAACTGAAGGAGGGATGGACAATTTTATTTCCATTAAGATATATAGCTAGGCAAGCTAATATAACAAGGGATAAAAATAATGAACTTTCATACTTCAGGGCAAAAGAGGAGTCAGAAGCCATTCCTGTGTTGCCACCCTTCCCTCAAATTGACAAGGTCAGTTATGAGAAGAAGCCTGGGGTAGAGGCTTGCATTTGAAGTATTAGGTATTGGCCAATGCTGGAGTCTGGATATCATAGGAAGTAATTCCATAGTCTCATCCAGTATTGTGAGTTAGCATTTCTACTAAATACACTATATATTGACAGCTTTATTAAAACCACTCAGCAAGAATTTCAGTCAATTCAGGAAAATGCATATGAGTGTAATTTTAAGGTTAAACCTACAAACTATTAAATTTGGGGTTGCAACATCTTGCAAATAACTGATTTCAGACTAATATTCACAGCATCTGAACACTTGGACTACAATTCTACTCTAAAAAGTGATTATGTAAAAAATGGCAGATTACTTTATTGTGGTATATTCAACGTCACATCTACTAAGACTAAACTTATTTTTCTGCTTTTTACTTCTAACTCGACAGAGCCATGCTAAGACAACTGAATTCTTTTTCTTCTTGTTCATCATATTCAAAATTATTTAGTAATTCTGATTAGTTAAATTTATGTAACTCCATTTAAGGCACCGGTATCACTGAAACCATAATCTGGATTGTAAAATCTTTACTATTGATGATGATGCACAATAAGGAAAATGCAGCTTGACTTTCAGATCCCACAGAGTTTTCAAGGATTGCAGTTACACAAAAAATCTTTTACTTACAATCAAGTATGTGAGATGGGAATTAAGAAAAAATGAGAATCCCGTCATTTTCAGTCATTTTATCATAGCAGAATTTCTTGTAAAGTTGTTCGTTTCTTCAGAACATTTTTGTTTTGTAACTAGTATTCCATGCAAGAGACTGCTTGAATGTCTTAATAGTGATTAGTCCTTTCTGCAGTGAGGCATTCCAGAAATAAATAGTCAAGCAAAACATGGGCTTTTCTACCATTTACTATGGTGCCATGATGATTTTTTGACTTGCCTGTCAAAAAGTTACTTGCTTAGTAAGAGTAGAATATTCCAAATCTAGCAAATCCTTACTGCCATCGTTTGAAATTCAGTAAACATCTACAGTTTTTTTTAAATTGCCTAGAATGAATGTAGTCAAATGTATAAAAAGCTATTTACTTTATTAGCTTTAATTTTTGTTTTACCTTCTACTATGGAGGTCTCCTTTTCCTTTTTGTCAAGCACCAATTGTTCCATTTCCTTCCTTAGGTCTTCCTGATTCAGGTTACATGCATCAAAAGCATCACTAACAAATTCTGATACACCTGGACTAGTGGAAATCTCTTCCTCGTCCTTGAATAAAATAAATTTTGATCATTCGAAGAGGAAAACACACTTGAAAATCATTACTCCATGTGAACTTCTCTTCTATAGCTTAATATAGTCAAATACAAATAAAAAAAAATCTATTTTGTCAATTACCATATCTTTCTGAACAGAAAAAAAACCGTTTGATATACATTTTGAAGAAGCGACTAATTTCCATGTTATATTTTTAAAATTTTCTAAGAATTGTAATTCAGTTTAGTAATCTCCAAAGACAGTGAAAAGATTAAAGTAATTTAGTAGTAATAAAAATGTTTATATTAATTGTGGAGGCAGTTAAAAAAATCAAAGACTGTCCATAAGAGGATGAGAGTTACAGTAGGATTGATCTCTGGAAACCTCTCCCCTGGGTTTTAGTTAACAGAATAGAATTCATTGGTCTCATTTCTCTAATGTTCTGTACTGCAATAAAGAAAAAGCTGTTGCTGGACTGCAGAATTAGATGTTAAACACTGAACTTTTTGGATATTTGTAAAGTAAGTTCTACAGTATTAAGATACATGACAATATTGGCAAAACCACCAATCTATATTTAAAATAAGTGTTACTAATGGTGTATTAAATGTTATTACTGCTTAGTAAATTTATGGCTCTAGCTCTGTCTGAAAGAATTCCCTGGCAACAATATTGCAATCCAAGATTAAGAATAATGTCTTTAGCTCTCCAAGTTATGACTTCTGCAGTGGCAAGCAAAATTGTTTTCAGTGTCATAATAAAATGGTGTCATAATGACAATGCCTATACTGTTAAGTCTTAGCATAAGTCTCCAGAAGTATCAATATTGTACAGATAAATATTTTATTCTGAAGCAAACCTGCTATCTCTAAATATAACAAAAAACCTCAAACTCAGTTTGTGTGATGATGCATTAAATGTAAATTTCATATACTGAACTTCAGATGTAGTATACAACCATTGTTACCTCTTGAGATTTTAGCTGAGATTTGATTGCAACAGGTGGTGTTTTGGGCCTTACTGTTTCTAGGAAGAGAAAAAAACGGAAATTTGATATATTTTATTATTCTTAAATATCCCCAGAACTAATTTAAACTATATAAGTATTAACTATGCAAGAACATTTTCTATTTCAGGGGATACATTATATTTAAAGGTTAAGTTCAGTTATGGGTGAAATAGTTACAAAATAAGAATGAATTAACTAGAGAATGTTTTTTTCTACATTGATTCTATTTTTACAATGAAATTTAAGATAAAATTCTGTAAGCAGTTATACCCTTATTATTTCAGACTAAGGAAACTTTGGCTAAATCAAACTGAACCGCCCCCCACCAATAAATAAGTCAACTAAATAGATCAGTATCTGGGTGAGGCTTCCAGGCTTGTGATCTTCCTCACAAAGTCAATTTGAAGGTAAGATCCAAATACTCCCTTTCTGAGAGGATCTTAGCAGTCTGGAATCTAGGCTACGCCAGAACTCCAGGTCAACCTTGGGATTGGGAGGGGAAGAATGTTTTGGATCATAGCCCTTAGTATTTTGCAGTTATTGTCTAACACACCACCACCACAGAGGGAGACGCTTGCAGCCCATGAAATGACCTAGTTTCTAAGGGTATGTCCAGACTACCCGCCGCATCGGTGGGTAGCGATCGAGCTATCGGGGATCGATATATCGCGTCTCGTCTAGACGCGATATATCGATCCCCGAACGCACTCCCGTCAACTCCGGAACTCCACCAGGGCGAGCGGCGGTAGCGGAGTAGACGGGGGAGCCGCGGCTGTTGATCCCGCGCCGTGAGGATGGGAGGTAAGTCGAAATAAGATACGTCGACTTCAGCTATGCTATTCCTGTAGCTGAAGTTGCGTATCTTATATCGACCCCCCTCCCCAGTGTAGACCAGGCCTAAGGTAGGGGGCCCTCATGCCCAGAGGGCAAAGATACCCAACCGTTGTGCTACACAGGGCTCTATTAATTCAGGTAAACAGCTTCTTTGTTATGGGCAAAATTTAATCTGAGAAAATCCTGGGTTCTGTACAAATAAAATATTAAGTAGTTTTGAGCCATAGCAGGTCCTAAGGAGAGAGAGGATAGATGGGGACAAAATGAGAGGCGATGGAGTGATCTCTATAATAATGAGAGTTGACTTTGTGGAGAAACTTTTACCTGTGAAATATCAGGAAGGGCTATTTACAAGAAAGTGCTACTAGTTCTTCCAGCCTCCTAGTGTGGAAATAGCCTCAGAAAAGGTCAACTTAATTGAAAATCAAAATGGGAAAAGTGGACTCTGTGAAAACTCAAATTTATATTCCAACAAGGTGTGGTCTAGCAGTAATATTCTTAGCCACACTGAGAAACCTGGTGACTAGGATTGGGATCCAACCAGAAAACCCTCTATGGAATACCTAATGTTCTCCAGAGTGATGCCTGACCACTGAAAGGCCATTGAGCAGCCTCTTTATTTAACCTTAGCTAGAAGAACTCCAGCACATGGGAGACAGAGCAGAAGATGGATCTCTCCACTTTGCTGATAGGTAATGGGGTATTCCCCACTCCCCCTCGCACTTGTGGTGGTGTTTTGTTTGCAGAAGTCTTTTTAGATTTCAGCAAGTTGCAAAGTGCCCTGTCTCCTATAGCCTTGCGAATTAAGGATTCTCTTTCAAATGCAAGTGTAAAAGCCTAGATCTAGAAAGTGGGCAGAACTCCTGCAACAAAGTAATGAGAAGTTGCAGGGCAAATTTAGGAATGAGGGTTCCTTACAGAACATAATTTTACACTGATACAGAAGATCAAGATTTTAAATCAGCAATTACTATTTCTATTGCACACTTTGAGCCTCCAGTCAAGCGTGTTAAGCATGTACAAACAAAGATGACGACACAGACACTCCACCAAAGAGCTTATGATCTAAGACACTGTGTAAATTTGTTAAATGTCAGAATTATTTCTTTCATTTCAATTTCCAATTAATTAGCCATAATATTAGCAGTGATCCTCATTTGCTGAAGCTAGCTTTATGAAGCAGCAGGATATAGAAACAAAAATTAAATTAGACTTTTAGTAGTAATAAGAAAAGTGGAATCCAATAACCAGAGCACTCTGTGTATGAGCAATACTATGAAAGAGACTATCTGCAAAGTTTACATTTTGCTGAACCGGGGAAACTTTTTAAAAATCCAAACTTTATGCTATGTACAAGTTTAAAAAGTCAGTAGTAGGATTATAGCAGCATCTACAGTGGTAGGCAATATAAAAACAGACAAAACAGAAGACTGTCTCTGCTTCCATAGAGTTCATAATATAATTTAAAACAAAATGTAATAGGTGAATGTAAAGAACAATCAGAAGGAAAAGGAAACAGAGGACAAGGGAAACAGCACTAAGAATGCACATTTATAGAGGCCAGCAAGGTTTATAGCTAGATGTTTGAGCCTTCTTAAAAATAAAATAACCTGAAAAAAAAAAATCAACAAAATATATATGGAAGTGTCTACCAGACTATCTTCCCAGCAGTTGGCAATTTCTCACAGGCATGATGGTAGGAGGAAGACTTGAAGAGGGATATAAAGGAATACTGTAGATTCACAGAGTAGTTCAAGGGCATATGCCATACATAAAAGGTGGTGTGGAAGAACTCTCAAAGGTTTTTGTGAGAGAAACAGATAAACAGATAATTGAGATTAGTCTTCTTGGTGAAATGGAGAAGTGATGTGATACGATGTAAGAGCAGGTAAGCAGGGGGATGCTTACACATAAAGGGTATTAAAAGATAAAGACAAGAATCACTTGATGTGGCGGTGATGGAGTTAGTGGAGGGACATGTTCAAAGAGATCAACCAGGAAGATGATCTTAGTAACTGCATTTGAATGGACCTAAAGGGAGTCAAGATGGGAGATGAAGAGGCCCTAAGGTCTGGTCATGGCCTGGATGTATAGGGTTAGATGGAGGGGAGAGTCAGTAATACTACCCAGTTTACAAGCATTATTAACTGGGTAAATCATGATGATGTCAGTAATGGAGAAACAAGGAAGTAGGGAGGAATGTGGTACACAATTTTGGCCATGCTAAATTTAAGTTGCTGACAAGACATCCAGTGTCATGCAGAGATACAGAACTGGATGGAGTAAGACAGGTCTGTATTGGAGAGGTAGATTTATGAGTCATTGGCAAAGAGAAGATAGTTGAAACCATTTGAGAAGATGAGATCACTCTGAGAGTGAGTGTAGATGGACAAGAGGAGGAAGTCAAGGACAGATCTCTGAGGACCACCATGAAAAGTGCACACTGAAGAAGTGGTCACACATCTGAGAGAACAGAGCTGTGAAAGCTAAAGAGGATGAAGTTTCAAGGAGGAAATCATCATAAATGATTTTAAAAAGCAGGTTAAGGAGCATGAGTATGGTGTACGGATCCTGAGAACTGGCCAAGAGGGGATCAGGGACTTTGGTGAGAGCAGATTCAGCAAAGTGAAAAGAGTGGAAAACAGATTAGAGGGGATTCAAGGTTGGAGATGGAGGCGTTGAACTTCAGGCAATGGTTGTAGCTAGTGTACTCAGCGAATTTAGAGGTGAATGGGAGATGATAAGACTAGTTGGAGAGGAAGGTGGGGTCAAGGGTATCTTTTTTAAAGGATGCTTATCATATATAGAAAAATCAGCACCTATATTAAAAGTTTAGCTATGCAACATTCAAAACAGATTTTTTTCCTCAAAAACAAATTTAACAGAAGAACTAGGTGGAATGTGTAGTAATACCTTAAACTAACTTTTTTTTTTTAAACTGAGTACATCTTAATGCTGTATCTATACCTGAATCAACTTCTGCACTCTTTTGATGAAAACAGCCTCTCTTTAATGATACATAGAAAAGAGGGCAATATTTACAGTGAATCAGTAGATCAGATAAACTTAGAGGGTTTGGGGTTTTTTAAGAAGGACCTGTTTTTGAAACAACACTTTTTCAAGAAGCCTCCTATATATGGTACAAGTGAGTTGCAAACTAAAAAACATATAGGTCATCTGATGCATATAAATACTAAGAAGTGTGACAGAGTGGATTGTTCATAGTGAGCAGCTTATTCAAAACAAATACTTTCTGTACCTGTCAGCTGTATATCCTCTTTCCTGCCATTGTTCTCCTCCTTTCCTACCACTTGCTGTTGAGCCGCCAGTGCAGTGAGCTGTGCAGACTGTTTAATTAGGGAAACCCGGTAGAAATAATTTCTCCAAAAGACCTCCTCCTTTACACTAAAGAAAAACATAAATATAGGTTTTTATGACTACATAGCTTTAACAACTACATTTGATTTGTGGAAAGTTTACAGTTAGCCGCAAGCAAGGTAGAAAAAACAGAGGCACAAAGTTAAAGCTACTGTAGTCAAAGCTACAGTCATAGCTTACAGGAGTGAGAGCAGAGTTTTGTTTCCACCTTCTCAAGTGTGAAGTGTAACTTCAGCTTTGAATTCCCTGACACATGGATACACTGTTTAAAAAACCAACCACTACAATGGTCTCCCACTTCTTAAGTTACTGTTACGTATTTACCACTTAACTCCAGTTTAACAGTGTATTTTCTTAGGGAAAAAAAGATTAGCATAATAAACAAGCTGATGTACATTATTATCTTCGAAAGACCATACTACCAACTCCTACTTTTCAGCCAGGCAAAACAAAACCACATGAATCCCACCTCTAGTCTTGGCTTAGCTCCCCTCTCCAAAGTCTCATCCCCTTTGATAAGCTACAACCACTTTGTCTGGGCTTGGCTACTAGTGGGACCAGAGCTCTACTAGCTTTGTGGAGAGCAGCAGATCTAGGATAAAAGGAGGACTATTTGCTCCCTCTGTACAGCACTGCTGCCTCATGGGGTTGCACCAACAGACGTGGTATCTTACATTTTTTTCTTGCTTGTTGAATTTATATTACAAAGTTTAAAACTGTTTTCAAGGTATGCTTTAGTTGCAACTAAAGTAGCTGCAACATGCAATATTTTCTGTGCCCTGTGTGCATCAGCTGTGTAAAGCAGTCCTTAACTAAAGGTCCAATCCTACACACATCACTAAAGTCAATGGAATGTCTCATAAAAAAGCACTTACAAGATTGTGCTCCTATGATACTAAATGTCATAGAGTGAGTTGGACGTAACCAATGTTCCCTCTAATTTTTTCTATCCATGAGCGGAATGAATTTTGTTATGTGCACCAATATCAAGGTAATATGCGCATGTGCGCTACCAATAGAAACAAAAAACCTAGATATAAATCACGCTCACATATTATATAATATAGTTTAAACCAACTGTTTTTTTTATTAATGGTAAGGCAGCAATTTAAACAAGGGCCAAAGTCTGGGCTCCTCACTTGAGCAGAAAGCCCATGGGAGTTTTGCTTAACTAACGATGGCAGAATTTGGCCCTAGAAAAGGTGAATACTTTCAAAAAATCTATAATCAGCAGCATATTTAAACCCTGGATTGTCACCTTCAAGTTCAACAAATATAAAAATTCAGTCTACCCGTGGTCTGGCAACATCAAATGTTCAATCTGTCAGTTTGAAAACAAAATATCTGAAGTATAATTGTACAGTGAAGTATTTGTACACAGTATTCTATTAACGTGAAATCTGCAAACAAAATCCAAATCTTTATGTACAAGCTTCATAGCTGAGACATGCTAGAAAAGCCTGCAATCTGAAAATTAGAATCCCTATTAGTCTTCTTTAAAGTGAGTTACACACAGAGAGCATATATACCTCTACCCCGATATAACACGACCCGATATAACATGAATTCGGATATAACACGGTAAAGCAGTGCTCCGGGGGGGGAGGGGGGCGGGGCTGAGCACTCCGGCGGATCAAAGCAAGTTCAATATAACGCGGTTTCACCTATAACGCAGTAAGATTTTTTGGCTCCCAAGGACAGCGTTATATCGGGGTAGAGGTGTATTTGAAAGGAAATTACTCCAGTACTAACAGCAGTTCATACACTGTTAAAGTATTCTCATATTAAAAAATACATAGTACATTTATATTCAAAAGGAGAAAATTACCTGATTCTAACACAGTGGACTGCGAAACTAGATGGAGCTTACAGAAATGCAGTATTGATTGTTACATTATCTCAGTGGGTTGCTATTTCTACATATTGAACTGATTGTCAACATTTGCCAATTTATTCAGCACTGGCCGGGCAAGGAGATTAGGACTGGGAACCATCACAGTGTAGGAGAACAGGGAGATGGAGGACAGATCTGATGAGGAGCTAGGGTGCCCTGGACAAGCAGCTAAGGGATGTGTGTGTTGGGGGAGTAAGGGGGAGGGAGGGGGCTGAAATAGGATCAGGAGCCTGGGAGCTGGGTGAGAGCTGGGCTGGGCAATAAGACTGGAAACATGGGTGGAGAGACTGGGACTCAGATGCAGAGTATCCAGTGGGAGACTTGCTGGGCAAGACAACCAGGACTGGGATGAAAAGCCTGAGGAGGAGCCTGGAACAAGGAGCTGGGGGTGGAGAAGAGACAGGACTGGAACAAGTTGGAGGGGATGGGACAGAAGGGGTTGAGCTTAGGTGAAACAGACCAAAGTGTCTGTAACCCCTAGAGAACATTCCCTCCTTCATTCCTCCGGGAATGAAATCCAAGATTCTAGAGTCTTGCTGTTCTTCTGCACTTAGCAAATATCTGTGAAACCCACTGGCAAAGTGTCTCATCCCCAGGTAGTGCTGGTCCACGTAGAGGCGGACAACCTACTACTGCTTTTGCTAACTCAAGTAGAAGAGGTCTGTGTGGTAGATCTAAAGGTTCCAACCTGCAGATGAACCATTGGGATGTCAATATGGTGCCATTTCTATTTTTTCAGTTTGCTTTTATAAATACTAGGAAATTACACACCATCTCTTAACCCCATGTTAAAAGAACATAAAGGTTACTAAATCAAGCCGTCAAAAATTAGGAAATGCCAGAATTAAAGTGCCTGTGAAACCTTAATTTGCCCCCCCTTGTGCATATAAAGTATGATACATTTTTCAATTACATGATCATATACTACTTTCCCTCACAGGAATCCTGCCTCAGTCAGTGGACAGGATGGATGGTGCTGTGTGGATAATCAGATTTGTGTAGTAAAGACGACTGTTGTCTGTAATACCCCTGCCTCATATATACCAGAAGTTGGAAAGTGTGTAGTGAATGAGGCAGGAACTGCAGGAAGCTAAAGGATGTTCTCACACTTAAGGAAGTTGAATGCTGCCTTGAAGAACTGGATTCTATCCCTGCCTCCATCAAAGAGCTGAGCACTCACAGCTGCAACTTAAGTAAATGGGAGCTGTGCTTTGAACATATTCAGTGCTAAGTAATACTAAGTATTCTGAAAAATCAGATCCTAAATGTCTCAAATTGGGAACCTTGAATTAGTGGATACTTTTGATGTTTATCTCTGTGCCTCTGCCCTATTTTACACATGGGGACAAGAGCCACTAACCTCATAGGGGTATTGTGAAAACAAATGAATGAATGTTTGTGAAGCACTCTGATACCATAGTGAAGAGCACCATAGAAAAGTCCATCAGGAAATTAATAATTCTGTCATCAGAGCAGGGTTTGAATAGTGTACAATAAATAAGGCACAAGACCACACCACTGAGGAGGACAATGAGGAGAAAGCAAAATAATGAATAGCTAGCTGCTCATTAATTGAGCATTGCTCAACCTGTGCACTGAATGATGCAGGGATCCCGGGTGGGGGAAAAGAGATAGTCTTTAATTACATGATCACAAACTATTATAATGTATTTGTACAAGGGGGCTCTTCTCTGCGCTGATTAGGCCTCAGTGGGAGTATTGTGTCCAGTTCTGGGTGCCACATTTCAGGAAAGATGTGGACAAATTGGAGAAAGTCCAGAGAAGAGCAACAAAAATGATTAAAGATCTAGAAAACATGACCTATGAGGGAAGATTGAAAAAATTGGGTTTGTTTAGTCAGGAAAAGAGAAGACTGACATGGGACATAATAACAGTTTTCAAGTACATAAAAAGTTGTTACAAGGAGGAGGGAGAAAAATTGTTCTTCTTGACCATGGAGGATAGGACAAGAAGCAATGGGCTTAAATTTCAGCAAGGGAGGTTTAGGTTGGACATTAGGAAAAACTTCCTGTCAGGATGGTTAACCACTGGAATAAATTGCCTAGGGAGGTAGTAGAATTTCCATCATTAGATATTTTTAAGAGCAGGTTAGACAAACACCAGTCAGGGATGGTCTAAATAATACTTAGTCCTGCCAGGAGTGCAGGGGACTGGACTAGAGGACTTCTCAAGGTCCCTTCTAGTCCTATGATTCTATAAATGTAGGTTACACAGGCAACCTTAATTCTGGCACTTCCTAACTTTGGAGTGCTTGACTTTACAACCTTAATAATGTTATTTTAATATACTTTGTGCAAGTGTGTAATTATTAACAATTCAAGCTAAACAAGCACAAGAACAATAACGAAAGTGTCCACAATCTGGAATAACAAATCCTTCTATAAAATGAACTTTCGCTTTTGCTATTTTTATTAAGTCTACAGAACAGTGAAAAGTCATATTCAAAGTAGTAAATTGATTAGAAGTCGTTGTAGAGCCTTAATCTGGTGTAACCAGGAAAAACTGGTGCTTAAGTTGAGAGAAATAAGTATTTCACATTCTGCATGGTTCCAAGCAAACAAAGAGTGTAAAACAAAACTGGTTGTTAAAAAACAAAAACAAACAATAAGACAAAACTAAAGACAACACATGGAATGAGAGAGATAATACCAAGAGCTATTCTGAAACAGCAAGGGAATCTTGACCACCTGTATTTTAAAGGGCCTATGCCAAGCTCTCTCACCTCTGTGGAAATAACTCAAAACTTTAAGGAGAGTCAAGAGGCTAAAGCACCTAATAAAATAGGAAAAGAAGAACGACACAAAAGTGAACTTCTAACTATTTGTTTATGACAATCTATAACTCCATGAGTGTTTTTTATTCTCAAACAATTCAAATTTTATACTCAAGTAATAAATAACAGTCTAAGGCAGGGGTCGGCAACCTTTCAGAAGTGGTGTGCCAAGTCTTCATTTATTCACTCTGATTTAAGGTTTCGCGTGTCAGTATTTTAATGTTTTTAGAAGGTCTCTTTTTATAAGTCTATAATATATAACTAAACTGTTGTTGTATGTAAAGTAAATAAGGTTTTTAAAATGTTTAAGAAGCTTCATTTAAAATTAAATTAAAATGCAGAGCCCCCCAGACCGGTGGCCAGGACCCGGGCAGTGTGAGTGCCACTGAAAATCAGCTCACGTGCCGCCTTTGGCACGCGTGCCATAGGTTGCCTACCCCTGGTCTAAGATGATAAAATCCAGAGATGGAAATTTAAAGTGGAGGAGTCTCTCTCTTCAATTTAAGCACCTACTACATTAAAGAAATGGCTACAATTAAAAATACATTGGGAAAAATAGGAATATTGTATTGTATTGACTAGATATTTTCTTTAAAAAGTTTTAATACCAGTATTCCTTATTTATGGACCAACTGTGTATAGCTTGTATTTATTAAAAACAACATGTGCAGCAGAGGGAAACAAAAGGAAAAGCTGAGGGAGGTGGAGAGGGAAGATGAATAATTTAGGGAAGTTAAGATTATAAATTAAAAGACAAACTAAGAGTGTGACAGTACACAAATATAATCAGAAATTACATACTGTTTAGGGACGAGATCAAATCTCATCCTATTCAGAAGCTCATCTTCCTGTAGCATTACCATAGCGACGGGGTACATCTGGTCGAAGTCAAAGTTAAACTGAACACCTGCTGGCGGGTCACGCAGAAAGTTTCGCCTGTCCTTTGAAGAAAATACTATAGTTATTAACCGACATCAGAGGAATTATATCACGTTTGACCAGACCATCTCACTCCCTACATATTTCTTTAGCGTCACAGCCATGTAACTTGCTGTTAAAGACAAAAGTGTAAATAGGAGGATACATTTTTCCATCTCTATTTTGGCCCAGAAGTTGCTTCAGGCATGTGACTGGTAACCAAACACCATGCTGTATCTAAATTTTGTATGCATATACACAATGTAGTCTAATTTTTTGATAAGTGATGAAATTACTGAAGGTATATGTTTTAATCAAAACAAAAGACAGCTTTAATAACAAACAAGAAACTTACTGCTGATAAGGCCAAGATTTGTTGTTGAATTGTTTCTTCTTCATTGCTATCTACCCAAGGAGGCACTGCTGCTTCTGTCATTAAAGAGGGAAAAATAATTCATGTTTTATTATATTTAAATACAAAAATATTTATATTAAGACAGAGCAACACACAATGCCAGAAAGACAGTTGAGCCCCGGGGGTCCCTGTGTCACTGTCACCCACCTGAAAAATTAAATGGAAACAGGACATCTTTGAAACAAATTGTTTCAGAACTGTGCTCACTTCGGTACATTAGTTTCATTTCTGTTTTTTTTACAACTGATCTCAAGGTATAGCAGATGAGTTATGGAAATGAGTCTTTGTTTATTAGAGCTGGTCAAAAAAATTAAAAAAAAAAATTCAGCAAGAATTATTTGGTCATTTTTCAATCAACATTTTATTACTTCTTCCAAAATGTTCTAGACCAGGACTACTGCAAATAGGTCAAACAATATAGCACTGTGGTGCATAATTGGCTGAACTGTACAACAGTCCTTTTGATAAAGAATGCTTTCTGTCAGTTTCCCATTAGAGATTTATCCTGAAAAAATATATTGTACAACCTATTCTCTGTTGAAAATAATTGATGCACAATTATATGACAATATACATTGTAAAATACATGTTATAAGATTAATTTGACAAAAAGATTTTAGAACAGATTAAAAAAATTATAGTTTAAATAGAAATGGTTATGGTTAACATTCATAAATACAAATTGTGCTGATAAACTTTAACAATAGCCCACATTTCTGGTTTTGGAATAATACATAAATGATTCAGTTTCCAAATACCCAACCTTCACTTTTTTTTTTTTGCACTAGGGAGATACAAAAAAATTAGATTCACCAAAATAAGAGGGTGTATTTTATAATGCTTAATGCTAATTTACAGATTTACTTTAAAATGTTCAGAGAAGTTCAAAGGGTAGTCCAAAAGTACACCTCTACCCAGATATAACGCTGTCCTCGGGAGTCAAAAAATCTTACCACATTATCGGTGAAACCGTGTTATATCGAACTTGCTTTAATCTGCCGTAGTGTGCAGCCCCGCCCTCCCGGAGCGCTGCTTTACCACGTTATATCCGAATTCATGTTATATCGGGCCGTGTTATATCGGGGTAGAGGTGTAAGTGTAAGTTTGGGGAGGATACACTGTACTACTCATACATACAGTAAAGATTAAATTTCTAGGTGTGAAAATAAATGCATACTTAACTATGGAGTCACTCTGTGCATTCATAGTATCTAATAATATATATTAACAATGACAAACAGTATGACAAACTTCAGCATGATCCATTTGAAACCATCAACATATTCAAGGTTAAAAAGAGATCTATGTCAAACTGCAATATACTTTTCTATCCAGAAATATTTGATGACCTAAACAATGTAGGGACAAATTCTGCCTGTCTTACTCACAAAGAGTGAGATCACTGGGTCTGCTTATAATAGGCAGCAGGTTTAAAACAAACATAAGGAAGTAATTCACACAATGCACAATCAACCTGTGGAACTTGCTGCCATGTGACATGGTAAAGGCAAAAAGTATAACTATGTTCAAAAAAGAATTACATAAGTTCATGAAGGACTTAGCCAAGGTGGTCAGGGATGCAACCCCATGCTCTGGGTGTCCCTAAATCTCTGACTGCCAGAAACTGTGACTGGAGAACAAGGGAGGGCTCACTCGATAACAACACTGTTCTTTTTATTCCCTCTGAAGCATCTGGTACTGGCCACTATTAGAAAACAGGATACTGGGCTAGATGGACCATTAGTCTAACCTGATATGGCCATTCTTATCTAATGGTACATAGATGCATGACCCAAGAAGAACCTTAGAGAAAGCAATTTTCCCTGGAACTATAAGTAGAGCACCTCCCACAGAGAAACTAATGACATGCTAGAATGGCACCCACACTTTATGTTATTCATTCCATCTAGTAATATGTTACACTGCTAGTAGAGAACCCAAGTGTCAGGCAATCAGAATGCCTGCCTCCTCACAAAATATAACAACCTGAGGTTCAAAATAAGTCACAAGAGATCAGTCCCACTGATTTTCAATTATTATAGTTAAATATGTTTGCTGAATTTAGTAGAAAATGCTGGATTAGCTGTATAGTTAACTTGTTTTAGCTAAGTTTCAACTAGTGATCCCTTATCTCGTCCCAAAAATGCACTTACTGAAATCCTGATATACAACTATTGTGCATTATACAGAATTTCCATGAGTCACCTTTTTTGCCACAAAGATTAGGTTTAATATCTACTGAGACTGAGGTGAACTATGTAGCTTTCATCAAAATTTAGTGAAACGTGTTAGTTATCTTTAGTAAAAGACCTACATTTAATAATAAATATTCAATACCTGACTTTTTTGTGTGCTTTTCTTGAACAAATTTCTCTTGTTCCTTCTGAAAGTCTCCGATAATTGTCTATAAGAAAAGGTAATTTCAAGTAAAGAATGAAAGGAAATGGAATACATTACAGAGTTGTCTAATAACATTCAGAGAGTAAGTAATTTGAAACACATTTCAACTTAACATGATACTTTAGTTATACTTGAGACCGTACTCTTTTGCAAGTTAGCTAAGCAAGAAGAGGTCATACTAATTGTTCAGCCCCTTACCCTTTAACTGCACCCAAAACTCAGTTTTCTCTTTAAGATCTGAAACTCATGTGTATAGTCCTCCAAAGTGATATGCATACTTTACCAACTTTGAAAAATAAATTTCATGAAGGTGTCAACAGTGTACTGTGCACATGCAATATGTTATTTTCTTATCCGCTTAAGTACACACAATGCACAGATTCCCTGAATATCTGCATATTTAAATAAAGGTACCTGCTTTAAAAAGTATTACCCATTCAAACACACCCGTATCATATTTTAAAAGAAGAGAGGGGAAATTAAATGCAGGGAATAAAAATATCAAACACAGTGTTGCAGTTAAGATTTTACAAGTCACCAAATTCAAAACGTACGGTTCCCAAATCAACCCCTAGAAATTTGGCAGAGAAACTGTGCTTACCTAATACAGAGTCATACTTCCACTCTCTGTGACATTGAATAATTCCTTGATTACTGAAAATTATTAAATGTCCTGCATTAAATCTGGATAATCAAGAATTTACTGTATTATAAATTAATGTTAAAACTGAAAAAAAAAAAATTGAGAAGATCATAGTAGAGCTAGGAGCATGATTCATGCTCTGTGAAAAGAACCTTACTATGAAAGACTTAAGGATTTCAATCTATTTAGTTTAGTCAAGAGACAGTTAAGAGGCAACTTGATTAGAGTCTAAGTACCAACACAGAGAGAAGATATCCAACCCTAGCGGGCTGTTTAAGTCTACCAGACAAAGGCATAAAAAGCTCCAATGGCAAGAAGCTGAAGTCAGAAAATTCTGAACCATTAATAAGATGCAAATTTTAACACTAAGGTTCTTAACTGATGGAACATATTACCAAGGGATGAGGTAAATTTTCCATCACTTGGAGTCTTTAAATCATGCCTTTCTAAAAGATATGTTCTTGGTCATTCACCAATATTTGGGCTTGATGCAGATATCAATGGGAGAAATTCTATGGGCTGTTATACAGATGGATCACAGTGGACCCTTCTGGCCTTAAAATCGATTGGTTTATGAATCTATTAACACCAGTAAATACATAGTACTTCATATGCTCAGTTCTGGATGCTGTGGGAACTATAACTCATTTCCTGGTTTTTCTGTGTAAAATTTCAGCCATAACTGGGAATTAGTGTAATTGATTTAATGTATCCTCACAAGAGAATGGAATATTAGGCCTAAGAAACCAGCTTCTGAAGTCATCTGTGGATAATTTTCTAGAAAAGTTACTACCTTTTACTAGAAAAGTTACTACCAATATACCTTGGGGATATTAATAAAGAGACATCAAGTAATCTTTCTGATATGTTTTTTTTTCCTTTTTTTGCAGCATTTACAATTGCAGATGTGTGCCAGAACTACATTAGTTCAGACTCCAACAGTGCACAGGGGCCACTTTCCTACTCTCATGTGTATTCAACTCCTGAGATCAATGGTATCTGAAGACAGAATTTTCCTTGTGAGGTTTTTATGGCAAGTTTCACTTTACTAGTAGATTTTGGAAGAAGGCATGACCATTTCTAACTCCAAATAAGATAAAAATTTCAGCGCTTTGAATTAAAAAAAACAAGTCATACAATGATCCATACAATCTACAAAGTTCTGATTCTCAACTCCCAGTGGCATTTAAAAGGCAGGTTGGATAGCTGCCTTTCCTCTTCCCAGTCAAATAAGTTCAAGGTTACAGTCAGGTCCCCAGCCAGTGACTCAGCTAAATTCCCCAAAAGGCCTCCATCCCTCAAAACACTCCAGCCTTGGGGCCAGAGTGAATCTCGCTGACTGTTTGAGGAGTGAATCAACCTTTAAATTAAGGAAGCAAATAACTTTAGTTGTTTTTATCTTTAAATGTGAATGCAAAGAAGCATAAGGAGCAGGAAGGATCATCATACATAGATGTATGATTTCATTTTTACTGGCAGAGAAGAGGACAGGGAATTTCATCCTTTAGTCATAACATCTTCAAGCAGGGTAAGAAAGAAATCTAAGCTTTTAAAGGGGAGATATTGTTTTTTCAATGCAACTGTTATCAATAAACCCACCATTAATTACACTGCTTCTTGACTCCATCTCCCCCCAAAATGAAGTAATTCACTATTGTATTTCTCTTCATTTGTATTTTTAGAGTTTTTCCTCTTCCTCCATCATCCCTTTATTTCTGTTAGAATCTGTATTTTTACTGAGAGGGTTACACAAGTTTTTTCTGCATTTCTTACTCTCAGTTATCCAGGCCCTATACCATATCACCCCTCCTTGTGGGACAGAGTTGGATGCTGCTCTATTAGTGAATCCAGTGGAGAAGCAAGGCACCAGGCAACAATGCAAGACATTTCCTGCCCACCCAAAATACTACACAGACCAAAGTATGCACTGCTTCAAATCATTCAGAGCAGTACCTTCCTCCTTTTGCTAGTCTCTCCATTTTCCAATTTGCCTATATCTTTCCCCTTTCTAACATCTTTCTTCTTTTACTGCCCCACTCCCCCACCCCATACATGCTTGAGCCATTCTTATATATCATGCTTTCCAGATGTTACTTCCAAATACAGTACACATTTTTTTCCTTTTTATTTGAAAAAGTTTTATGACTTTAAGTTCATGAACAGTAAAATATGTCCCAGACAGTTCTCATGACGTACCCAAGGCCAAGCTTAATTGTTGCCTTAGCATGGAGTTCTACAGTCACAGTTAATGTAACTTCCTTCCACATAAGGAACTCAAACTATGGTATCTTCACAAAAGAATGAATCAATATGTCCAGCATCATAGCGACAACATATTTTTCAAAGGACAGACAAACTGTCAGACACAATTGAAATAAAAACATTATTTCACAAAATACTTATGGAAGTAGTGTTGGAAGTTGTGTAAGAACACAATCAAGCTTACATATACAGTACTGTAAGAAATGCTAGAAAATGATAGTATTCTCATTTACACTATAACAGTACATTACACAAATGGAAACGACGGACGCACTGAAATAAACAAGAGATATGAATAGAAGCCTGTACTTCTCATGCCCAAAAGACAAGATATAGCAATAGAAAACATTATAAAATTATCATCATAGAGGGTAATACATAAAGAAAAACTCTAGTTAAAAATTTCAGAGCCCTCGCACACACAGACCAGAGATAATTTAAAAGAAAATCCTAAATCATACAAATGTCAGAAAACAGACATAGATATTCTTGCCACCTGGGGTTTATGATCACAGTCAAGGCTTGAAAAAAAGATAACAGATTATGGCGTTTATTTTCCTATGCTGTAATCAGTGTCTATTTTCTTTGTTTCCTTGCATTATTTTCTCCACCCTCTTCTATAGTTCCTGTCCCTTTGTTACTCTGTTGCTACGGAGAGTTCTCCACATACACCCACCTATATGCAACCATTCACAAAACTCAATCTCACTGTTTTTCCCAGGATTTGAAAAGTTTACCAGGTGAATAATATTATAGGTTAGGCTGGTACCATAGCCTATTATTAAGGATGCCCGACACTGTTTTCAGTTGCTTATAATGTGCCAAAATGTAGTTGTTCAGACTGTAGTTTCCATGATGGGTATCTATCCCAGATTCAATTTTTTTTGGAAAATTTCAACCAATATGGTCCAGCCATTTCCAACAATGAAGCTAAGGAAAAATACATTGTTGTGCCCTTGTTAAAAAATTCTGACAACCTTTTCTTTTCATCGGGTGACTGTTGTGTCAGGGATGTACCTTTTGCCATCCACGCGAAGAGCTGCTCAAATGTGGCCAACTTATAAACCTCTAAAAAATCTTAGTTTGCACATGCTCAAAAGAGATTCAGATTATAGCATCTTAATTCCCCAAAGATTCCATCTGCACTGAGCTGGACTTTTCCTGAAATTGCAGCTCTGAGTTGCTAAGGACCATGCCAGGTCCAGGCACCTGAACTGAGAGCAAGAAGTCTGTTTTTTGTGTGCTCTCAATGATACCCCTGCCCACACACACTGGGCCCAGATAGCGTAGAGGGGAAGCAGCCAAATTCAAATGCAGAGAGGACAGGAGCCAGACATGCAGGGAAGGCAAAGGGAATAGATTGGGACAAGTAGTCTGAGGAAGCAGAGGGAAGACAGAAACTGAGACTGGGGGCAGTTGAAAGGAAGGATGAGGGGAGACAGCTCTGATGCAAAGTTGGGATGCAAGTGGAGAACTAGAATTGGCTGGACAAAGACAAGGAGTTGGAACATAGATTGGATGAGAAGTCTAGGGAGGGAGATTGGAACTGGGAGACAACTAGAGGGCGGGTTGGGGAGAAAGATTGGATGATGAGCTGGTAGGGGGTGGGAACTGGTTGGGCTAGGATCCTGGAGACAAGGAGCCAGGAGGATGTGGGGGTGAGGCTAGGATTTGTTGGGCAAGAAGACTGGAATGAAAAGCCTGAGGAGTGGAGACTGGGACTGGCTATGTGAGGAGAGTGGGATAGGGATGAAAAGCCAAGGGTGGAGAAAAGACAGGACTGGGACACAGACAGAAGGGAGGTGATGGGACAGTAGGGGTCAGGGTTGGGGGAATGGGCAGAAGAGTCTGTGCCTCCTGAACCTGGAACAGAACCCAAGATTTGAGTCTCACCATTCCCTCTGGAGTCAGCAAATATCTACAAAACCCACTAGAAAAGTGTCCCATCCCATCTCCCTGTAATGCACAGAGGGCAACACCTACTATTGCTATCAGTTACTCTGTTAGCTCAAATGGAAGAGGTCTATGCGGTGGATCTAGAGGTTCCAACCCTGCTGGTGAACCACGTAAATGGCAATATGATGCCACAGGATGGAATGTGTTTTTCAGTTTGCTTTTTTAAAATAAAAATAAACTAGTTATATTAAAAGAATATTAAGGTTGCAAAGTCCAGCACTCAAGAGTTAAGAAATGTCAGAATTAAGGTTGCTTGTGTGCAGTAAATAAGGCCTAGGGCCACACACTGAACAATGAGGAGAAAACAAAAGATTGAGTACCTGCTTATTAAGTGAGAATCGCCCAATAATGTAACAGTTTTTTGTAATATTTATATAAATTAACCAGTCATGTTTATATTGTAATGCTTTGATTGTTTTAATGTTTTTATTATGTATTAACTATCTTGCAGTTAAGATTGCTATAGTGATTACATTTTTGTGTGAGAGATTTTCATTAATAGTTTTCCTTGAAATGCCCATTCTGTATAAACACTTCAGTCAGATAAAACAAACTTTGTTTAACTATTTATTCAAGAAATATGTGAAATCAGCCCTAAAAATCTGCAATTTTAAAAACCAGTTTTGGGGGTTTGTTTAAGGCAGACCATTTTGCAGGCCCAGACACTCTATACAGATGCTGATGAATAGCATTTGAAGCAAAGCAGATACTGGAGTACATTACAGATCAGTTTCACATAATGAAGAAAAAATACCTTATCAATGATGGTATCAATTTTCCCTTCTTCTACAGACTTCTTTATATTTTGTGCTGTTTCAGCAACCGATTCAGATATCTTTTTTGTAGCAGCAGTCGCAAAATTGAAGAGATAATCTTTCACAAATGAAAAGAGATTAGAGTTGTAAATATTTTGTTATATCAAATTCTTTAGTTATATTTTCTTTTCTCATTGTACATTTTTAGACACCTAATCTGAAAGTCATGTTTATAACAAAAGTTCTAAAACAGAATTGCTTAAACTGGCTTCTTAGTACTCTAGAAGGCCTCTTTGCAGGTGAACTACCGGGTATATATTTCTATCCTTTTTTAAATTCTTGCTCCTTACGGATGGAACTGTATGTTTGGCCAAAATTTTTTTTTTTTTTTTTTAAATAAACTGATAAGCTATTACACATCTGAAGCTCCTTTTCATGTAATGAGACAGTCATCAGGTTCTTTGGGTCTCTAGACACTAGCACAATTTAAATAATATTCAGACAAACTAAGAAGAAGCCACTAGCCTTTAAATGTGTGACAAACAACAACTTAATATCGAGGTACCTTGAAATGACGTGGGATTAGTTTCTTTTTCAGATACTATGCTTATAGTACCATGTAAATATCTAGAGACACAGATTTAGTAGGTGTAAAGTTTTCTATAATCTTACTTGTGATTCAGTATATCTGATGCCAATAAATTGGTACAATTTAACACTATGATAATAGTAGGATTTTATGCAGAAGTAATTATAAATCTAAATTAAGTGGTGAATATCAAAAGAGGAATAATTGAGAATATGATTTAGAATCTAAGGGACATCAGAAGAGAGGAGTGAAACATTTTAATCATTCCAGGAAGGTCAAGCTGAAACTTTAAAAACTGTTGACTTTCAGAAACAACTGGCACTTCAGGTATTGCCACTCTTTCTGCCAAAAAGAATACCTAAGCTTTCTTTCTTTTCTAGAACTTCAGGTCTACAAGACAATCTGAATATCATGACTATTAACTTAATACTTTTTTAAAAAGCTACAACTTTTATCCTCACTATCATATACAAAACAGTGGGCTGTTTTGTTTACCCTGACACAAAAGGTTAAGAAGAACAGGAAGAGTGAGCTGGAATCTGAACCAGATGATATTGACTAACCAAGATGTTTGGCTCCACCACACATAAATTGCTAAAAAGTTTTTAGGAATACTGTGAAACAGATCCTTGCCCTTTTTTGCTGGTGAAAACCACCAAAGACTGATGTCTGCTACTAATGGACATCATCAACTCCTTCTGAGAAATGACATTGCTAACTTTCCTGAAATATTCAATAGTCCATCCAATCTTCAAAAAACCATACTCAATGAAGATGACCTCTCCAAACACTTTCCTATTTCTAACCTCCATTCCTAAGAAAAGCCACAGAGAAAGCAGTGACAACAAAGCTCTAGCACATGTTATCTGTTACCAGGTGCCTTACAATTAGGATTCAAACTGTGTGTGTATAGGAACTAAATGGGACTTTCCTCATGACAATGGATGTAAAAATAAACTCATGTGACAGTTGTTAGTCATGTCATTCATGCATCCCAGGAAGGATGCTTATATACCAGGCTATCAATGCAATATAAGAGCCTAATTAGATAGGACACACACGATTGCTATTTAACATTATGTCATAACTTGTGGAGGGGTTCAGTAATCTATCAAAATGTACTACTGATCCACTTACATAAGTAGACATGCTTGGAGTAGACAGCATAGCATTACAATGACTCCATTTATTCCTCCAACAGAACCCAGAGAGGGCTAATGTGCAAATATATTTTTTCCCCAAAACCTTCACCTGTTGAATGGATCTCTGTTGTTCTGTTTAATATCTACATTAGACAGCTCAGAGAGGTAATGTGACACTAGAGTTCACTAGTAACAATATACTGACAACATGCAGCAGTACATCTCATAAGGACATAAGAATGGCCATACTGGATCAGACCAGTGGTCCATCTAGCCTAGTATCCTGTCTTCCAACAGTGGCAGGTGCCAGATGCTTCACAAGGAGTGAACAGAACGGGGCAATTTATCGAGTGATCCACACCCTGCTATCCAGTCCCAACATCTAGCAGTCTCCTTTGCCACAGACACAACCAACATTAAACAGGTGTCAATGCCCAGTAATAATCAACTAAAATTCATTTTGGCCAAGACAGAAGTAATGCTAGTCAGAATTTATACACCAGAATTAGCTGGCTCACTGTCCTCCCCTTTCCATCAAAGACACCTACCCCTCCAACTGTCAAAGTAGTACAAAGCCTCAGGTTTTTGATAATAGCCGAGAAGGCCACACAGAATCAGTGATGAAAAATGTCTTTTATTGCACTTTCAGATTACTGCACAACCTTGCTCCCAATGATCTGGTCACTCAATTATTATATTAACTAAATCTGGGTCTGAAGATGGCAGCAGTAGAGAGACTACAGCTCTTTTAGAAAATGTAATAATCAATTTCTGCAATAGGACAGGACATCACAAGAACATCAGCCCATATTTGTCCTTCCACTGGCTACCAATTTTCTTCCATTGAAAATTCAAAGACTTAGTCTTGATATTCAAAGCCATTTATGCTTTAGGACTCAGCTACACCAGAACAACCAATCAAGACAGCTACACTACTCTAGCACAATGCAGTTCACAAAGCCCACAGCAAAACATATGAAATCTAGGAACAAATCATTCTTGTTAAATGGGGGATGGCTGTAGAAATGGGTTCTAAAGGAGATCAGACTAATTCCAAATTTTCAGAGGACACTGTAAACCTTGCTCTTTGACAATGCTTCCCCACCACAACCAAATTAATGGGGAATAGAGCCTTCTGTGTTTTATCCAGTCAAAGTGGTAGAGGAAAGCAAACCTCTCAAATTTTATCTGTTAATAGCCTTACTTATTCAGAGGACATGTCAATAAAATAAAATGTCATAGTTTGGTGTACTACACAAAACTTTTCATGCAAACATTTTATTGCACTTTACAAACTACACTATATTATTTTCTATGCACACATCACTTCTCCCACCAACTGAGGTGAATATAACAGGTGTTTAAAGGAACACTATCAATCTAGCCACACCTCTGTTTGATGAAAACAGCTTACTTATTATTTGTAACAAAGTTCACTATAACTGAAAGATGAGAGAGAATACTTTTAAAAAAATATTTTCAGTTTATTTTTACTTCAGAGAGCAGATTATATAGTCAGTCTCTCATAGCAACAGTGGAAATAACCACATTTAAAAAGTAGGGAAATGTGCCACTGGAACTTTGGGGTAAGGTTCGTATCCAAAACTATTTAAAAAAAAAAAAGTTGTGCCATGATTTCAAATTTGGTGGTGTCCCTTGAACAGTGCACAGTGACATCACAGAATTGTTAACACCACCTCGCTCATATACATTCTATTGTCACTGTTTTTATAACTAAATTATTGACATCAGAAACACTGAAAGTTGGAGTTGAGACTATAGAATGACACCTCATTTTCAGCTTCTAACTTTATTTGCATGGCTGTCTCTTGAAAATCCTGGTTAGGGTGAAAGAGATACAGGAGAGGTCCAAATTTGTTAAATGCAGAATACATGACAACTGGGTACATATCATAAACCTATGCCACAATTATATCACATAATGTAATTCATACATGATTTGCAAAGCCTAGGCAAGTGAAAGAGATGATTGGAGTCTCTCAAGAGGTAAATCCTGAGGATTGAAGAGCCTTAGGCCCGGTCTTCACTTGGGCGGGTGGGGATGGGGGAGATGTTTTAAATTAAGTCAGCTAACATGACTTGAAACACCACTTAGCAGCTAGCATAGACAATGTGGCACCTTTAAAATTGTTTGCTGGTGATATTGTAAACCATGCTCCTTCCTTTAAACAATATCAAACAGTGTTTACACTAGATGTTATGGGGTCTTGACTAGGAAAAAATGTTTTTTCACCGGAGTTAACTCAAACAAGCCACTTTAACTCAACCGAAACCCCACTTAATGCCAATGTAGACACAGTTTAACAGCTTTAGCAGATTTTAGCAGGTCAAGTTATGGGTCCCATTTATGCTATAACTTGACCTGCTAAAATCAAGTTAAAGGTATTAAATTGGACCTACTTGGTGTTGAGTGGTTTTCAACAACTACATTACCGGGATTTTTAAAAAGGCACCTTTTCCTATAATCTAACTAGAGCCTAAGGGATAACATGATTTTTAAGAAGCACCTTTTTGCCAGGCCTACACCCAGGTACTGTACTATTTCAGTCAAGGCAGTAGGGTTTTTTTAACTGAATTAGTCATACTGGTAAAACCCTCCTTTACTTAGGGCTTGGCTACACTTACGCGGTAGTTCGGCGGCTGGCAATCGAACTTCCGGGTTCGATTTATCGCGTCTTGTCTGGACGCGATAAATCGAACCCAGAAGTGCTCGCCGTCGACTCCGGTAATCCTGCTCGGCGAGAGCAGTACGTGGAGTCGACGGGGGAGCCTGCCTGCCGCGTCTGGACCGCGGTAAGTTCGAACTAAGGTACGTCGACTCAAAAAGTTTTTTTTGAGGTTGCATACCTTAGTTCGAATTGGGGGGTTAGTGTAGACCAGGCCTCATACTAGTAAAAAGGTGACTTACTGCTATAGCTTACTCTGCTTTCCTTATGGTAATAAGTTAGCCAAGTATAAGAGACCTTTATATCTGTATTACTGCATCAACACTTAGAGGGGGTTATTGCACTTTAACTAAAGTGAGACAATTTTTGTGTGCAGATAAACTCTAAGATACCCCCATCAGCTGACTGTTATTAAGATATTTCTATTACCACAACCCCTGCAGGAAGTTCTCCCACCCCCAGAGTGTTATAATATGGTGTAAAGAGCATCTATATTGTTTTCCCCAAGCACCTTTTTAGAGTTTTAACCTGTCCTGTGAAGCTCTGGGTGAGACTCCGGGAATGTGTCAAGGCAGGAGAGCAAGTCCCACGGTGATGAGCAATCAACTGTGTGCAGGGGTGGGGTGGGGATAGGGGGAGTGAGTGAGTGGGCAGAGGCAGGTGTTCGGGTTGCAGGGCCAGATCGACGTGGGGGAAAGGGATCAGCATCTGTGGGGAGGGTAGCTGTCAGGGCTGGTCAGTATGTGCGTGTGGGGGGGAGGAGAACAGGGATAAGGGGGCTTGTCAGTGTGCGGGGTATGCAGTCGGGGGTGTCAGTGTGGGGGTGGGTGGGATCTGTGGGGGGACGGGAATGGTGCGTGTGTGGGAGTGCCGGGCCGGGAGGGGGGGTAAATGGGGACGAGAGGTCTGTTGGCTGGGGGCTGCCGGGCCGTGCGCGGGCAGGACACTCACTGCCGAGTCCTTTGGCCTGGCTGAGGAGTGGATCCGTATCCACCTGCTCCTGGCTCCGCACGGCCGGGTCCCCGCCCGCCGCCTCCTCCCCCTCGGCGCCCCCGGCTTCGCTCCGCTCCCCGGGGCTGCTGCTCCCCTCGGGCGGCGGCTTCTGCTCCTCGCCCGCCCGCTCCAGCCCGAACCAGCTGCCCAGACCCCGCAGCATCCCGCAGGAAGCGGCCTCGGCCGCTCGCGGTGCCGGACTCCAGCGATTACCAGCCCCCGCAGCCGCTCCCAACGGCTCTAACGGAAGCGCCCACAGAAAGAGAGCGACACAACACTGTATCCGGAAACTGGGGTCTACCCCATCCGTTCCGGGTTACGTCACTTCCGTAGGTCACAGGGCAGAGACGCTCTGTATTTCCTTCTCTCTATTCCTCCCATGGGGAGGGGGAAGGAAGAGGCAGGTGAGGGGCGGAGCGGTTGGCTGGGGGAACGGGGGGGAGGGGGGCTAGCGATAGGGAAGCAAAGGAAAGGGGACAGTCAGTGGGGTACAAGAGAGGGGGGGATTTGAGTGCAGGAGCTTCCTGCTCTCCCGCAAGTTCTCCCACGTGGGGATTGTTCATTGAAGTCAATGGCAAGTGCATGTGCAAAAAGATTGCAGGCTCGCTGTTCCTGGAAGGCAAGGAGGGAGAGGGGTGATCCACTATGTTCTCCCACCACTGCCGAAAAACCACGGTTTGGGGGTTTGTTTAGTTTGTACATACACATGCTATTTTGTAAATAAATACATTTCCCCTGCAGCACTTTTGTCACCTCAACCCACTGATCTTATACATGCAAACTTAGGCCCTGATCATGCATGCATGTACTTAATTTTAAGTACAGATGAATAGTCACATGAAGTCATATAGGACTTCCCATGTGTGTAAAATTCAGCATGTGGATAATCGGGACCATACATTGCAAGCTGCTTTGGGCAGGGTGCTGTCATTTGTGTTTGTCCATAAAGTACTATGGCTCTGTAAAAATAACAACGTTAAACCTGACAATGCTTTTTTAAGATTATGTCTTCAAGTTTTGGTGGCTTTCTCCGTATGGACATATTATAATGGAAGACCAACAAATTCCATAGCGTATGTATCAAGGAGTGAAGCTACACAACTGGCGATCAAGTGGGTGCCAAAAGCTTCAGTGATGCAATAAGATTGCTGGTGATGGCCATAAAGTGAATATACAGCCTAAGCACATAGCCAGACATGATCCAGGTGGCCCTGAATCTGCAAGAAGGCCGGATCCCTTTAGGATTTGCCATGATGATGGTGTCTCCACATACCGGTAGTGGTCAAGTGGAGTTAGGAAAGGTGAAATAGCATGAGACCCTTTTGAGAATTAAGAGGTAAGCATAGAGGGAAGAGACACTGACAGAATCAGATCAGTGCATGATGCAGGAGAATGTTTAAAATGAATCAAAAGGATCTATGTTATATATAAAATTACATTAACAAAAATAAAACTAACTTCTGAACAATCAACAAAGCTGGAGATAGATTTATCATGCTCTGTCTTTTAAAGCTCAATTCTGTATTGTGTTTGGAGCAGCCATTTACATCAATATGAGTTCTGTGTTCACAGTGGCTGCAAAATCAGCCTTGAAAGAAGACGACCTTTAGAAAAAGTTTGCTTTTCCTTTCAATAGTGAAATAAAGTATCTTCTTATCTGATTTCCATGTTGCTGTTGTAAGTCTCCATAATTTTGAAATTACTTATAAATCTTGGGTCAGTAGCTTGCACCAGAATATGTGAAGGCAGCATTTGACCAAACATTTTATTTCCTATTTTCCAGTCCCTCAAATCAGGAACAGTTGCACCAGGTCTCTGATAACTCATCTTCTTAATCACTTTGCACCCTTATATTTAAATTTCATTCCTTTTCAGAGTGAGATTCCAATCAGTTAAATCAATAGGACTCTGCACAGCTGCAAGGGTTCAACTATGTGAATTTAACTGCATGATCAGGACCTAAATCCCAATGCAGGGAGATGGACTGTGTGTGCTAACATCATTTACATCCATTGTCTGCATCACTCACATTCTTCAGCAGAAATTCCCAGGGGATTGGAAAATCAAGAAAAAATCAGCTCTATTAGTAATTTAAATATCGTGGAGACTTGAAAGCAGTAGCAGTAGTATGGTGAGAACAGTGGGCTATTCCGAGCTACACACGGGAGATTTTCAAGGTCGATATTAAAAAAATATATAGCTAGCAGTCTGGTCGCAAAATGCTCGTGCCAAAAAGTGTCCCAGGCTGGGGCAGGCAGCTCAAGTAAAAATGCATGAGCAAAAGCGCCGGCGGGGCAGAGCAAGTAAGTTTGTGTGGAGGACACGGTTTGCAAGGGGCATTATTCACCCACGGACCTCAGGCCTCTCTGGCTGCCTGGCCCGGGTCCCCCTCCCACCTACGGGCCGCGGCTCGGCGCTGGCTGCAGCGCGGGCTCCCTCAGGCGGCCGCCCGGAGACTCCCTCTGCCTCCCGCCTGCGGCACCTGGGCCCGGGGAGGAAGAACCTGCAACCGCCTCCGCCGCTGAGTCGCAGCCCGCGCCCAGGTAACTGCAGCCTGCCTGGCCTCTGCGGCCTCCCGCGCTGCGCCCTCCTGCCCGGGGCGAGGGGGAGCGGCCGCGGCAAAGGCTCCCCTCTGTCCCCGGGCCGGGCAGGTTCCCCCGGGGGCGGCGCTGCTTTCAGGCGCCCCGGTGACAGCAGCAGCAGCGGGTTTGAGCTCCTCTCCCCCCGCTGCCAGGGCCGTGGGGGCCCATAATCCCGCTCGGGGCGCCCCTGAAGCCCCGGATTGCGCTGGGGTTACAGGAAGGGGGGTTTAGCTCCTGCCCCCTTCACCCAGGCAGCACGACCGTGTTGCTTGCATGTGTGGGTAGTCACTGCCCACCTCTCCTGTAAAAACATGGGAGCCACACCAGCTTTGCCCGAGACCGGGTGACAGCACACAGGGGCAAACACTTCACCGTTTCCTCCCCCCCGTGCATGTTAGGACACTAGGAAAATGACCCACTGCTGAAGCAGTTTAACTGGTAGCCTGGCTGGAGGAGGAAGCTGATTCACTCTCATGATTAAAAGCATGATAGAGATAATGTTCTGCTGTGATAGGGTTGAAAACGATTTGAGTCCATATACATGAGCAGGTGAATTCTTTTCAGCATTAATTGAAGCCAGGCAAGGTGTTGCTGTCAGCTATTGTCAGCAACATGTATTTCCCCAGAGTAGATGAGGCCTATGGGTCCTCTATTCCTCCTTGCACTCTTCCTAATATTTTTTTAATATTTAGACATCTTTAAGTTGTACACTAGAGCCTCTTTCTGTCCAATGATTGGGTATATTCCAATAATTGTAGAAATTATTTCTGTTAATGGATTTCATCCTCATAGATTAGTTTTAGCAAATTTATCAACAAAAATTGGAGGCTTGTAGCTTTCCTGTGCAGGGATCATTAATACCTCCTGATGCTCAGGTCCCAGGTCAAATCTAGGGCCAAATAACTTTTTAGTCATGGACATGACTTATATAGTATATGAGCCATTTTGCTGAGGGCTATTTGCAGTTCTCAGCTCTAACAATACCAACAGAAATGTGAAAAGTAAATAAAAAATTCACCAGTTATACTAATTCATTTTCAGTACAATGCTGCAGGTTTGAGGTACAATCCTGCAAACACTTAACTGAAAATAACTTGTGTTAGTAGAAGCAATTAATCGTGTGAGTAAAGTTATTCACATGTGTATTTGCATGAGTCCGCTCATTAAGAGCATATGGCAACCTAATACCCTCAGTGGTTTTTGTTTTGTTTCCCTTTCCTAGCTAGGTTTGTCAAATTCTTTCTCTGCTCATCTACAAGTCATGGGATCTTTGGAAATAATACTTTCATTTCTACAACTGAAACCATGACCTACTAAATGCTTCTAATTTGTCTTTTGTTTACGTTGACCGTCCGCAGACACGGTCCCCCCGCATCAGCCCGCCGCTTCCTGCAGCTCCCGTTGGCCGAGAACAGCGGACCACGGCCACTGGGAGCTGCGGGGCGCCGTGCCTGCAGATGGTCAAGGTAAACAAAATGTCTCGCAGCCTGCCAGCGGATTGCCCTGATGGGCTGCCTGCTGAAGGTTGCCAACCCCTGGAGTAGAGTATTAGAGACTCTCCCGTTTTCTCCTAGCAGCCAGAGGAGGGATGGCTGTGTGGAAGAGGCACTTCACATTTCAGTACTACTCATCAGAGGATATAGTAGAACCTCAGAGTTGCAAACACCAGAGTTACAAACCGACCAGTCAACCACATGCTTCATTTGGAGCCAGAAGTATGCAATCAGGGAGCAGCAGAGACAAAAAATAAATAAATAAAAAATGTAAACTACTAAAAAAATGAGAGAGAAAGGTTAAATAAAAGATTTGACAAGGTAAAGAAACTGTTTCTGTTCTTTTTTCATTTACATTAAGATGGTTAAAAGCAGAATATTTCTTCTGCACAGTAAAGTTTCAAAGCTGTATTAAGTCAACATTCATTTGTAAACTTTTGAAAGAACAACCATAATGTTTTGTTCAGTGTTACAAACATTTCAGAGTTACGAACAACCTCCATTCCTGAGATGTTCATAACTCTGAAGTTTTACTACATTATGAATAATGGAGTCCCCAGATTTGCTGGCAGGAATCCTAGCACCCTTCCTCTTCTCAGCTATAAGAGTGATAGCTATACTGGCCAGGATGTTTTCCCTGCAGCTCATTGGTTGAGGGAGAATTTTGTGTCAGCCTCTGCCAGTAGGTGTCAGTTAATTTTTTCAAGCCCTTGTTATAATATTGCTACAATAATGACATTTTATCTGATGGAGTGGCTTTTCTGGGCTTGTGGATAAGCTTTGTGATCAGGTATACATCCCACTATGGGTATGTCTATACTTACGCGGTAGTTCGACGGCTGGCTATCGAACTTCTGGGTTCGATTTATCGCGTCTGGTCTGGACGCGATAAATCGATCCCGGCAGTGCTCGCTGTCGACTGCGGTACTCCAGCTCGGCGAGAGGAGTACCGCGGAGTCGATGGGGGAGCCTGCCTGCCGCGTGTGGACCGCGTCTGAACCGCGGTAAGTTCGAACTAAGGTATGTCGACTTCAGCTACATTATTCACGTAGCTGAAGTTGCGTACCTTAGTTCGAATTGGGGGGTTAGTGTAGACCAGGCCTATGTGTACTATATGTAAAGTATTCAAAACGTTATAAAATATTATCTATATGTATACATTCACATAGGTTAAAATATGTAACATTCTTTTAAAATATTTTGAGCAATTTAAAATTTCCACATGTGAGGCAGTTTTTGTGGTCTACATAACAGCCAGGTATTATTATTATTAATATTTATTTATTTACATTGTTGCACTTTGTTGATTGGCCATCTCTGAAACATTAGGAGGGACATTGCTTAGCAATAATCCTGCTCCCCTTGTGGTGATCAGCATCAGTGGAATGACGTATGTTTTGGCTAAGGGGAGAACCCAGGCAGAAGTAGAAGGACAAATAGAAGGTGACCTGAAAAGAGTATATCTATCTATCTATCTATCTATCTCAGTGGTTCTCAAACTTTTGTTTCACACAGCAAGCCTCTGAGTGCGACCCCCCCCTTATAAATTAAAAAAACACTTTTTAATATATTTAACACCATTATAAATGCTGGAGGCAAAGCGGGGTTTGGGGTGGAGGTTGACAGCTCATGACCCCCCATGTAATAACCTCGTGACCCCCTGACGGGTCCCGACCCCCAGTTTGAGAACCCCTGATCTATCTATCTATCTATCAATCATTAATGTGTAAAGTAAAATTGATTCCACTTATTTTTCAAATGAGTGAAAATTTTGAAATTTAAGCCCCAATCTTGCAAGTTACTCTATTTAGATAGACCCTGAAGCTGTGCAGAACACCATTGATATCAGCAGGGCTCTGCATGGAGGTAGAGGTCAGCTTTTGTGCACTGCATTGCAGACTTAGAGGCTTTGTTATTAGCACTATTTTCAAGTTTTACACTGTTTCTTGTATATGCAGTACTGCAGTTGTGTACATAGCAAGTGAGATTGCCTCTAAGCCACTAAAAAGGGGATTTTAAAAAATGCAAATTGTTAAGAACCAGAGAATGACGATCACAGCATGACGTCCCTTCTATGGTTCAAACCAGTTTTATAAACCTTTTGCAAGTATTTTCACTAGAGTGCCAATAAATAGTTCTGCCTATCAGCAGAACTGCTACTGGTACAAGCATTAGATTTGGTTTCTTGTTTGTCTTTCAGGTCAGTTCTTTTGTGGAATTATCTCAGAAAAACAGAATTGATACAAGAACCATGTAGAGCAATAAGAGTACAAGTTTGCTTTTAATACTTTCTGAGTTCACTTGTGTTGTGAATTCTGTATTTTCATGTACTCCACTCTTCTAAATTTTTCATTTCTGTATTTGTCTTTTGTCATTCTTGGCTTCTGTAGTTAACATTTTTTCTTATAACAAGTGTGAATGTAAAGGAACTATTTTTTTTCTTTTCCACTAGTGTTTGCTCTGTACCAAATCATTACCAGGCCTGCGTTGATCCTGTGGGAACTTCTTTTTTTGCCCCACATGTGAGTCTGGGTTGAAAGCGGTAAAGTGACAACCTGCTCTTCTTCCCATTCCTCAGCCGGAGGAGGATGCTGGGAGAGAGCTTTGAATTGATCAGACATCCACAACAGATCTATGGAACATCCAGCAGGATGAGCTCCCACCACCCTGGTTTTTTCCAGCAGTGAAGCTGCGGCTTAGGGTGGGAGTTACGTACAGCATCTTGTCAGGGTAGTTTTACTACAGGATGGTAAACTTTGCTGTTGGACTCCTCACCTCATTTTTTGTGTCTGCCCCTGGCTAGTAGGTATCTGGTAATATGTTAAGCCATGGTCTAATTACTAGATTTCTTTTAAAGCACTATTTTTTGTTAGGCTCTCTGATAGAGTGTTTATTTACTGGGCAGGACTGTAAAGCTTTATCTTGTGTACACACACACACAGACACACACAGACACACACACACTCTCCCTTCTTGTAGAGACTTTATGTTTTAAGATCATTAATAATTAGATGCGAAACTTTGAATTGTGTTAACAAGCGCTGTACACCTCTGTCTTTCCTGGGAACCATCTGAAAATACATCTCACTGTTTTTTAAACAGCTTGTGCCTTGGACTTGTATAAATACTAGTGCCTATTGTTGTCTGTTTTGCAGGCTTATTGTGACATTGTAATGTTGGGAAGGTCTGCACTGCTTACAGCTGTACATGGAAGAAGGTAGCGTTCTGAAGCTATTATAGCTTCTTGTATATTTTTGATCACTATCGCATATTCCAATGTCTTTTGATTTATTTGATATTTAATTTGGAAATATTACAGATACAGTAGTCTTCATCTTTTCACTGTAATATTTCCTCGAACTCTGTATTATTTTATAGCTTAGAAGATAGGAGGTTTCTGAAAATGACACATCTACCTGCTGTGTAGCATGTGTTCTGAATGACAGTCTGGTACTTGTTAACTCATCTCTGACATCTTAATAAAAGGATGAATCCATTTCATTTGCCTCTTGTCCAGTACATTAGCTCTGTTGTACTTCCTATGTCAGTTCTCCGGTGAGATACTGGGCGAAGTAATCAAACCAGATCTTTGATTCTTAGACAGGAGAAGTAAAGAAAATATGCTGAAAATAATGTTTATTTTTTAATCTTAAAACAAAAGATACTTCAAAATTGTAAAATATTAATTATAAAATCATATAAATTAAAGATGAAATTGGAGAACTCTTGGGAGAAAGTAGGGAGGTCCTGGAAACAGTGCAGAGACACAGAGCCTTTATGGGTCGATCCCTCTGGCAGATGCAGACATACACAGGTTTTTGAGTTTGAACGGTCAGCACTGTCTGTAGGGGCATGTGCCCCTGCTAGATGGAAGAAGGTTGAGGAGATTCTGAGTTCAGACTCACAAAGTTTCTTTGTCCTGATAGGGGAATAACCAACATAGCAGAGAGTGTGGCCCATAATTTTTAAGCTGACTGTCCTTTAAGACCCGATTTTGAATTGACTGGGATTTTTCTTTAGCAACACAAAGTCTGTATACTGAATCTATAGTCACACTGTCATTCAAAGCAAAGGGCTCTGTTGGTCAATGTTTTTTGTACTTGTGCTTTTTTTCAGTTTAATGCAATTTCTCTGTGGTCCAAAGTGTGTGGTGTTTGCACAGTATTAACAAATAAGAAGATTACTGTATGCATACTGATTTCTAGGCAGAGGTTTGACCAAGCTGTGTACTTGAGATAAAATTTAAAATATAAATTATTTTACTAGCCACCTAATACTCATGGAATTCTAGGATTCTTATATAAAAAAAATAGTATTGCATTAAAAACAAAAATAACACTTAATAAATGTCATTTGATACAATAGATTTACAGTGTAATATGTGAATTTAAGTATCAGTCATGTGCCTAAAGATTTTTGATGGTCACATCTAAAATTCAAATAAAGAAAAAAAAATGAAAATAATGTCATTTCAGTTTCACATAAATGTCAGTACTGCTTATTGTTATGAAAACAAAACCAAAAAAAATCTTAGCACTTATATAGCACTTTAACTTCATGAAGATACTAAAGTTAAACACAACCTTGACATTATGGATATAAGTAACTGTAATGGTCTAAGTTAAGTCAAAGAAATAAAAGCTAGGCTGTGCAAGATGGCTTAATTGTGCTATATAAGCATTTCTTTACTTTTGTTTCATAGAATCGTACGACTGGAAGGGACCTTGAGAGGTCATCTAATCCAGTTCTGGGCTGGTGATCAGTAGTGCCGTGCATTGTTCTGTGGAAGATCTGGTTCCATTTTCCTTTTCCAGTCTGTTGCTTCCTGGGCTTAGTGGGGACAGCAAGCCCTCTCGAAGAATAGTGGCTACATGATAGGCTCTGGGGGCAGATGGGAGAATGAAAAACAGCTGGAAAACAGGGCGAGGGGATCCTTTGGTTTGGACAGTCCTGCAGAGGTTCAGTCTCTTCCTCTAAAGATAGAACTATCAGACAAAGATAAAATTTACTGTGGTTACTGTCATCAGAATGAAAAATCCTTGAACTAAAGTTAGCAGAATATGTATGAAGTGATTTAAAAAACTTTAAATTTAAAATGATTTAAAGTCCAAAATTGTGACTATTAATTTTGATATTTTGGTTTCTGAAGCTCATTTTGGCTTTCCTTTTCTGCATGCTGATTTAGTGTGATTTCTAAGGATAAATGTGTGTTTACCAAATGTGCTTTTTGTCACTGTTAGATTTCCAACTCGAGACCTATGTGCTGCTACTCATTTTCCAATGAAGTACATCCTAGTAACCGGTGGTGTCATCTCAGGCATTGGCAAAGGAATCATTGCAAGCAGCATTGGCACCATACTGAAATCATGTGGTCTACGAGTCACTGCAATCAAAATTGATCCTTATATTAATATAGATGCTGGAACTTTCTCACCGTATGAGCATGGTATGAAGAGTGATACTGTTTCTTTTGCATGCATAAGTTCAATGACATTTTATTTTCATAAACAGAATTTAAATGTATAATGTTTTTGAAAAATTATAGATAGATCTTTACTAACAGGTCATCTTGTCCATCTATGTGACAGTGCAGGATTGCTCTCTACTGCATACTTTCAAGTGCATTGTCTAGTTTAATTTATGATAACTCAAGTGAAAGGGCTTCTACCACTTTGGCTGGCAAGTTATTCCACAGTTTAATAGACTGCACTGTTAGGAATTTTCCCCTGATGTTCACTTTGCCTGATCTTTGTCTAACTTGATAGGTAAAGCATTTGATATAGTGCCCTCCAAAAATGTTACTTAAAAAATTAATTCATAGTCACTTGCTTATAAATACTAACTACCATCCAGAGTGAAAACTAGATAACAAAAGGAAATGGCGCATAATATGGGGATATAGAGGTATGGACTACTGTAGATATTGGTGTTAAATGTGGTTTTATTTAATGCCATCAGTAGTGAACAATACATGGTAAGGTTAAGCAACAATTAGTTCAGTTCAGGTTATACCTAATTTGAAAGTTGTGTGAACACTTGTGAAGACAGAAATAACACAAAGGGGTCTAGAGAGCCTGGAAATAACAATATGAGAATCAGCTTGGAAATATAAACTATGATACAATGAGAGCAACAAATCTGAACATAGATATTTAGGGGGTGGGAACCACTTGGAAAGCAGTGATGCCGTAAGCTCAGTTAGATATGATCTTATAATGCAGTATAGTGATGAAAAGTGGCCAATGGAATTTTGGGCTGCTCTGCCAGAGGCATCACGTCAAAGAAGTAATAAGGACTCTCTAATACAGGATAGATGAGAGAGTACCTAGAATGTGAAATCAAAATCAGTGGGATTGCACAGATGTAACAGATCAGAATTTGACCCACTGTGCCCAGGCACCTCCTCTTTCTCACTGGGCTTAGCACTTCCCTCTCTGGCAGTGGCAGGGCTTGAAGTAAATCAGCCCCACTCCGGATATAGTTTGTCTTCCCACTCTCTGTTTATTTATCAGTATTTTCAAGGTAGGCCTTGGGGCAGGCCCAAGGAGTGCTCTTCCACCAAACAAAAGAGTCAAATTCACAAACACAAAATAAAGGGAGATATCTTTTCCTGCTGCCTCCCTCTCTAGGGGCATGGGGGTGTTTTCCTTTTATTGGCCCTGGGATGTCAGTCCTTCCCCTAAACAGGCACTCAGATTTGGTTGTTTCCCCTGTAGGGAGGAGAACAGCCTCTCAACCTGGAGAAGCCTCTCTCCCTGTTGCCCCTAGCCTTGCAGCAGCTTGTCTCTCCTCCCCCTCTCTCACCAGAGGAGGAGTTTTCAAAGGTCTGAGGCAACCCCTTCTCAGATTATAAGAAAAAGGGCCTTTATCTTTCTAGGGCTAACATACCTGCCTTCCACCACTCTCTTGCAACAGTCCAGCCTGACTTTGTCATGCCACTCATTTTGTTCTTAGCACCTCAGTACCGAATCTCTGTCAACAAATTGGAGGGTATTCAAAGAGCAACATAAATAACTAAGGGGTCATAAAGCTTACAAGAAGAGACTTAAATAATTAAATACGTATAATTTGACTTTAACAACAAAGTTGGGTCGGTTGACATTTTAAATGCCAGTCCTGTGTAGAGAAGGACTGTCAGAAAGAGATTTGGGTTTGAATGAGGTCAGTTGGATTGAAAACAAGGCAAAAAAGTTCGAACAAGGGCAAGTGTGTATATTATTGGCTAGTGGCTTAGTAAGGATCTACCAACATGTCTTGGTCAAGCTCTTAGACAAAACTCCTATATCCTTCTGATATCCTAAAACACCTAGGAGAGAGGGAGGTTGAACCTGACACCTCAGACATGAATTAAATAATACAAATTAGAATAGATTGGCTGGGACAAATTCATCTAGATGTCAAAAGCATGTGGCTATGCTGCTAACCAGCCAGCTTTGGAAAGCATTCCACAAGCCACTAGCGTTAGTTGAAAGTGTACATTTTAGTCTCTCACAGAAAACTGGAGTTTTGTAAATGTTTAGGAGTTGAAGTTTTAAAGCTCTTTTGATTACATACAATTCTCCATACTTCTTGTATGGAGTCAATCATGATGAGTGAAAAAAAATTGCAGATGAGTTATCCAAATCTTACGTGGTCAAGGTCCAGATTTATAAAGGAAAACACTACTTGCATCAATGCCACATCATTGATTTGCTCATCATAAAATAAGTTGTGCACAGCATTCAAAAATATACGTCCTGCCAATAGTAGTATTTTAAATTATGTTGCTTAGGCAAATTCTGACTGTGGGTCTTTAGTCTACCCTGCAGCTTTTGGAGGCAGAGACAAACTTGTTGGCTTTGGATACAGGCTTAGCTTCTCCCACTGAAGCTAAGCTACTCCAGTTCTTTTTGTCTCCAGAGCTTCAAGGGCTGAAAATGAACCAAAACAATTTCAATTGTATATCTAAAACACTATATGTTAATATGATCTACAAAACTTCATTGCAAAGGTTTTCCCCTTTTGCAGGCCAGTCCCCCTTGCTATGGCAGAACAAATGCCAAAAGAGCCCAGAGGTAAAAAGTGCCTCAATTGTTTCTCTTTGCTCCTAAAGTGAAGTGTATTGAGGGACTGTAAAGAGGTGTATTTTTGCATCAGAAAAGATGGGCTCTATACTCGGGAGACAGATCTGAGGCCAGAAAAGACACTTGAACTCTCTTCCTGACCGGCAGCTGATAAAAGGGAAAAACCTATAATGAAAAGGATAAGGGTGACCTTGCTCCCAAAGTGAAGCAGGAGCAGTGCACCAAACAAACCAAATGTAGCCCACCCAAAGGACTTCAGGCCTCCAAAATGGCCACAATGGGTATGTCAGAGGAGAATGATAGAACCCTCCATCAGAATCACAGTCAGCTGCACAACCAATGCTGGGTATGTCTCCACTGCAGCTGGGAGTGTGCCTCCCAGCCTGGCTAGACAGACAAACACTAGCTCTGCTTGAGTTAGCACACTAAAACTAGCAGCATGGATGTTGTGACACGGGCAGCGACATGGGCTAGGCATCTGAGTATGATCCTGCACAACCCCCCCAGGGTCCATACTTCATAGAATCATAGAATATCAGGGTTGGAAGGGACCTCAGGAGGTCATCTAGTCCAACCCCCTGCTCAAAGCAGGACCAATCCCCAACTATTTCATCCCAGCCAGTGCTTCGTCAAGCCTGACCTTAAAAACCTCTAAGGAAGAAGATTCCACCACCTCCCTAGGTAATCCATTCCAGTGCTTCACCACCCTCCTAGTGAAAAACTTTTCCCTAATATCCAACCTAAACCTCCTCCACTGCAACTTGAGACCCTTACTCCTTGTTCTGTCATCTGGTACCACTGAGAACAGTCTAGCTCCATCCTCTTTGGAACCCCCTTTCAGGTAGTTGAAAGCAGCTATCAAATCCCCCCTCATTCTTCTCTTCTGCAGACTAAACAATCCCAGTTCCCTCAGCCTCTCCTCATAAGTCATATGCTCCAGCCCCCTAATCATTTTTGTTGCCCTCCGCTGGACTCTTTCCAATTTTTCCACATCCTACTTGTAGTGTGGGGCCCAAAACTGGACACAGTACTCCAGATGAGGCCTCACCAATGTTGAATAGAGGGGAATGATCACGTCCTTTGATCTGCTGGCAATGCCCCTACTTATACAGCCCAAAATGCCGTTAGCCTTCTTGGCAACAAGGGCACACTATTAATTCATATCCAGCTTCTCGTCCACTGTAACCCCTAAATCCTATTCTGCAGAACTGCTGCCTCGCTATTCGGTTCCTAGTCTGTAGCAGTGCATGGGATTCTTGCATCCTAAGTGCAGGACTCGGCACTTGTCCTCATTGAACCTCATCAGATTTCTTTTGGCCCAATCCTCTAATTTGTCTAGGTCCCTCTGTATCCTATCCCTACCCTCCAGCATATCTATCACTCCTCCCAGTTTAGTGTCAACTGCAAACTTGCTGAGGGTGCAATCCACCCCATCCTCCAGATCATTAATGAAGATATTGAACAAAACCGGCCCCAGGACCGATCCTTGGGGCACTCTGCTTGATACCGGCTGCCAACTAGACATGGAGTCATTGATCACTACCCGTTGAGCCCGACGATCTAGCCAGCTTTCTATCCACCTTATAGTCCATTCATCCAGCCCATACTTCTTTACCTTGCTGGCAAGAATACTGTGGGAGACCATATCAAAAGCTTTGCTAAAGTCAAGGAATAACATGTCCACTGCTTTCCCCTCATCCACAGATCCAGTTATCTCGTCATAGAAGGCAATTAGGTTAGTTAGGCATGACTTGCCCTTGGTGAATCCATGCTGACTGTTCCTGATCACTTTCCTCTCCTCTAAGTGCTTCAGAATTGATTCCTTGCGGACCTGCTCCATGATTTTTCCAGGGACTGAGATGAGGCTGACTGGCCTGTAGTTTCCCGGATCCTCCTCCTTTCCTTTTTTAAAGATGGGGACTACATTCGCCTTTTTCCAGTCATCCGGGACCTCCCCCGATCGCCATGAGTTTTCAAAGATAATGGCCAATGGCTCTGCAATCACATCCGTTAACTCCTTTAGCACCCTCGGATGCAGCGCATCTGGCCCCATGGACTTGTGCTCATCCAGCTTTTCTAAATAGTTCTGAACCACTTCTTTCTCTACAGAGGGCTGGTCACCTCCTCCCCATGCTGTGCTGCCCAGTGCAGTAGTCTGGGAGCTGACCTTGTTCATGAAGATGGAGGCAAAAAAAGCATTGAGTACATTAGCTTTTTCCACACCCTCTGTCACTAGGTTGCCTCCCTCATTCAGTAAGGGGCCCACACTTTCCTTGACCTTTTTCTTGTTGCTAACATACCTGAAGAAACCCTTCTTGTTACTCTTAACATCCCTTGCTAGCTGCAGCTCCAAGTGTAATTTGGCCTTTGTGATTTCACTCCTGCATGCCTGAGCAATATTTTTATACTCCTCCCATGTCATTTGTCCAATCTTACACTTCATATAAGCTTCTTTTTTGCGTTTAAGATCAGCAAGGATTTCACTGTTAAGCCAAGCTGGTCACCTGCCATATTTACTATTCTTTCTACACATCGGGATGGTTTGTTCCTGCAACCTCAATAAGGATTCTTTAAAATACAGCCAGCTCTCCTGGACTCCTTTCCCCCTCATGTTATTTTCCCAGGGGATCCTGCCCATCAGTTCCCTGAGGGAGTCAAAGTCTGCTTTTCTGAAGTCCAGGGTCTGTATTTTGCTGCTCTCCTTTCTTCCTTGTGTCAGGATCCTGAACTCGACCATCTCATGGTCACTGCCACCCAGGTTCCCATCCATTTGTGCTTCCCCTACTAATTATTCTCTGTTTGTGAGCTGCAGGTCAAGAAGAGCTCTGCCCCTAGTTGGTTCCTCGAGCACTTGCACCAGGAAATTGTCCCCTACACTTTCCAAAAACTTCCTGGATTGTCTTTGCATCGCTGTATTGCTCTTCCAGCAGATATCGGGGTGATTGAAGTCCCCCATGAGAACCAAGATCTGTGATCTAGTAACTTCTGTTAGTTGCCGGAAGAAAGCCTCGTCCACCTCATCCCCCTGGTCTGGTGGTCTATAGCAGACTCCCACCACGACATCACCCTTGTTGCTCACACTTCTAAACTTAATCCAGAGACTCTGCAGTTTCATACTGGAGATCTGAGCAGTCTTACTGGTCTCTTACATACAGTGCAACTCCTCCACCTTCTCTGCCCTGCCTGTCCTTCCTGAACAGTTTATATCCATCCATGACAGTACTCCAGTCATGTGATTTATCCCACCAGGTCTCTGTTATTCCAATCACATCATAATTCCTTGACTGTGCCAGGACTTCCAGTTCTCCCTGCTTGTTTCCCAGGCTTCTTGCATTTGTGTATAGGCACTTAAGATAACTCGCTGATCGTCCAGCTTTCTCAGTATGAGGCAGGAGTCCTCCCGTCTTGTGCTCTCCTGCTCATGCTTCCTCCCGGCATCTTGGGGCAGCAATGTTCACACTGCTATTTTTAGCCTGCTAGCTTAAGTGGAGCAGGCATGTATCTGTCTACCCAGGCTAGGAGGCATGCTTCCAGCTGCAGTGTAGACATACCCAGCATTGCTTGTGCAGCTGATGGTGGTCCTGATGGAGGGTGGTTCTCTGTGGCAGCAGAGGGAACAGAGCTTCTGAGAGGAGTCAAATTCATCAGAGACTGCATCCATCCCCTGAATCAGCCAATGTACAAAGAGGAGACATTTTCAAAGGGACAAGGGGAAGTTAGGTGCCCTACTCCTATGAACAATCAGTAGGAATTGGGCACCTAATTCTCATTTGTGCCTTTGAAAAATCTTCCTCAAGGATAGCACTGCTCCTACAAAATCTCTAACCCCCTCATACTCAAACTATGCAAGCCTTTTGCAAAAATTGTAAAGTCTGCCATGAGCTAATGGAGTTCTCAGAGACATCAGCCTTTGAGGACTCCATTAGCTGCTGAAAATATTTAAAAAATATTTGCTAAATGTCTGCATAGTCTCACACAGAGAGGGCTGGAGGTCTTGCATCCTATCTAGTTTTGAGTATCTTGGTTGATCCATACAAACTCTAGAATGAAATAACCACACTTCCAGAAAATACTGAAAGTCACACTATCTCATTGTCTGGAAGATGGACTGGGTGATCTAATAGGCTTTTTTCATCTCTAACTTCTATGTACTATGAATAAATTTAATGTTACTAGGCCAACCTATAGTTGAGATGCAACATTTTAAAAAGGTGCTAGACCTTTCCAAGTGCTCATTTTTCAAAGAGTTTCCTATAAAGTTTTTTGGCAGGAGGCCACATGTAATAAATTTCAGACAGAAAGGAGTCTTTCTGAGGAAGGTAGAAGTGAAGGTCAAAATTGGGTTTATAATAGAAAACTCGTTATAGTCTTAACTATAAAGTCACTTTCTCAGTTCCATGATAAGGCAAATCTTTGGCAGTTTCATTCTTGTCAGTTTGACAGCTTCAGAAGTTACAGCCTGTGGTGTGAATGTTCTGTGGGTGGTTAGTGTAGTGGAGAATTGGAGAAAACCCCCTTGATTACTAAAATATTTCCAGCTGTGCTTGGAGTGGAAGTGTACTTTCGTATCTATTTAGAATGAAAAGGGGGCTTATTCACCACAGGAATCAAATTCAGAACTGGGTCCTGTCAGTTTCAAAGTCCAGAAGGCAGGTGCTTTGAAGAACTGAACTATTGCTTTTTAAGTCAGAGGGAAATATGACTTACGGAATAGCAGAGCAGCACTTGAAAGGGGGTAGCTGAGATATCAATGCAGAAGCAGCCTAGTCCAATAGATAGGCACAGGACTGGGACTTAAGGAGAACTGGATTCTATTCCTGGCTCTGCCATTGCCTCATTGGGTGGCCTTAGGTATGTTGCCTGATCTATTGAGTGTGTATTAATTATATTGATCAATTCGAAATCCCAATAACATTCTGTGGGTTGAGAGGGTCCTGGCTCCTGATCAGACCCAGAAGTATTAGAGTTATCACAATGATGAGAACCCTGGCGTGCACAGTGGAGACACTCACACTTAGGAAAGACCTTCTGTCTTTGTAATAGCAGCAAAGAGTCCTGTGGCACCTTATGGACTAACAGACGTATTGGAGCATGAGCTTTCGTGGGTGAATACCCACTTCTTCGGATGCATGTGTCTTTGTAATATTTTTATTAGCACTGTTAGCAATATCACAAACACTTCAACTCCGCGAAGAGGGTAGAAATAATATAAAATGAGTGTCTGAGCATCCATATACTCACACCATCTCTTGCAGAACAACCCAAAATGTTAGTAGTCATCCTCATTGTCATCCTTACCAGCAGTCATCGTCCTGGCCTCTTCCAAGGCACGCTGGCTGAAATGCAGTTTTTATGTGTTCAGCTGATTCCCACTGTGCCTAACGCATATTCAGTAGGGGTCTCAGCCCCTTTTCCTTGTCTGTATTTTCTCACCCTACTAAAGTTGGGGTGCTCTTCTCCCGTAAGTTACTAGGTCTTTTACCTCAACTTTATTAGCATATTCATCAATTAGTGACTATGGCATTCTTGTGGTTGGATATCTGCTGATGTTCCTAATTTAAAATATCTAAAGCTGGTATAAACTGACATCTTGTGGTTACCTGTCAGCAGTTTAGTCATACTCATTTATTAAAGCAGTCTGTCTTGTGATATCTTATTATTTAGGGTTACTCCTGGTTAGCTTTTTGGGCCTTAGGCCTTGATTAGTTTAGCTAAGCCAGGGGTTCTCACAATACATTTTTTGGTGGTCTCAGCGTGTGGCCACCAATTCTTGCGGTGGCTGCTCTGACAATTTTTCCTAAAATACTTAATTAACTTTAGGAAAAAAACAAATAAATGTGCACACATACACGTCCAAATCATTGTAATTTATTTATCTAATAGAAAGGTAGTAGGAAGTAGAGCTCCCAATTCAGTGCCCCCAGACTTTGTTCCTATTCTAGTGCTCGGAGGGTGTCACGGAGCGGGAGCCCCTCACCCTGTCGGGAAGCTGCCAAGCCCTGAAGCAGCCCTGAGCCGTTGAGCTACTGCGGTAACTACAGCATCTGTAAACAGGCAGAGGAAACACTGACCAGTCTCTCTGTCCCTGCCTCCCATGGCCCTTCAGTGAGACCCCACCCCAGGGAAGGTGGGTCAAGAACTCACTGGCCACCTGTGGAATCCTAGGCTCCGTGCCCAGATCGGGTGTGAGCAGGGGAGCTGCTTGGGAGTGCCTCAGCGATTGAATGCTGCAGCCACCTCCACTGACAAGAGCCACCTCCAGTGCCGTGTACACCAGCCCTATGTGTTTCCAGAGATGCTGCCTGGCACCCATGAGGAGGAAGCTGCGTGGTGCAAGGCCCAAATCCTGGCGGTGCATCTCGCTGCCCTTGGTAACAGCTATTCAGGAGCAACAGCTGGGCGCGGCAGGGAGGCGCCACTGCTTTGTCTCCTCCAAACTCCACCCACGTTTTGGAAGCTGTTGTGGTGGCAAAAAAATCCACTGGTGGCTGCATGTGGCCATGGTGCCCGCATTTGGAAAATGCTGAGCTAAGCTATTGTCTTACAGGCCTAGAGGCTTTTAGGCGCATTGCATTATGCCTTAACTTATACCTATGTCTTATCTACCAATACCTATAGGCTACAGGTAAATTGTTTAGGCCGTACTTTTTAAATATGGGTACCTCAAGTTAATCTGGACCTAAGTCCCGATTTCTCATAAATGTCAAGTTGTGCTATTTTTTTTACATGTGTAACTGGAAATTATCACTAGAGATATTCATTTAAATGAAAAAGTAAGTAAATAAGAGTGCATTTATTATAAAGGAAAATAAAATCCTGTTTCAGATATAAAAATCTATATCTAGAACAAGCAGTTTAGTGAAATTTTTACTAAAGGTGATAAAGCAAAGATCCTTTGACTGCTGTATGCGAACTAGTATATTTTTAATAAAGATTTCATTGTATGCCTAAATACATACCAATCCTTTAACAATAGGTTATAATAGCTCGTACTATCAAATAAAAGTTAAAAAGTCTATTTATGTACTTGTTGCTGATAATAATAATATAATAGCACTCATAATCTTCAAAATGCTTTTACAGATATTAATTAAACCTGTTTACATTACTGAAACATATTTCTGGGAGCTATTGTAAATTTTCAGTAGGTGACTTTTTAAATGAGGGGGACAAATTTTGCACTAGATTATGTTCATGTAATTCTGTGTTCTGCACTGAGGTTGTGCAGTTTAACTGAGGGCAGAATTTTGCCCTCATTTTTATGAAGATATGAATAATATTAGATTTTTATTAATTAATAATTTTAAAAGAATACCAGCAATTATTATTTTTATGGACCAACCTCTTGCCATATGTATTTTAAACCATATTAATATTTGAATTAAACAGATGACAGAAAGCATCCACATAAGATGAACTCCTGTGTTTTTTTTTTTTTTTTTTTTTTTTTTAATCTTTGAAATATAAAAGGATCTAATTAAAAAAGGAGAAAAGAAATAAAAAGGAAAAAATCCTACTCCATGGCTAAGCCTTTGTAGGCTATATTTTAGCCTGGCCTATGCCATAGAGCTGCCCATCTCCACTCACTGTGTCATTCTCCTAAACGAGGGGTGGCCAACCTGAGCCTGAGAAGGAGCCAGAATTTACCAATGTATATCGCCAAAGAGCCACAGTAATATGTCAGCAGCTCCCAGCAGCTCCCCCGCTTCCCCGCCTCCCATCCACTGGCAACCCCGCTGATCAGCGCCTCCCTTCCCTCCCCACACCTCCCGATCACCTGTTTCATGGCGTGCAGGAGGCTCTGTGGGGGAGAGGGGAGGAGCGAGGGCACGGCAGGCTCAGGGGAGGGGGTGGAGTGGGGGCAGGGCCTGTGGCAGAGCCAGGGGTTGAGCAGTGAGCATCCCCCGGCACACTGGAAAGTTGGTACCTGTAACTCTAGCCCCGGAGTCGGTGCCTATACAAGAAGCTACATATTAACTTCTGAAGAGCCACATGTGGCTCCGGAGCCACAGGTTGGCCACTCCTGTCCTAAACTTTGGGACAGTGTCCATCAGGTTTGACTTCCTGCAGCTCACATTAGTGACGAAAATGGGGCATTAAGTCAAAACTGGATGTAAAAAACAAGGTCTAAATATATCTATATGTAAATAGAGAGAACAGTTACATGGCTTCTTGTTTCCCATCTTGTCTGCATCCAGGTTAATGTAAGTGTGGGATTTTGGTTACAATAAATGTTTAGACTTTTTCAGGTGATTGAAATATATAAATCTGTCCTCTTTCCTTGCCCCAATGTCATCTAATGGGAGACAGAAAGGCATATTTCAGTCTTTTAGATCATATAATCAGTTATTTTTTACAATCCCAAAACATTTGCTCTTCTTTAAGGGCCTGATCCGATGCCCATTAAAATCAATGGAAAAACTCTCACTGATTGAATAGGTATCGGGTCATGCTCTAAAAGAGTAGGCTGTGTAGTCTGGAAATATGCCAGCTTTCCCCCATTATTACAGTTACCAGATTCTAAGTCTTCCTCAAAGTTTGCAAGGTAGCCTTCTGTATCAATAGTTTTACAACTAATCAATACAGCTCTGTATGCAACACTCACTTTTGCTTGTCAGTAACCTCCTAGCAGACACCAGGATGACTGATTCCTTTGATCAAAATGCTGCCAGCAATGTAACTTTAGCTAGCTGAACCCACAGTTCAGAGTTCCCAGGTTAATCTTTTCATGATTTCCAATTAGCCAAAGTTTCCTCATTCTTTATTCTCAAAGAGCATGCTCTTGAAAGGTGGTGGGTGTACTCAGCCCCCGTGATTTAAATGGGAAATTAATAGCACACTGGAGGAATTTAGCATCTCACATAATCAGATTGTAAATCATCTACCCTCTTGTGCAGTGCATTTTCTTTCATTATTTGTTCAGAGAGAATTTGATATCCTGATGGACACGTTTTTACATTGCAACTGTGTATTTACACATTCTAGAGCTTACCTTCAAAAGATTTTATCTTTGTTTCTACAATATGATTCCAGCAAATTATCCAGTCATTGATGTGTAAGAGCAGTGCTCTTGCTGAGGTACTTTTCAGTTCTGCCAACGCACTTTCCCATCTGATTTCATATGGAGCCATGTTGGAGGCAACAAGTGTGGTTCCCTCGCAGGCTGATGTTTAAAAGAGGCATCTTTAGAGATCGGAAAAAGGCTCTGGGCTTGATCAAAAGCTCTTTGAAGTCAATGGAAAGATTCCACTGACTTCAGTGGTCTTTGGATAAGAGCCTAGCTGGGGGTATGATGAACCAGATATTTATGCTGAAACAACTGAATCAAAACTAGGAGTAAAATTTTCAAAAGTTGCTAAGTCACTCATGCAAATTTTACCCCAAATCTGAGCCTAAAATAATTAACATAATTGAAATAAAGTACTGCATTTCATTGCGCTTATTTATATAGTACCTTTACTAAAATGTATTTAGCATGTTTGTAGAATTCCTGCCATTTATTTAGTAATTTGTAATCATTGCTTTCCTATGTGTTAATGTAGGAGGAAATCCCAGTACAATTTATTTTTTACCTTTTTCATTTTCTTTTTCAGGTGAAGTTTTTGTACTAAACGATGGGGGAGAAGTTGACTTAGACTTGGGAAATTATGAAAGATTCTTGGACATCAACTTATATAAAGATAATAACATCACCACTGGAAAGATCTATCAACATGTAATCAATAAAGAAAGACATGGAGATTACTTGGGAAAGACAGTTCAAGGTACTTTCCATGTAGTTTAAATTCATGTAGATTAGTTGAGTTTCTAATAAAGACTGTTTAGAACAATTACACGGGTAACTTTTATTCACTCAGAGGGATACTGACATATTTGCATTATTGGATTAATGTGAATGAAGTGGTCACTTCAAATACTTTCCTGGATTTATGACAATTTTGTTGATAAATTGGACAACTGAAATTGTAAATTAATTTAGGTCAAAGACAGTATGAGTACAGTAAGTAAGTGTGCTGAAGCTGCCTATTCTTCTAGTTGAGCACATCATTCTGTCCTCCAGATGATCCAGGAGGAGTTTGCTTCCCATTTGCATTCCAGTAATCAAGTTTTACTTGCATATATGTTTACAAAGAGCAAATTTCAGTTGCAGCTATAAATATTCAGGAACATCCTTTTAAATTTGCATGCAGTCATTCACATTGGACGTGCTGGCATGCTCATCCATTCAAGTTTCAGAGGGGGCATACTGCAAGGAGCAAGTGCTCTTTGCTGCCTTGACTCAACCCTTCTTCCTTGCCAACAAGATTTGGCCATACTTTAGTCTTCTGGAGGGACTTCTACCCCCTTTCATTCCACCAGCTCAATTACCCCACTGGGTTTTTCTCTCCTCTCTAAGTAGGAAGCAATATGTGGCCCTACATTAGGAAGTGCTTCCTTTTTTCATTTTGCCTTGCAGTTGTTCCACACATTACTGATGTTGTACAAGAATGGGTGATGAATCAGGCAAAGGTTCCTGTGGACAGTGACAAGAAAGAGCCACAAATATGTGTCATTGAGGCAAGTATGAAACTTCCCATCTCTGCAGATGTAATCCATGGGGTTGGTTATGTGTGATGAATAAATAGAGCTTACTTTTCCTCCCTTGTTTTGTGTTGTGTATATATGTCAGACTGAGTTGATATGGATAGCAACAACAAAGACACACAAATGCTGTATGGTCCTTGGCGTTAATTCTGAGTATGTTATGCATGGATTCCTCCCTGTGACTTCCACTAATGTGATTAAATCCCCATGCAGAGCATTGAAACTTGCTGAAGATTGGCTCCTTAGGAGCCGATTCTCTCTTAAAGCAGCCAGTCAGTGTAAATAAGTTCTTCTTTGAGTGCTTGCTCATATCAATTCCAGTTAGGTGTGTGCGTGCGCTGCATGCACAGATGTTGGAAACTTTTCCCTAGCAGCTACCCGTCAGGCCGGCTGTGGAGCCCCCTGGAGTGGTGCTGATATGGTGCTCTATATATGACCCTGCCAGCTCGACCCGCCCCTTCCATTCCTTCTTACCGCCAGTGACGGTTGTTGGAACAGTGGTCTCTTGTTCGCAAGTGCTCCATTACTCCCTAGCTACTCTACTTATCTCTGTGTATAGTTACCCTATTGTTAGTTAAGTGTTAGATTTTTGTTATCTTCAAGTGTTAACAACTATACTTAACACTAAAGGGGTTTCCCCTTTCAACGAGTGACCTACGGGGCATGCCATCCCAGGACTTCAAACCTTGCAGTTCCTGCGGCAAGCCCATGCCCATGGGCGACCCCCACGACTCCTGTCTTCGGTGTCTGGGAGAGGCCCATCAGGCGGATAAGTGCAGGATTTGCAAAGCATTTAAACCTCGCACTAGAAAGGAGAGAGACATTAGACTGAAACAACTCCTCATGGAGTCTGCCCTTCGTCCGCCTCAAGACTCGGCCCTGAGCGCCTCAGTGTGGAGCGCCCCTTCAGTGGTGCCGTTTGCAGAGCCGAATAAGGACTCGGCATGCCCCTCTAAGGCCCGACGGTCTCCCGGGGCCCAAAAGAGCTCTCCCCGGCACCGCTCCCACTCCCCGGCCACCCGTAAGAAGCAGGCCACGGAGAAGCCTCCACAAAGGCCTGAGGCGGTGGTCGCACCCCTGGCAGGGCACGGTGCGGACCAGGAACATAAGACCGACATGCTTCCCAGTAGTCCTCACCCTACACGGGCCCCCGCCCCCCAGGGAAGCCCTGCATCGCCGGACTCCCCACAACTGCAGGTCGAGGAGGTCACGCTGCCCCCCACGCCCAACACCTTTGAGGCAGCCATAGGGCTCATTGAGATGACGTCGCCCAAGTCCCCGGTCTCGAGGCCTACACCATCTCGAGCCCCGGCACTGCCAAGAGGCGAACTGGTGTTCTTTGGGCCGTTGGCCCCCAGACCAGTATCACCGCTCCACTCTGAGTCCTGGCACCGCACCCATGCTACACGCCGGTTTGACTCGCGGCCACGGTCTGACTCGCAGCACTGGTCCCACAGCCCTGATCCTCGGAGCCGCTCCCGCTCGAGGGGGTCATCAGCTGGCAGGTCGTGGTCCCGCTTGAGGTCCAGGTCAAGGTCTGAGACCTTGCGGCACCGCTTGAACCGACACCGCTCCACACAGCGACACCGCTCCCCATCGCGGCACCGCACCTCTCCGAGACACCGTACGCAAAACCACCGCTCTCCGGCGTGGCACCGCTCTCCGTTGCGGCACCGCTCACCGGCTCGGCACCTTTCTTTGACATGGCACCGATCACAGTTGCAGTCCCGTGGCCGATCTCCACTGAGGCAACGGCACCACTGGTCACCGTCTGGATCACGCCACTCCACATGGCACCCATCCCGCTTGTCAGGGGACGCGGAACTCCCCCTCGCACAGCGCACCACCCCTCCTTGGCCATCCTGCTTCCAGTCACCCTCCCTCAGGTTGAGTAGGGCATCAGGGGCATCGGAGGTACCTCGATCAGGCCCGGGCATTATCGGATGAGACACTTCAGCGCCCCAATGGCAGTTCTGGATCCCCTGGGCGTACCACCAAGCCCAGGGTGCTCCTCCAGGCGTCCCTCCACCTTCACGCTCTGGGTCCTGTATTCCCGAGGCAACCATCAGTTGTCCTCCTCCAGATCCCATTCAATCGCTGGACCCAGCCCCACCCCTGGTGGAGACTAAGGGGCTGTTTTGGACCTGATCCTGCCGGTCACTACCTCCTCGTCTTCCCCGATGTGGCAGTGGCGGGTACATCTACAACTGTCCCTCCATCCATGGACTATTGGGCTTTAAAGGAACTCCTACGGCGAGTGGCCTTAAATATGAATCTCTAGGTGGAGGAGGTAGTAGAAGAAGAGGACCCCGGGGCGAACATTCTGACACCGGAAGGGCCCTCTAGGGTGGCGCTGCCCGTTATAAAGTCCATCCAGTCAAATGCCAAAACAATCTGGCAAACTCCGGCCTCCATTCCTTCCACGGCCAAAGGGGCCGAAAGAAAGTACTTTGTCCCCACTAAGGGGTACAAATACCTTTTTACCCATCCCTCCCTCCCCCCCGTGCTCCCTGGTGGTGGATGCGGTAAACGAAAAAGAAAGGCAGGGCCAGCAAGGGCCCGCCCCTAAATCAAGAGACACGAAACGTCTGGATCTCTTTGCGAGGAAGGTTTATTCTGTCGGTGGCCTCTCCCTACGGATTGCTAATCAGCTCGCGATCCTTAGCAGATTTAGTTATAACTCCTGGTCTGCTATCCAAAAGTTCAAGGAGCTCCTCCCATCGGACTCTCGGCAGGAGCTGGGCGCCATTGCTGAGGAGGGCAGAATAGTGTCCCGGGTTGCTCTTCAAGGCTCCCTGGACGCCGCGGATGTGGCGGCACGTACGCTGGCATCTGGTGTTGCCATGCGGCGTAACGCCTGGCTTCAGTCTTCGGGTCTTCTGCCAGAAGTTCAGCAGACTATTCAAGACCTCCCGCTTGACGGTCAGGGGCTTTTCTCTGAACAGACCAACTCTAGGTTGCATAGCCTAAAAGATTCAAGGAACACAATTAAGTCTCTCGGCATGCACACCCCGGCGACTCAAAGAAAGCCATTTAAACCCCAGCCCTCCCAGCAGCCGTCTTTCCCCACTAGACCCAGGCAGGACTTGGTAGGAGGTAGTAGATACACCAGGCGCAGACCATCGCGTCCTCCCCCAGGGCAGGGCCAGGGACAGTCTAAAGCCCCTCTGGGCCCTAAGCGCCCATTTTGAAGATGCACACGAGAATGGATTACCAGTCCATACCCCGACCAGTCACTCTCCCTTTCTGAACCGCCTATCCCGCTTCTACCGTGCATGGTCCCTTATTATATCGAATTGGTGGGTTCGCCGCACGGTAGAGACGGGCTATTCTATCCATTTCTGCTTGTCCCCGCCCTCCCACCCCCCTTACCCGTCCCTCTTCAGGGACCCCTCTCACGAGCAACTCATCCAGGAGGTCCAGTTCCTCCTAGCTCTAGGAGCAGTGGAGGAGGTACCTCGGGAGCTCAGAGGCAAGGGCTTCTACTCACGCTACTTCCATATTCCCAAGGCAAAGGGAGGTCTACAGCCCATCCTGGACCTAAGGGAACTCAACAAGCACATAGTCAACTCAAAGTTCCGCATAGTCTCCTTGAGCATGATGATCCCCTCCCTGGATTCAGGAGATGGGTACGCCGTCCTTGATATGAAGGACGCTTATTTTCATGTTTCAATCAATCCGTCTCACAGACGTTTTCTCCGTTTCATAGTAAACAAGGTGCATTATCAGTTCACGGCTTTCCCGTTCGGCCTGTGCACGGCTCCTCGTGTCTTCACCAAATGCATGGCAGTCGTGGCGGCCTTTCTTCGCTGCCACCACGTGCACATTTACCCATACCTAGATGAGTGGCTCATGCGAGGTCGATCTCGTCAGCAGGTAGAATCGCAGATACAATTGGTCAGAGACACGTTCGACTGCTTGGGCATTATTCTGAACATCAGCAAGTCTGTTCTTGCCCCAACACGAACAATAGAGTTCATTGGGGCAGTCCTGGATGCGAACCAGGTGAGGGTGTTCCTTCTAGAGGTCCGTCGTCTAGCCCTCGCACAGGTAATTATCAGCCTTTGCAACTTTCCCACCACCATGGCGAGACAGTGCCTCAAGCTGCTGGGTCACATGGCGTTCTGCACCTACGTGGTGCAACATGCCAGGTTGCGGCTCAGGCCCCTGCAGGTGTGGCTCGTGTCTGTGTATTGCCCGGGCCGCGACAGTCTGGACATGGTGCTGACCATCCCAGGGCATATCCTCAATTCCCTACGTTGGTGGCTGGACCTCCGCATGGTAAGCGCCGGGGTACCATTCCACCCTCCCCAGCCCACTCTGACATTGGTAACGGATGCGTCGGTGCTCAGCTGGGGAGCACATCTCGGGAGCATGACGACTCAAGGCCTCTGGCAAGTAGAGGAATTGGCCCTGCATATCAACATCAAAGAGCTCAGGGAAATCCGCTTTGCGTGCCAAGTATTCCTGTCACAATTGCAGGGCCATTGTGTAGCGGTGCGTACGGACAATACCACGGCCATGTTTTATATAAAGAAGCAAGGCGGAGCTCAGTTGTCTCCTCTCTGCCACAAAGCCCTCCTGCTATTGGAATTTTGTTTAGCCCACTCCATCCTTCTCCAAGCTTCATACCTGCCTGGCGTTCAGAACGTACTGGCGGACAGCTTAAGCAGACGGTTCCTCACACACGAATGGTCGATTCGGCCGGATGTCATCCACTCCATCTTCTGCAGCTGGGGGTTTCCCTGAATTGACCTGTTCGCCACGCTGGCCAACAGGAAGTGCCCAACCTTTTGCTCTTTCCGGGGTCACAGCCAGGGCTCGATTGCAGACTCCTTCCTGATTCCTTGGTCCGGTCAACTACTATACGCCTTCCCACCATTTCCTCTCATCTACAAGGTGCTTCTCAAGGTCCGCAAGGACAAGGCGGACGTCATCCTGGTGGCTCCAGCTTGGCCTCACCAGTGCTGATACCCCACCCTCATGGACCTATCGATCCGGTCCCCGGTCCGTCTACCTCTCACTCCCGACCTCATCTTGCAGAATCACGGTCGCCTTCTCAACCCAGACCTACAGTCACTTCATCTTATGGCGTGGAGGATCCATGATTAAACCAAGCGGAGCTCGCCTGTTTGGACCTGGTGAGGCAGGTGCTCCTGGAAAGCCATAAGCCTTCTACCAGAACCACTTACAAAGCAAAGTGGAAAAGGTTTTCTATCTGGTGCACCCAGCAACAGGTGCCCCCACTCCAGGCTTCGATTCCATGCATCCTGGACTATCTGGTGCACCTGAAAGATCAGCGCCTGGCATTCAGCTCTCTGAAAGTCCACCTTGCGGCTATTTCGGCATTTCACCCAGGAGTTTCCTGGCGCTCAGTGTTTGCACACCATATCGTGAGTCATTTCCTAAAAGGACTGGAAAAGATCCATCCTCTGATGAAGCCCCCCTGTCCTGGCCTGGGACCTTAATTTAGTCCTGTCTCGTCTCATGGGTCCTCCCTTTGAGCGCTAGCCTCCTGCTCACTCCTCTACCTCTCCTGGAAGGTTGCTTTCCTAGTGGGCATCACTTCGGCACGACGCGTTTCGGAACTACGGACCCTCATGTGCGAGCCCCCGTATACCATATTTCATAAGGACAAGGTGCAGCTTAGGCCTCACCCGGCCTTCGTACTGAAAGTTGTGTCCCGCTTCCATGTCAGCTAGGATATTTTCCTGCTGGTTTTCTATCCAAAGCCGCACCCCACCCTCTGTGAGCGGCAGCTGCATTCGCTGGACGTTAGAAGAGCACTCGCCTTCTACATAGACAGAACGAAGCCGTTCCGCAAAATAACCCAGTTGTTTGTTGCTCTAGCGGAGCGAATGAAAGGTTCGCCAGTCTCCTCCCAGCGGATATCCTCCTGGATCACGGTGTGTATTCACGCTTGCTATGGCTTAGCGAAGGTCCCTCCGCCTGTTGTCATAGCTCACTCCACGTATCAGCGGCCTTCCTGGCACACGTACCCCTCCAGGACATCTGCAGGGCTGCCGCATGGAGTTCGGTGCACACTTTCACGTCACACTACGCCATCGTTCACCAATCACATGATGATGCAGCCTTCGGCAGGGCGATTCTCCAGTCTGCAATACCTTGCCTCAGACCCCACTTCCGAGGTAAGGCTTGGGAGTCACCTAACTGGAATTGAGATGAGCAAGCACTCGAAGAAGAAAAAACGGTTACTTGCCTTCTGTAACTGTTGTTCTTCGAGATGTGTTGCTCATATCTATTCCATTCCCCCCCACCTTCCCCTCTGTTCGAGTAGCCGGCAAGAAGGAACTGAAGGGGGGTCGGGCTGGCAGGGTCATATATAGAGCACCATATTGGCGCCACTCCAGGGGGCTCCACAGCCGGCTTGACGGGTAACTGCTAGAGAAAAGTTTCCGACATCCGTGCATGCGGCGCGCGCACACACCTAACTGGAATAGATATGAGCAACACATCTCGAAGAACAACAGTTACAAAAGGTGAGTAACTGTTTTTTCTGGTGTATGTATTTTCACCTTTCCTGGGTTTTCACAAGCCATATACAGTGGATTCCAGCTACGTATACTGGGTTAACAATATTAAGGAGCAGGACTTAATTTCCTTGATGATTTCAGAAATCACGACATCATAGTCAGTAGAAGAACTCTTCAAATCATAGCTTGCAATCTTCAAACCAAGGATCCTGTCATGTTGTTCATGATCATGCTTTCAAGAATGTATCTAAGTACTTATGGATTGAGGTCACATTTTAGCTATTTTATTTTTAAGGTCTTGCAAAGCAGTATAGTCCCTCCTTTGTAAAGCACTTTGAGATGTATGGATGAAAAGCACTACATAAGTACTAGATGGTACTATTTATTATCATTCAAGTTTCAATGAAATTTCTGAAGAAGACATGTCTGGGAATTTGAAGAAAGAGTATTTAATGGGCTTTAAGGCCAGAAAGGACTATTATTATCATCTAGTCTGAACTCCAGCATAACGCAGGCCATAGACACTTCTGTACGAAGCTCATAGTTTCTTTTTGAACTATAGCATATCTTTTAGAAAGACAATCCAGCCTTGATTTTAGCCTAAGATTTCAGCTTGATCAGAAAGTTTCCACTATATTTATGAAGTGTAAAATATGGATCCAACATTTCCTTTAAGCTTAGAAAGAGTAATAAACAGAAAAAGTGCACAGGAACTTCCTTACATTAGATAGGGGTGAGGCTGTCAGTGATTCTTTTCTCAAAGTCAGGAGACTTTCTGTAGAGACCAAGACATACTCAAATACGGTTTCAAGGCTTTCAGGTTACAAATATAATTTTTCAGTTGCAAATTGTTGCAGTAAGTAGGTTTATTATATATGTGTCAAATCCAGTAAAGTGTGTGTGTGTGTGTGTGTGTGTGTGTGTGGTTTTTTTAAATTTTATTTGAACAAAAATGTGCAATGATTCCAGAGACCACAAGAGGGCACATCAGACCACATTCTGAGATAATTTTGCTTTTAAGGATCTTGTTGGAAGACTGTTTAAGCAGCTCCAATCTTTCTATCATAGCTATTGCTGAATACATTTTTTTATAAATTTAATTTATTCCTTACATCTGTCTTGTTCTGGCATAACATGTTTCTAATTATTTCTCTTTTACCAGGATGCCAAACTGGTGATGTGCAGTTTATCCCATTATAAAGCTGTGATAATAGCATTAGATGCCCTTTTCGCATTTACTTCAGTTATTAATTTAGAAAAAAGGAAACTAAAAACATTTTCATTCTCATTTACCAAATTGCAGTTTACTGTATTGATAACTTGTTCCCTACTACTTGATTCAAGAATGCAGGTGTCTCCAAGATACTGAAAATTGTATATAAAGCATATAGTTTTCAGTGGTAACAGACTAATTCTTGTGGAAAACTGTGCCCTCAGCATTGAAAGTGAATAAAATCAGCATTGAAAATGAGTAAAGTTTTCCACATGAAATGGCCTATGTAATGATACAAGATGTGCCTCCAGAACCATACATCATTCATTCTCCCTCTTACAACATGCACAACTGAGATGAGCAGTTGAAATTTTCAAGGCTGACACAGAGTAGAAATTTATTTTTTTAATTGTCAGAGCAGTAGTAAATTCTGGGCCTTCTTTTTCAGCTAGGTGGAACTATTGGAGACATTGAAGGAATGCCATTTGTTGAGGCATTCAGACAGTTCCAGTTTAAGGCAAAAAGAGAAAACTTCTGCAATATCCACGTTAGCCTTGTACCACAGGTAAATTAGTAAGATAATATATTTTAATTTTCAGTTAAGTTTTGCCATGTACTGCATTCTGTATCATTTTTTCAGGAGTTGTAGTGGAGGGGAGTCAGTGTTTTAAAGCTTAAAGAGACAATGGGTAAAATCCTTGCTCCTCTGAAGCCAGTGGGAGTTTTGCCATTGATTTTACTGGAGCCAGGTTTTTACCCAATATTCTTTAATAGTCTCCCTTTTAGTATTCCAGGTAATGTGAGTGAAGACTAATAATACTAACTCATCTGTAAGGCTACATCTGCTTTATAATGCTGAAAATTTTGTGTTCTATCTAACCATAACTTTTACACCAAAAAATAGATTAAAAGGGTTTTTTTTAAGTTGTAAATATTCATAGGCAAGTTTTTGGAAGGTAGACGTGGGGTACTGACGATACCACCATATTTTCCAGAATTTCTTTTGGATTATCTATATAGATAAAAAAGAGCATATTCTGTCCTGATTTACATTAACCCATTTACAATTAATTTCAATGGCAGTTGAATGTGTATATTTGAGGACAGAGTTGTGTACTAAATTCCAATCAGTTCCACTTGTGGAAGGTCATTGAAGGCGTGGCACTGTTTTGTAGCGTTTCCGAGCTACTACAGAAAGTCCAATTTTGGACATTTCTCCTCCTCAGTTCTGAGCCCTATACTCTCTATATACTGATCTAAAAGAGACAGTTGGCCTGAATTAGTGCTGTTTGGCTAGAAATTCCACAGGGTTTCTAATGCATGCAATAATACAGTGTTACTATTCTCCATTCTAACATATTGTGCTTTGCTTTGATGTATACTTTTTTCTCCTTGTCAATATCCTTACTTTTACTGACATTTCTTTGTTTTTAACTATAATTGTCCTGATACTAGAACTGAGTTACTGTTTCAGCCTTTAAAATATATGTTTCCAGCCTAATGCTACTGGAGAACAGAAAACAAAACCTACACAGAACAGTGTTCGAGCGCTGAGAGGCCTAGGTTTGTCTCCAGATCTGGTGAGTTCATAGGGTTATGATAAAATCTGTGTTTATAGGTCATCTAGATATATTGGTGCATGTAAATAATTCAAAACATAAGGCTCCAGTTCTTTCTACTCTGAAAGGGAATCTGTCTTAGGCCAGGTCTGCACTACACAATTAAGTTGGTTTAACTGTCGCGCAGGGGTATGAAAAGCCCACATCTCTGAGTGGTGTATTTAAACTGACATAACCCATGGTATAGACAGTGCTATGTCAATGGAAGAATTCTTCTGTTGACCTAGCTACCACCTGTCGGGGAGGTGGATTACCTATGCCAATGAGAGAATACTTCCCGTTGTCCGAGGTAGTGTCTACTTTGAAGTGGTACAGCAGTGCAGCTGCAGTGGTGCAGCTGTGCCGCTGTAGTATTTCAAGTGTAGACAAGCCCTTATGAGGGAGGGGAAGGAAGCAACTTGGACCATACCAGTGTACTAAAAACCAAAGAAATTAAACTACAAAAATGTACTGAATGTCAATATACTTTTATCTCTTAAATATCATGGGATTCTAGCTATGCTCTTCCCATTAAAGAGTCTTATAGCAAAATCTCTATACATGGCTTTAAAAATCTAGAGTTAAGGTTGGATCTATTCTGAGAGGAATGTGAGGCTGTATCATCAGTTTTACTAATGAATTCAGAAAAATAATCCATCATTTGAAAATATGTATCCAATTAAAATATGGATGTTGAGACAAACAATTTAACTATAAAATGTGTGAATGAATGTGCAAAGGTGTCGGATTATTTCCTCAGCCTGGCCACCTGTATCACAGGTGAAGCATGGGGTGGAAAACAGGCTCCAAAGAGCCACTGTATCCCTCCCCATGCAGGAGATGCCAGCACACTAACTAGCAAAGATATGCTTGTTTTCCAAATAAAATATGCTGCATTGTGAAGAAGCCTGTCATGGAGTACTTTGTCTTTGGAGCAGAGGGGAGACAGATTGCAATGATCTGAGCCAGAATCTGCTTCCTGGTCTGCTCTAGTAGCAGCCCTTTCCTTGGGGCTTTGGGAAAACCATAATATAGTTCTAAGGGCTCAGCTCTGCAAGGTGCTGGGCATTCCCTTAATGTCCTGAGCTCCTTCCCTCCACTGACTCTGTTAGGAGTCGAAGTTGTTTAGCACTTCACAGGAGTGTGTAGTATCTTGCAGTATCAAGCCCCTAGTAAGATATACAACTCTGCTGTTTGGTATAATTATGTTATTATACAATGACAATGTACACAAGTAAATATTATGTTCTGCCTTTCTTTTGTAAATTTTCTTTTTCCTGAACCTTTCCAAGAGATATAACTTTTTAGTCCATATGTTCTTCTGGTTAAATGCTACTGCTTCAGTCATAAAATACATCCTCGTATTCCGAATACCAATTAAGTGTAATTTGGTAGAACAAAGTTATTGAATTTTGTTCCTATCACAGGTAAATCAATAATCTCACTAATGAACATTGCAAAATTAATTAATCTGCCAGCACTTTGAAAGCCTGGCTCTTCGTGCCTTTCCCAGACAGAACTCCCACGGAGTGTTCCGGCTATCAACATTGTATTTGTGGCAGACTTGTTAAACTTTGCCAATTTTCTTTTCTAAAATCCAATAAATAAAAATGCACTTTCCGATTACCTTAATTTCTACAAATTAGAAGCCTCCTATCCAGCAGTGAGTGCCTCATAAAAGAAATGAATATATTTTTTATAACTCATTAAACTAAATATGTTTTGGTGGTTCATTATAAAAATGTTAATATTTGTATGTGTGGGGGAATCAGTTGTCCATACTAACTATAACAAATTTTAAAATTATATCTCATACATCACCTGAATGATTTAAATGTGGTAAGACTGAATACTGTTTGTTAAAAAAAATTAAAATACTGTCTATTTTCTGAAACAAAGGAAGAAATGTAAGATGCAAAAAAAACAAACCAACCCCAAAGAAAACACACACTGGCAAATTCCAAAACTTAAGCGTAATCTTTAAAAACAACAGTTGAGTCTAAGTCACAGTGAATTCACCTCTACGTATAATAAACAAACACATTAGTGTTATCAAGAATAAAAAAATAACTATATAATTATCACCCAGCAACCCTAATGCTTACTCAAAATAAATACTGTTCTGTCATTAGGAAACTCGAAAAATAAACAGTATGATGCAGTTTTGAAAAGGAAACAATTCTCTGCGTACACTTTAATGATCCATATCAATAAGCCTGTAATGCAAGGCTACCTACTTAATTTTATCATACATTAATAACATTACATAATTTTCATATTAAACTACATACACATTACTATCAAGAAAAAAGCAATTACAGGCATTGTACCAGTTTTTTTTACTGTTAATGGATAAATATATTAACCAATATTTCCCATTTAAAAATATCTATTCAAAGAAAATATTTAGCTACTGAAATCAAGCTAATAAAAATACATAAGTCAAATGTATAAATAAAAAAAGTCAAACAGTCCATAGGTAAGATTTATTACCTTAGCTACTCATTTCTTTGCTTTATTTTAGTTTTCACTATTAAAAAAACAACAACAGTGCCTATATTTTCACTGTAGGCTGTCTTAACATCCATTAGAATTCAGTTATCAAAATCCCTTCATCGTAACTGCAACATCATCAGTTTTGTAAAGGACATGATAGGTAACCACACTGTTGTGACTTAGTAACCTTAACTGGTTTTTGACGCAAAGTTTTCACTCGTACCCAATATTTTAAGATTTAGGGCCTAAATTTCAAACTCTGTGGCATGCAATTAACTTCAGACACAAAATGGGCACCTGATTTCTGGAGACAGTTAAAGTAATTGCCTGTGCCTTATTTTGAAAATTAGACTTTTAAAAACTATTGATTTTTGAGTGTGGAATGAAAGGAAAACAGATTAATGTAGTCACTTTCCCATATCCTGAGTTTAGGCATAAGAACAATAATTTTCCTACTATCTGTAGCTGTTGACCACTCAAACAGAGGGAGTAATCTTCTTCTTCTAAGCTGAAGAGCTTTGAAAAATGTCTGTTTGCATGCACAATGTCTATACATCCAAGGGACTCTCTCATGACATCTTGAAAAATTATATCTTGTCTGGTTGCCAATGCTGCTCCCTTGAATTATATAATTCCTACTGTGCACCTGTATTTTATTGTTTTGGGAAATATAAACCAGACGTTGTTACTATAGTTTTTTTATTTCCTGCTGTTGCTGATGCATTTAACTTTTATGACTCCATTAGCAATAATTTTACTGCAGCATGCAGAGAACCCTCAACTCCTGGTGTCACCCACTTTGAAGCTGTGTGTTAAGAATTGTAGACTTCTCTGTAATGTCTTGAACACACATTGTCATGGCTGATAAAGCCTAACTGGATATTCACCCACATTTAGATAAAGAGAATTTAAAAATTACTTGCATAATTCTTCTTTATGATTAGAACTTGCACTAGTTCTTTCTTTATGGCTTGCATTACATTTTTCCATACTGGAGTATCTATTTTGAGGGTAGGGGAAATAAAATTCAGTTGGTATGTATTCTTTTACTTAGCAAAGCGATCAAGGAATAAGAGCAAGTTTACTCAACAAAAAAGCTTTTAAAAATATAATCAGCACTTGCACACAAACAAATCAGAAATAGGCGGGAAAGGCATTCTATGTTTGTATAGTGGCTGACATCATGGGGACTAGGGATCCTATGTGCTATGGTAACATAAATAATAATTGAGAAATTAATCACTTAGTATCTGTCCTGGAAAAAAAAATCCTTGTTGGTAAAAATTGCAAATATTTCCACAAATTCCCAAATGTCCTGCTTTCAGCACAAAGGATTCACAGATATAAATACATCAGAAAAAGGGAATTGGAAAGTTAGAAAAGAAAAGAAACTCCTCTCTTTGGTCTATCGATCTTCTCTTCCAGGGACACAGATCAGCTTCCAGGTCCACTGGGCAGCAGTCAGGTGAATTACAAACAAACCAAAATGTGCTGTTAAGGTACTTGAAAGATAAAGAAAGTCATGTAAATAAACAAAGGATAACTGAAAAAAACACAACAAACTTGGTGATAATGTATCACACTTTTGACTCTCCTTATTCTTTGCTCTTTGGTGTGTTACTTAAATGGTACCTGAAGAGTAAATGAGTAAAGCATGAAAGAATAAAGAGTAGGGTCAGGAAGAAGTGGGGAATTGAGGAGGAGGGGAGAAAGGTAGCGTTGCAAGCAGAGGAAGCAATGTAAATATAAAAAGTAGAAAACAGGAAAGTAGGTGAATAAAGGTATAGATATGTTGGTGGAGATCTGATGTAGCTATCTCTTGTTAAATGGTATTATGATGGGTTGGATCACAGAAACCCCCTTGGGAACTGCCAATTGATGTGCCAAGACTACTTCTGCCCGTGCTTTCCTGCCCTGGCAGCTTAGGACTTCAGTGCCCTGCCTGGTTTGAGCCAGACCCGCTAGCCTGCTGCAAACCCAGACCCAGGGTCTGAACCACGTCCCCTAACAGCTGTAGGCTTAACTGAAAGCAACTTACAGAAGTGTCCCTGTCTTTAACACTCAGATGTCCAACTCCCAATGGGGTCCAAACCCCAAATAAATCCATTTTACCCTGTATAAAGCTTATACAGGGTAAACTCATAAATTGTTTGCCCTCTATAACACTGATAGAGAGATATGCACAGCTGTTTGCCCCCCCCCCCCAGGTATTAATACATACTCTGGGTTAATTAAGAAGTAAAAAATGATTTTATTAAATACAGAAAGTAGGATTTAAGTGGTTCCAAGTAGTAACAAACAGAACAAAGTGAATTACCAAGTGAAATAAAATAAAACATGCAAATCTAAGCCTAATACAGTCATACAACTGAGTACAGATAAAATCTCACCCTGAGAGATGTTTCAATAAGTCTCTTTCACAGACTGGACACCTTCCTAGTCTGGGCACAGTCCTTTCCCCTGGTACAGCCCTTGTTCCAGCTCAGGTGGTAGCTAGGGGATTCCTCATGATGGCTGCCCCCTTTGTTCTGTTCCATCCATTTATATATCTTTTGCATAAGGTGGGAATCCTTTGTCCCTCTCTGGGTTCCCATCTCCTCCTTCTCAATGGAAAAGCACCAGGTTAAAGATGGATTTCAGTTCAGGTGACATGATCACATGTCACTGTAAGACTTCATTACCCACTTGCCAGCACACAGGTATACAGGAAGACTTGCAAGTAAAACAGAGCCATCCTCAGACAATTGTCCTGGTTAATGGGAGTCATCAAGATTCCAAACCACCGTTAATGGCCCACACTTTGCATAATTACAATAGGCCCTCAGAGTTATATTTCATATTTCTAGTTTCAGATACAAGAGTGATACATTTATACAAATAGGATGATCACACTCAGTCGATTATAAGCTTTGTAATGATACCTTACAAGAGACCTTTTGCATGAAGCATATTCCAGTTACGTTATATTTAAACTCATTAGCATATTTTCATAAAATATAAAGAGTGCAACGTCACAGGTATTTATGTGACTTATGATATATTGTAGAACTCCCAGGAAAAAATTATTTGTCCAGACTGTTGTTTCTTGAGAGGTCAATCTTTTCCATGATTAATGTTGAGGAGCTTCCATTTACTTAGAGTTTTTTCCTATCTTATTTTTCCACACTTCTTATTTATGTTTTATATATGATGTATTTTGACAGATAGTCTGCAGAAGTACAAAGCCTATAGAAATGGCTGTGAAGGAAAAGATTTCCATGTTTTGCCATGTGGAACCTGAACAGGTTTGTAGTTTCAGATTTCATCTCTCCTTTTCTCAAACTATACAATTCTGATTTTTCTAGTTTTATACACCTTAAATATCTGAATGTATTTCTGTTTTTAATCTCCAAGAAATACTTGTTTCAATAATCCACTGATTTTTAAATTGCAAGTAATTATATGATGAAATATAAAATAGTCAATATATAAAATATAAACTACTCAAAAGTACTGGATATTGTTTACAATTTGGTATGTCAAATAGCCTTTAATAATTTGGTCACACTTACTACAAAGGATCCAATTATAGATTGTTTATGAAGGGTTAAGAATTAATAGATTTTTGAATACATGTTTAATCAGTTGTTATAAATTGTTAGAACAATACTTCAGAAGGTTGCTTGAAACCATGGTTTATAATAATCTATAACAGGTTTTACTGATGCATCTATAACCATGTATAGCATCCTCTTTATGTCTCTAATGCGCATATAACATTTACATCAGTTATTAATCCTCTATAAACTTTTTATAACAGCACCATTAACAGTGACTAAATTGTCAATGGCTCTTCAATACACCAAAATGAACATGCAAATACTATCCAATATTAAAGCTTTTACATGTTAGCAAGCATAATAGATTCATATATGGCTCGTGTAGACACCACAATTCTTCTCTGAGTGTGTCAGTGTGGCTCACATTGTAGGTGCGCATGCACTTGTTGCATATGAGACTGGAGTTTGTTTGAATAGCCGTGTTGGTCGGAGCCATGCATGCGCCCAGTGCTGCCTCATGAGAGCATAAGGGCCAGAATGGCCACAACCCTCCCTAAGTTCCTGCTTACCATTCATGGCCCAGACTTCTGCTCCAGAAGGGAGGGAGTCAACCGAGGCCCATTACTAGACGCCTTGATTCTTCTATGGCCTTGAGGACCTCTATATGCCTTTCTGCCGATTCCTCTGATTCCCAGGGGAATATCCAAGATTAGATGTGACAAGGCTGTGATCATCCCGATAGCCTCTTACTGGATGAGACAGTTCTGGTGTCAGATCTATTGTAGATGTCCGAAGTGGCCTCTTAGCCAGTTCCTAACCTGCCTAAACATATCATCTTAGAACCAAGGTCAGATACTGCACCCAGACTCTCAGTCATAGCACCTGATAGCTTGGTGGTTGGCTGGTTGAGCACTACTTGCAGAGACTGCTCCCTATGATTCAAGAAATTCTCAGACAGAGCTGGAAACTTTCCACCATGAAGACTTACGTCCTGAAATGGAAAAGATTTTCTGTGTGGGAAGCCCAAAACAATATGGACCCAATTGAGGACCTGGCACTGAAGTTCCTCAACTATATGTTGCTCCTGAAGCATGCAGCACAAGCATTTTACACTCTCAGGTTTCACCTTGCAGCAATATTGGTGTGCCATAATGTGGTACAGTCATACTCTAACTTCTCTCATCTGACGGTATTGAAATTCCTCCAGGGCCTCCTTGATACTTAAGCTCTGATTAGACACCAACGACTATGTGGGACCTCAGCATTATCCGCCTAAAAACTCATGGAGCCTCCTTTTAAAACACTGTTGGATTGCTCATTACACCACCTACCATCAAGATGGAGTCTCTGGTGGCCATCCCTCAGTGCAGAGGGTCAGTGAGTTCTAAGCCCTCATAGCTGGACTGCCTTTCACATCCTGCCATAGCGATAAAGTGGTGTTGAAATCACACCCCAAGTTCATCCCTAAAGGAGTCTTAGAATTTCACCTGAACCAGTCAGTCACCCTACCAGTCTTCTTCTCAAAGCCGCATTCGACTCTGGGAGAAAAGAAGCTGTATACTAGGATGTATCCAGAGCTTTGCTCAGTGACCTTAACAGGATCAAGCCTTTCAGGCTGAATCCAAACCTCTGGACATTTTTGGCCCATCAAAAGGCCAAGCCATCTTGTCACAGAGACTCTCTAAGTCAGTGGTTCCCAAACTGGGGTTCGTGAAATGTTATAGGGGGTTCTTGGGAAAAATTTCCCTAATGGCGGACAGAGCTGTCCCTAGGGAGAACGGGACCAGAAGCCCGGAGCCCCTGGACTTCCAAGAGCTAAGCAGATCAAAGCAAGCATCTCTATCACACTGAGGAGATTTAAACTTCAAGACTCCTTATAAGAAATGGAAAGGGAGGTGGATATTTTTTGCTGTTTTTAAAATTAAATAGGCAGCTAGTATTGTTTTTAAAATTATTATGAAGAAGAAGTTTAAGCTTTGTTTTAACATACATTGTTTGCCTGGACTGCTCAAGACCTGAATGCTTGTGTAGAAGGAACACTTTGAGTTGGCTTCTTAAATACCTTCATTCTGTTTCACATCTGACACTCCTTGATGAAACATAGGAGCCTTGTCTTATAACAGGCTTATTCAGAGCGATACAAGCTACGAAAGTGAGATCTTGGAAGAGTGTTGCCGTTTTCATAATGTAATAAAAATACTGTAATGATAAATAATAATTAATAATAAATAGTATGTAATAAGCATGTCATAAAAAATTTATATTTCCAAGATCACTACTTTTATAATTTATACTCAGGTAAAGGAGAAAATTCCTGGAAATATTCATTTTTAGGAGGGGGTTCGCGAGACTTGACATTTTAGTGAAAGGGGTTCACAGGTTGTTAAAGTTTGGGAACCTCTGCTCTAAGTGAATCACAAAGTTCATTTCCGCCTGCTATCAGATGGTTGATGAGTCTCTCCCTCCCAACTTCAAGACGCACTTCACTCGGGCAAAGGCAGCAAGTGTCCAGCGCCTGTTTCAGTCTCTGAGATCTGTCAGGCTGCAGCTTGAAGCAACCCACTGACTTTTGTTTAAATATTATATCCCTGACATGGCAGCCAGATCCCAACTTTGGGAGAGGAGTGCTTCAATTACTGTTTGACTGATACAACAAGGAGTCGGGTGGCACCTTAAAGACTAGCAGATTTATTTGGGCATAAGCTTTCTTGGGTAAAAACCTCACTTCTTCAGATGCATAGAGTGACTATGTCTGTAGATACAGACTAACACGGCTACCCCCTGATGTTTGACTGATGCAGCTGAAACTTCTCACTCCTACCGTCCAGAGAGGTTACTGCTTGCCAGTCATCTACAGCGGGATCCATGCTGACACATAGTCACAGGAGAAAGAATGATTATTTACCCAACAGTAACAGTGGTTCTTTGAGATGCCTTCAATGTGGATGCCATGACCTGCCCTCCATCCCTTCTTTTTGGAGTCCCTGGCTAATACGAGCTTTGAATTGTGAGGGAACTGAGGGAGGGTTGCAGTTGCCCCAACCTTTGGGTCCTTGTATGGGTGCACAAGAAAGCACAGAGTGCAGGCACAACACTGATGGACACAGCTAGTCAAAAAACTCCGCTATCCCATGCATGAGACACATGCCCACCTACAGTGAGATCTACACTGACTACAACATCTTGAAGAGCCACAGTTACTGTGGGGTAAGTAGCCATTCCTTATCAAGTAGATCTCCATACATGACATCAAGAAAGGGCATATAGATTCATACTCAGGACTTCAGGTTCCACAATTTCCTGCAGGCTAAATGTAGTGAGCTTAATTAGTGACAATTGGTTCACACTTTATATTGCGGGTACATTTATAAATATATTTTTGAATTGGAATGTCTGCCATTTGATTGCATAATATAGTGTGGTTAAGAAAACCCTCCATTATTGGAAACACCATTAACTCTTTAGGCCCCCAGTAGAGAGCTTTTCTTTGCAAATAGGAAGCAGGCTCCATTCATGTTCTTTCTTCAGGCAATAAAATATACTGCAATGTTTGTTTGTTAAAAAGGAAAACCAACTTATCTCTGTGACTTTTTGTGGGGCCTCACATATAAACAGCTCTTAGTATTAATATTTTAAAACACACTAGATATGTTTACATCTGGAACGCACAATATGCATCCAGATTCTGCAAATACACGTGAGTAGCAACATTGACCTCAATGGCGCTACTCACATGTATGTTCATAGGACTGAGGCCAGTGTCACAGTGAAGCATTTTCTTCAGTGCCTAGCACAGTCCTGGTCCATGACTAGGCCTCCTAGGTGTTATGGTAAATAATAAATAATAATGATATATAGCTTGTCCACAACTCTGGTGGGCTAAAGAAGGGAAACGTTGAGGGAATCCTCATCTTTATACTTTAAATAGCTTTTCTTTACAGATAAGTGATTGAGAGGGACATTAAACATTGATTCTGTTGTTTTATCTAATTTTAGTATATGGGCAAAGTATATGTATTGAATTACATTTGTTCTGTAGGTATGAATCTCCTTAGCTTTTATATTTCGTATGCAAGTACACCTCTAGCCCGATATAACGCGACCCGATATAACACGAATTCTGATATAACGCGGTAAAGCAGCGCTCCGGGGGGGCAGGGCTGCGCACTCCAGCGGTTCAAAGCAAGTTCGATATAACGCGGTTTCACCTATAACGTGGTAAGATTTTTTGACTTCCGAGGACAGCGTTATATCGGGGTACAGGTGTATTTAGAAGACCAATTTTTGTACATAATCACAATTTATTTACTAGGTGATATTTATCCATGATGTTTCTTCCACTTACCGAGTGCCAATCCTGTTGGAAGAACAAGGCATTATTACATATTTTAAACAGAGATTAAACCTACCTATTGATGACCAACCAAGTGATCTTCTTTTCAAATGGAAGAAAATGGCAGACAGGTATTGTAACTCCTATTATGTTTTCTCAAAGTTTTTAAATCATCATGAATATAAGACTCTGGGTCAGGTCCTCAGTTGGCATAAAGTGATATAGTTCCACTGTAGTCAGTGTAACGACGCTGACTTATGCCTGCGGAGGCTCTGGCCTTCTGTGTTTAAAAATGTGTATTTTTTTTTAAAATGGGGTATTTTATGATCTTATTTTTAGAAAAGAAACATTTGTTAGAATTAGAGCTGTCGAGCAATTAAAAAATTAATCACGATTCGCACTGTTAAACAATAATAGAATACCATTTATTTAAATATTTTGGATGCTTTCTACATTTTCAAATATATTGATTTCAATTACAACACAGAATACAAAGTATACAGTGCTCACTTTATATTTATATTTGATTACAAATATTTGCATTGTAAAAAAACAAAAGAAATAGTATTTTTCAGTTCACCTAATACAAGTACTGTAGTGCAATCTCTTTATCATGAAAGTTGAACTTACAAATGTAGAATCATGTAAAAAAAAACCTGCATTCAAAAATAAAACAACGTAAAACTTTGCATGTCCTGCAAGTACAATCAGTCCTACTTCTTGTTCAGCCAATCGCTCAGATAAACAAGTTTGTTTACATTTGCAGGAGATAATGCTGCCCGCTTCTTGTTTACAATGTCACCTGAAAGTGAGAACGGGCGTTCTCATGGCACTGCTGTAGCCGGCTTTGCAAGATATTTATATGCCAGATGCGCTAAAGATTCATATATCCCTTCATGCTTCAACCACCATTCAGGGGACATGCATCCATGCTGATGATGGGTTCTGTTAGATAACAATACAAAGCACTGAGGACCGACGCATGTTCCTTTTCATCATCTGAGTCAGATGCCACCAGCAGAAGGCTGATTTTCTTTTTTGGTGGTTCAGGTTCTGTAGTTTCTGCATCAGAGTGTTGCTCTTCTAAGACTTCTGACAGCATGCTCCACACCTCATCCCTTTCAGATTCTTAAACCTTGAGTCGAGTGCTGTAGCTACCTTTAGAAATCTCACATTGGTACCTTCCTTGCGTTTTGTCAAATCTGCAGTGAAAGTGTTCTTAAAACAAACAACATGTGCTGGGTCATCATCTGAGACTATTGTAACATGAAATATATGGCAGAATGCGGATAAAACACAGGCCAAGAGACATACAATTCTCCCCAAAGGAGTTCAGCCACAAATTTAATTAATTCCTTTTTTTTTTAACGAGCATCATCAGCATGGAAGCATGTCCTCTGGAATGGTGGTGGAAGCATGAAGGGGCATACGAATGTTTAGCATATCTGGCACGTAAATACCTTGCAATGCTGGCTACAAAAGTGCCGTGCAAATGCCCGTTCTCACTTTTAGGTGACATTGTAAATAAGAAGAGGGCAGCATTATCTCCTGTAAATGTAAACAAACTTGTTTGTCTTTATGATTGGCTGAACAAGAAGTAGGACTGAGTGGACTTGTAGGTTCTAAAGTTTTACATTGTTTTGTTTTTGAGTGCAGTTATGTAACAAAAAAAATCTACATTTGTAAGTTGCACTTTCACGACAAAGAGATTGCACTACTTTATGAGGTGAATTGAAAAATACTATTTCTTTTATCATTTTTACAGTTCAGATATTTGTAATAAAAAATAATATACACTTTGATTTCAATTACAACACAGAATACAATATATATTACTCCTGATGGCATTCTGCACCAAAAAATTAAAAATTCTGCGCCCAATATTTTAAAATTCTGCAAAATTCTGCAAATTTTATTTATCAAATAAGTGTGGAGGCTCCAGCATGGCACTGGGGAGCACAGGTCACTGGCTGCACAGAGGGGGAGATCACTGTGCAGCTCCCCCGTCCCGGAACTCAGACTCAGTGGTGAGTCTGCACCCAACCCTGACACAGCGCAAGGACCGGGCCTGCCCCAGAGACACCTCAGAGCCCTGCCCCTCCGTGCCAGGTGTACCAGGTGTGGAAAGGCAGGCTCAGCAAGACAGGATCCAATCGTGGAGAGGCTTAGTGGGGGGGGATCCAGGTGTGGGTTGAGAGGTTCTGCGTGGGGCAATCTGAGTGCGGGCGGCTCAGTGGGGGATCTGGGTGCGAGGGGGGGATCTGGATGCACAGGGACTTGTTGGGGGGTTCTGGGTACAACGGTAATGGGACTCTGCAGCGGGATCCCGGTGAAGGTGGTTGGGGCTCAGTGGGGGGTCTGAGTGTGGGTGGGGATAGAGCTCAGCAGGGGGGTCTGGGCGGGGCTTGGTAGGTGGGGATCTGGATGCGTGTTGCTCATTGGGGTGGTGCAGGGGGAGTGGGGCTCGTCGGGGGGCTTCTGGGTGCAGAGGGGATGAGGCTCGGCAGGAGCTTCTGGGTATGAGGGGGTCTGGATGCATGGGGGGTTGTATGGATGGGGGAGCAGCTCCCTGCACAACGATCCCTTCCCCTGCAGCTGAGGAACGATGGGTGCAGGAAGTGCTGGGAGTGGGGGGTGGGGTGGGACTTTGCAGAGCTTCCTATAGCCGGGGGAGAAATCTGGGAGTCGGTCTGACCCAGCCCCGGTTGCCATGTAGCGGAAGAGGAAGTCCCGTCCTCCCCAGCCCAGCCAGGACTAGTAGCTGAGCCCAGTGCAGGGTAGGAGCCACCTGCCACATCTTCCCCAGTCCCACTCCTACCCCACAGTGATTTACCTGTCTGCTGGCTATCCTGGGCACTCAAAACATATTGCTGGGAAGGGTCGCATGACCGCTTTTGTGGCTTCCCTTTACTTCCCTGTCAGAAAGTTATTTTTCTGTAAGGAAACAAAGAAATCTGCAGGGGACATAAATTCTGCACATGCGCAGTGGCGCATAATTCCCCCAGGAGTAAGATATGAAAATGTAGAAAAACATTCAAAATATTTAATAAATTTCAATTGTTATTCTATTGTTTCACTGTGTGATAAAAACTGTGATTAATCTCGATTAATTTTTTTAATCACAATTAATTTTTTTAAGTTAATCGCATGAGTTAACTGCGATTAATCAACAGCCTTAGTTAGAATGCATAATATGAGCATAATAATTAGAAACCTTGCTTTTGTCAGATATGAAAGGTTGCAGAAGATGTGCTCCATAGCTCTGGTTGGCAAGTATACGAAACTAAGTGACTGCTACGCATCTGTTTTCAAGGCCTTGGAACATTCAGCTTTGGCAATTAATCACAAACTGAATTTAATGGTGAGGATCAATCTCTCTCAGTTTCAGGAATGTTTTAACATGTAATGGTTAGCTTCCATCGCTTAGGCAAATGTAATATTAAGGTGTACCTTAATTGGGACTTATATATACAGGTGTACACAAAATGACTGGATATGGTTTTTTAAGGAGTATGAGAGATTTCATTTTTATTTTATTTTAGACTACATGTATCTGAAAGGGACACTGCAATAAAGGCCCCTAATTGGATTTGCATTGCTGGCACATGATGGCATATATCACATTGGTAGATGTGCAGGTGAACGAGCCCCTGATGGTGTGGCTGATGTGGTTGTACCTTGAATAGATATGTGGACAGAGTTGGCAACGGGGTTTGTTGAAGGGATTGGTTCCTGGGTTAGTGTTTTTGTTGTGTGGTGTGTAGTTGCTGGTGAGTATTTGCTTCAGGTTGGGGGGCTGTCTAAGTGAGGACTGGCCTGTCTCCCAAGGTCTGTGAGAGTGAGGGAATGACTCTCAACTGAGTCTAATTAGTTCTGTCCTTAAACACTGGAGTAGGGAAGATCAAATGGTTTCTAGAACTCTTTAGATAGAGTCCAAATCCTTTCTCTTCTTCACTGGGATTTGTCACCCCATCCCCTACTTAGTGAGTGAGGTTCAGTTTAGGGTGACCCCTCAGTCAGGGCAGGCTAAGCACAGTTCTGCTATCCTTTACTCATACAGTAAGGACAGCAACATTTCATTACCATTATTGTGGCTGAGAGAGGTGCTCATCTACTATAGTTATGGGTTAAATAGAAATACATAGCTGGATAGATAGAACTTGCCTATATTGTTATTGTCCCTAGACAATTTGTTCTTAGAATTTAATATCTGTATATTGACTATTGCAGATGTATAATCCTTTTTTTTTTTAAACTTTGGTGAATTTTTTCTTCAACAAACCAAATTTTGGAAGAAAAACGGCTTGTGCATCTGCAGTACCCAGTTTACAGATATTAAATTCACCCCTCTAATTTAAAAAAAAAAAGCATATCTATAGGGGCCTAATCTTTGTAATGGACCACATGCCAATGCTCATTTGAAAACACAGCTGTTTTTGAGCTGCAGAATTACGAAATAGCATCCCAAACAGGTAAACATTTTTTGCACTTACTATTTAAATGACCACAAATTGATTTTCTTGGAAATTTGCACTTTGTTGGAAGCCTGATAAGTGACATGTCTGTCAGGAGCAAATTGAACAGCAGAGCTAAACATTTGGAGTAAAGCAGGATGATAATAGTGATGCTAGAAGATTTTATCTAATCTCATCCATCTATCTTCTGATGTGACATCTTCACCATGATATTAAAGCATCTTTCCAATAGTAAATAACAATAGTAGATGTCACTATATAACAACCTCCACCTCTTAAAATAAGTCTGCATTCCGCATTGAGTTCCCCATTTCAGGTAGATCCCTCCACTCTTTTCAGGAAGAATTCCCCCTCTCACCAGGTTCCATAGATTTTAAGCCCAGAAGGGACCACTGTGATCATCTAGTTTGACCTTCTGTATAAAACAGGCCCTAGGACTTCCCTGAATTAGTTCCTGTTTAAACGAGAGCATCTCTTAGAAAAACTTCCAATCTTGATTTTAAAATTGCCTGTGATGGAGAATCCATCACAACCCTTGGCAAATTATTTCAATGGTTAATTACCCTCCTATTAAAAATGTACACCTTATTTCTTGTCTGAATTTGTCTAGCTTCAGATTCCAGCCATTGGATCTTATTATAATCTTGTCTGCTAGTTGAAGAGCCCTCTGTCAAATTTCTGTTCCTCATGTAGGTACTTAAACTGTTATCAAGTCACCCAGAGGCGATCCCGGCAATTACAGGCCGGTAAACCTAACTTCAGTACCAGGTAAACCGGTTGAAACTATAGTAAAGAACAGAATTATCAGACACACAAATGAATATGATTTGTTGGGGAAGAGTCAACATGGTTTTTGTAAAGGGAAATCGTTCCTCACCAACCTACTAGAATTCTTTGAGGGGGTCAACAAGCATGTGGACAAAGGGGATCCAGTGGATATAGTGTACTTAGATTTTCAGAAAGCCTTTGACAAGGTCCCTCACCAAAGGCTCTTAAGCAAAGTAAGCTGTCATGGGCTAAGAGGGAAAGTCCCCCCATGGATCTGTAACTGGTTAAAAGATAGGAAACATAGGGTAGGAATAAATGGTCAGTTTTCAGAATGGAGAGAGGTAAATAGTGGTGTCCCCCAGGGGGTCTGTACTGGGACCAGTCCTATTCAACATATTCATAAATGATCTGGAAAAAGGGGTAAGTAGTGAGGTGGCAAAATTTTCAGATGATACAAAACTACTCAAGATAGTTAAGTCCCAGGCAGACTGCAAAGAGTTACAAAGGGATCTCACAAAACTGGGTGATTGGACAACAAAATGGCAGATGAAATTCAATGCTGATAAATGCAAGGTAGTGCACATTGGAAAACATAATCTCAACTATACATATAAAATGATGGGGTCTAAATTAGCGGTTACCACTCAAGAAAGCGATCTTGGAGTCATTGTGGATAGTTCTCTGAAAACATCCACTCAATATGCAGTGGCAGTCAAAAAAATGAACAGAATGTTGGGAATCATTAGGAAAGGGATAGATAAGACAGAAAATATCATATTGCCTGTGTATAAATTCATGGTACACCCACATTTTGAATACTGTGTGCAGATGTGGTCATTCCATCTCAAAAAAGATATATTGGAATTGGAAAACATACAGAAAAGGGCAACAAAAATGATTAGGGGTATGGAACAGCTTTTATATGAGGAGAGATTAATAAGACTGGGACTTTTCAGCTTGGAAAAGAGGCCACTAAGGGTGGATATGATAGAGGTCTATAAAATCATGACTGGTGTGGAGAAAGTAAATAAGGAAATGTTATTTACTCCTTCTCATAACACAAGCACTAGGGGTCACCACAAGAAATTAATCGGCAGCAGGTTTAAAAAGGAAGTATTTCTTCACACAACACATAGTCAACCTGTGGAACTCTTTGTCAGAGGATGTTGTGAAGGCTAAAAGTATAACAGGGTTCAAAAAAGAACTGGATAAATTCATGGAGGATAGGTCCATCAATGGCTATTAACCAGGATGGGCAGGGATGGTGTCCCTAACCTCTGTAATTGCCAGAGCTGGGAATGGGCGACAGGGGGACGGATCACTTGATAATTATCTGGTCCATTCCCTCTGGGGCACCTGGCATTGGCCATTGTCAGAAGACAGGATACTGGGCCAAGTGGACCTTTGGTTTGACTCAGTATGGCAGTTCTTATGTTCTTAATCTTCTCCTTGCTAAGGTAAATAAATTGAGCTCCTTAAGTCTATCACTATAAGGCACATCCCCGCCTTCCCAGAACATTGTCCACCTTTCTCCTCACAACAGGCAGGACACCACTCTTAAATACTGATAATAACAATGCCCAGTTCTTTTCATCAGTAGATCTCAGAGTGTTTGACAAAGAAGGTCAGTATCATCACCACCATTTTACAGACAGGGAAACCGAGGCACAGAGAGGTGAAATCACCCTAGGTCACCCAGCAGACTAATAGTAGAGCCAGGAATAGAACCTATGTTTTCTGAGCCCCAGTCCAGTGCTCTGTCCAATAGGCTATGCTGACACATTCCAATTTCTGGCACCTATTTCGGTACAATAAAAGTAGGGATTATGATGTAGTCTCTTCAAAGAGAAGGTGATCAGCAGATCTATCAGGAATAAGAAAACCCTTTTTTTTAAATTGTTCCCAGCCAGGCAAAATACAGGCCATCTACCACCTATTAGAACCAAGAACAGAACCCTGAACTCCGGACTTTAACTGCTTTAGCTCCCACACAGTGTTTTCCAAGGATACCCAGCATAATCAAACCAGCTGTTTTAGTACAAGAAGCCAGTAACTACTCTCGGTCAAAATTATAAGTAGGGCACTGTAATTTGCCTGAGATCTACATCTGTTTGTTATTTGCCCATCAGTGCCATTCCTTGGGTACGTCTTCACTACCCGCCGGATCGGCGGGTAGTGATCGATCTATTGGGGATCAATTTATCGTGTGTAGTGTAGACACGATAAATCGATCCCCGATCGCTGTCCCGTCGACTGCTGAACTCCAGCTCGGTGAGAGGCGGAAACAAAGTCGACTGGGGAGCCGCGGGGCACACCCCGAGGATGCAAAGTAAGTAATTTTAATTTGATCTAAGATACGTCGACTTCAGCTCCGCTATTCAAGTAGCTGAAGTTGTGTCTCTTAGATCGATCCCCCCCCAGTGCAGACCAGGCCTTAGTCTTGCTGCTGCTTTGGAACCCCTTCTGGAATATGCGTATGTGAATTACACAGTAGGGGGCATCAGAGCAATTGCACCATAAAGACCCTTCCTCTGGGAAGAGCGGTAAATTGACAAGGAATGGTAGATGGCATTAGGATTGAGGTACATTAATTGATATACTCTGCCTTTATTTTCTCATGTTATTGAGTGGAGCACTACCCCAATAGTGGAGGCTCCAGTGACTTGGTCATATCTGACAGCAGTTGCCTTAAGACACCTCCCTGCTACTCCGCTCTTCAAATTAATTCAGGAGAGGCTGAGCAAGCAGCCTTAGTGAGAGATAACATTCTGATAGACACCATAGAGATAAGAAATTCCATCTCTGAAGCAGACTGCACAGCTTGCTCTACTTTGGTTCCAGAGTTTTGCTGCAACAATGCAAGAATCATTTATCATTATTTAAGTATTATCATCGTCATGCCAGATACAGCTTTGCTCCCCAAGTTGTTTTTCTTCCTGGAAAGTTCTTCAGACTCTTTGTGGGCACTTGCTGTTCAGTTGCTGTAGGCACTATCCCTTCTGCCAAAACACCCTGAAAACGACGTGGCAAATAATGTTGGAGCCCCTTACTAACTATGAAAGCACTGTCTGCTCAGTGATAGGTAAAATCTGAGACGCGAGTGAGTCTGTATAAATAATTTATCTCCCAGTTGAGACACTGAGATTTGAATCCTATTTCATTTGCATCGAGAGAAATCCTCCTCCCCCATGTAAAGAGCCAGTGCAAGGCCTACACACCATTTAAGTCCCACTTAATTCCTATTTTGATGGTTTAATTGGTGCTCAAAATCTTGTACTGGCTTCCTGCATAGGGGTGAATTGTATTTATCTATTATTTAAACAAGCCCTATTCACCTTCAACAAAGATGACCAAGGCCCCAATCCTTCCAAACACGTTTAACTTTATATGCACAAAGAGGCTTACGGAGGTTCAGTGGAGCTACTTGCATGTATAAAGTTAAGCATGCATGTAGGTAGGTCAAAGCATGCATGTAGGTTGCACAAGGTAGGCCAAAATCAGTGACAAAGCTTCCCCAGAGCCAATTCCACTTTCAGAGCTCTTGCGAAACACCTGTGTTCCAGCCTTTTTGCCAGCAGCTCCTCAGTCTAATCCTGTGTTCTGAAGCAGTTCTTTAATGTAACATAGTGATACCTAATTTATAATACATCATTTGCATATTTGAATGATGAAACCTATAATGTTCAAATACCACCTCTACCCCGATATAACGCGACCCGATATAACACGAATTCGGGTATAATGCGGTAAAGCAGTGCTTCGTGGGGGCGGGGATGCGCACTCCGGTGGATCAAAGCAAGTTCGATATAACGCGGTAAGATTTTTTTGGCCCCCGAGGACAGCGTTATATCAAGGTAGAGGTGTAGTTATAAATTGCTGACTTGGTGTATTTGACAGTGAAAGCAGAACTAATTTTAAATGTACCATTAGCTAGCTTCTCTTTTCAACCATGTAAAACAATAAAACGTACTATTTGTGCATAATAAAAATATGCAGTTATATTCGCTATTGTATCTTTTGGAAAAGAAGAAAATGTTGGATAGAAGGTAATTCTCACACCTCAAAACTACCAGTCAAACAAACCTCAAACAATCTTGTCATTCACCAGTGGTATGTTTTTTCATAGATAAAGAGAAAACGTGTAATTTCAGAGTGGGTGATTTTTATTTTAGATTAAAGAAAATAGCAAAGAACAAACAAACATTATGGGCCAGATCCTCAGATGGTGTAAATTGGTGTATTATTTATTATTTATATAAATAATTGAAATTGGGACCCCCCCACTGTGCTAGGCACTATATATACATACAGAATAGACAATCTTTGCCCTGAAGAATTTAAATATAATTTTTTATGGAGGGAGAATAGAGACACAGATTAGGTGATTTGCCCAAGGTCACAGAAGAAGTCTGTGGCAGAGCCAGGAACTGAACCAAGCTCTTTTGAGTCCCAGTCCAATGCCATAACTGCCCCACTATCTTCTTTTCTCTTTCGACTTCAGTGGAGCCACATTCATTTACATCAGCTGAGTATCTGGTCCAGAATATGTGTGTGACTCAATCTGGAATAGTTGCTATCTTGAACTAATTCAGAGGGAGGAAAGTACATAGAAGAGAGACTTACAGTTATAAAGCGAAACACTCCATAATGATAGATGTAGCCCTACAAAGAATTCCTTATGGGCTGACCTCTGCACCTAAACAGAGGTCCAGGAGTGCTGGAATAATTTTTATATGGGGGTGCAGATGATGGAAACCATGTATTTGGTGTTTGTTGTTACTACTTCAAGCCTGGTGGTGCGACAGCACCCCTCGTTCCAGCATCACTGCAGGGGTCCTTGCAGGATTGGATCTTTAGCTACTATTTTTTATGTGCAGATTTATTGTGAGAATCATTGAAAAGTCCTGCAGGCTGTTTTTATGCTATAAATATTTGTTGTACAGTATAGCATTATATTGCTTTTTCTGTGGAATGAAATACTGTTTTGTCATATATTTTTCTTTCTTAGTATATAGATTCAATAGAGCTTGAGCATTCTACAGAAGTTGAGAACCCAGTGAAATACCACCAGGCGTGGCAAAAATTATGCAAAGCAGAGTAGGTGCCATCAAGTATTCTGTATACAAAGTAGAAGAGTTTAATGATTTGTTGTTTTGTTTAATATAAATATTTTCCTAACTGATTTTTCCAGTGTCTCGTATAATTTCAATATCCAATAGCATCTTATCTTTCTTCTCATTAACTCAGTACTTTGCAATGTAAAAGCCATTGTGGAAAAGATTTTAGATTTTAAGTAAAAATATTACACTAATTCTAAAGTGCATCTCAAATGGCAAATCATATATTACTAAAAAGATTTTGAACCATTCACTATATCAGGTAGACTTGTTTAGGAATTTGGTTTTCTTGCTGACAGGAAGAAATAGCTTCATGATGGTTTGTGACAAGAATGATTTATACTGAAGGAAATAGCAAGTTAAAAAATATTGGGCCAGAACTTCAACCTCTGTTCTGGCCTCTTTGGGTGGGATTTTTAAATGTGCCTGCATGCTTAGGTACATTTGAAGAGTTAGGCATTTTCAAAAATTCTACCCTTTCTGATGTGACTAAAGGATCATTGTCATCAAACATCATAGTAAAAAGTGAGTAAGTAAATGTTGTGCCTGGGCTCCTAAATATTCATGACATTTTTGTAAGGCTGTTTTTATAAGCATCAATCCACTTTGCAAAATTATTAAACTGTGAGTGGCCCCATTGAAATCAATAGAAGTTTTGCGATTGATGTCACTGGGAACAGCAATTCACCCTGTATAATTAAAGGGAACATTTTACTTCATCCACTACCAAAAGGCATCTCTTTAGTATTATTCAGCAGCTATTGTAAAGGCACCAGAAATACAACCCAAAAAGTTTAGGGTGAAGGAGTGAAGAAGAATTCTGTAGCTTATTAAAGAAATAGGAATTTCACTGGAGAGGATGTAATTACTTTATTTGAATTTGGCTAGAACACTGACGCAGATGTTCCAAAACTTGAAATAAGTCCAATGGATTTTTCATGTTGATGAGGTACATTTCTCATTAAAGATCACCCAGAATTGGCACCTTGGATTATACAAAATGTGGTGCCCCTTAACACCACATTTATTTAATTTTAACCTGACAAGACTATCCTTTAAGTGACACACGAAGACTTCCTTTTTTTGTCTTATTTTACATCCCAATCATTTTATGTATGGATTTTATTACAGTGGCATTTTGGTCCCAGGCGGGTTTGGATTTAGGGGAACAGAAGGCAAACTCCAAGCAATATCTTGGGCAAGAAAAAAGAAAAAACCTTTTCTTGGTAAGATCTTTCAACTAAGGAAATATTACTGGGTGTTGAAGATATATAGAGAGAGGTGGTTAATTTTTATAAAACTAAAGTAGGTGTTAAAATAGGATCTAAAATCTACCTGGCAAAGTTGCCTGGGCCTCATTAAAATGTAAGTGGTTTCTGACTCGAGTCAGCATTCAAGTTCTATGTTAGAGGTGCTGACTCTATTATTTGTTGTTTGTTTTGCGATATCACCTAAGAGCCCCAGTCACGGACCAGGCCCCCTTTGTGCTAGGCGCTGTATAAACACAGAACAAAAAGACAGTCTCTGCATCAAAGACCTTAGAATCACCTTAGTTAGTTCATAGATTTTACATTTGATTTGGAGTATCTTTTTTAAGAGTAATAAATCAGCAACGTTATAATTTTAGCTTAATATAGCCCAAGAAAATATCCCTTTCAACATGTTTGTTATGTCTGATCATTTTTGTATTGCTATTACTTTTAATTACGTATTTCTATGATAGTAGTGTCCAGTTAGGATCTCGGCCAGGTGCTATGCAGACACATAAGAAGATGTGGTCCTTGCTTTGAGTTGCTTAGAATCTAAGGCTACGTCTTCACTGGGGGGGGGGGGGGAAATCGATTTAAGATACGCAAATTCAACTACGCGAATAGTGTAGCTGAATTTGACGTATCCGAGTCTACTTACCCCGCTGTGAGGACAGCGGCAAATCGACCGCCGCGGCTCCCCCGTCGACGGCGCTTACTCCTACCTGTGCTGGTGGAGTACAAGCGTCGATTCAGGGATCGATTATCGCGTCCCGACGAGACGCGATAATTCGATCCCCGAGAGATCGATTTCTACCCGCCGATTCAGGCAGGTAGTGAAGACGTAGCCTTAGATGCATGGTGAATTCTTTGACTAGATACTAGGGATGGGCCTGGCCAAAATCTTGGATCTGAACATACCCAAACTTTCAGCTGTAGCCTATCCCTACTAGGCACATAAAATTTAAAATGAAAAAAGATTATTTAGTAGGACTCTAAGGACATCGTTATTCTGAATAGTCTAGAGTGACCTTTACATTTCTTGCCCACAATTAGTCAACCAGTCTTCAGGATTCCCAGAATGTATGGGTTTGTACATACAAACTGGGTAGCCAGAAATCAAAACTGTGGGTATTCTGAAGGCCGAATTGAGGCTACTTTGCAAATTCTACTTTTTATTGTGTGAAACTCTGTTCTCTTCTCTTCTTTGCAGGAGTTTGCTTGGGGATGCAGCTGGCAGTGGTGGAGTTTGCAAGAAACTGTTTAAACTGGAAAGGTGATTTCAGTATCCTAGTATGGATTTGGTTCACTTAGAAGAAAGCTTATTCTTTATATGAACTTTATATTATTCAGATCATAGTATTATGTGTTTAGATCAATGTGAGCAAATTCTAAGAGCTCGATTGCGAATTGGACTACATGCCTATGTAAGGGAGTAAGAACTCCCTTTCTACCCCTGTGCAGGCTACTCAGATCTTGGTTTCAGAAGCATAGGAATACACTGGGCAGCTCACCTCTATATTCTGTCCCTCAAGCAGGTGGGTAGGTAGTGGTGAGGAATGGGAGGAGCATTGGCTCCACCCCACTACTCATTGAGGAGAGTAGCCAAATAAGTGCAGGGTGGGTAGTAATTTAGTGCTGGCTTAGGCCAGCAGCAAATTGTTACCCTCAGGAACAAGTAGGTATCAGGGGAGGAAGTGTGACTCTGATGAGTCTCTATGAGTATGTCGGCACTTCAAGCTAGGGGTGTAATTCCCAGCTCGCGAAGACTCAGCTCTGATCTAGCTGGCACACTAAAAATAGAGTGTAGTTGCAGCTAGCTCAATCAGAGCTAGCACAGATATGTTTCCTTGAGTTGGGAATCACACTCCCTTCTTGATGTGTAGACTTACCCTGAGGCATTGTGTTTCCTGAGGCTGCTCCTGGGGTGTTGTACGTTACACACACGCCTTTACAAGGCTGTGCCTAAGGGCACAGTATAGCCCTACACGCCAACAAAGCTGATGATCTAGGACAATGAAAACGTATGGTGGTTATTCTGAATTTTTTGTGTTCCAGATGCAAATTCTACAGAATTTGACCCAAACACAAAATACCCTGTTGTAAGTACTGATTTGTCTCTTTGGTGTGTTTTCTTAATACCCCTTTTTTGCCTTGGTTAGATGACAGGCTATGTATCTTTTTCATGTGTTGTGACATGAAGAGATGTCTGCTGTCCATATTTAGCATATTTATTGTTTAAATAGGAACTCAGCACTATAATGAAGATGTAAGAGTAATGAAGATCTAATGCTGATTTTTATATCAGAGTAATTTGCATGGCCACAGATTGATATAAGCAGAGGATAAGGATTATAACGTAGTTATTGTAGAGTGAAACATAACAAGAAGCTATAAGGTAGGAAAGATCTTAGCCTGAGTCAGCTGGCACAGGCCGACTGCAGGTGTCTTATTGGAGTGTAGACATACCCTTAGTGCTATCGGAGAGAGATCTGGAGAATTGAAAAGAAGAGCCCAGTGTGCATGGGTGACAGTGAAAAAGATAGGAGTACTGTAGGACCTCACTTAAGTAACAAACTGAAAGGAAAAGTATATGCTGCATGTGTTTTTCCCTGCCTGCTCTGTGGTTTAGAAATGGTCGGGTCTTTTGCATATGGAAGAAAAAAGATTTTCTATGATTCTAAGATACAGGTAGTAGCACGTAATATATTAAGAATGGCAGGCAAATGGAGGGCAGACAGAGTGTGCATGGAAGAAATTAGGGGGAAGATGAACATGGGACTCTCAGTAATAAATAGGCTGGAGAGTGCACATTTGAAGTAGGTGGACAAGTGATACGAATGGGAGAAGAATGATTTACAAAGAAAGCATGGGAGGAAGAGTTCAGCAAGAAAGGATGTGGAAGACAGAAGATACGATGGAGAGACTGTTAAGAGAAGATTGAAGAGAAAAGGACTGGAACTCCAAGACTTATGAACCCCTGGCATGGACCTGAAGGAGCGAAGACTTGTGGGCACCTCTGACTCCATACAAAAGGGAAAAGGTGTTGAGAAGTGAATTGAAGCTCATATCTATGACAACATATTGCTGTTGTACAGAAATATCATGAATCATTGGGTGATCTGCAGCATTTTGATTGGATTAAAGGAGAAGCAAGACATTCATTCAAGTACAATTTATATGGAGAAAATAATGGAATAAGTGTAAAATCTGAAAGTCACAAAAGATTAATGTAATGAATGGAGTTTAAACAGTTTGTGTGTGATGTGCATGACAGCTACTCTGCAAAGCATGTTTCTGAATCTTAATCTGTATAGCGGGAATGCTGATATTTCACAGCTGAACTCTGAGTGAGGCAAAGCGAACCTTCAGTTGTTTCAACTGGACATCTTACCATATTAATACCTGTAACCGTAAAGGCTTCAGTTTAGCAAAGCCTGCATTGTATTAAAATATTTGGATATTGTTTATAGTAATGTACAGAAATAATTTATGGGGGATCAGGTTAGTGAGGTTTGTGAATTATTGAGGCCATAGAGATGATTTCATGCACCGTGAGAGCTGATGAGGGAACACTGTGTCACTCCCATGGTAGCACCCTCAGCAACTCAGTAAGGCTTACTTACTGTACTCCTCTTCTTGTGTTGGCTACTCCTCCTCTGGAAGTTGCTCCTGGAGAATGGGGGTGGAGAAACACTGGTCCAGTAACAGTTGTGTTTTGCTTGTTTTTTTTTTTAATAAAAAATTAGAACCATGTGATTGCTGAACCATGCCAATAGGCAAGGATTCTCAGGGGCAGGTGTAGAACTTGGAATTTCTTGTAACTCTTTTTAAATTTACTACCTGTAGTATTGCCCACCTCAAGTGTTCAAAAATCATGAGCTGAACCCCAGAAATCATGAGATTGGCTTAACACTCATGAGATTCTTAAAAATAATTAATAAATGTTGAGTTCTTTTTATTTGGCTTCTGAGATTTGAGCTTGTAACACCAACACCTGAGACCAACACCTACAAGATCTTCACCAAGCATTCTCAAAACTATGATATCCACACAAGGAAATAAGGAAACAAATCAACAGAGCCAGACATGTACCCAGAAGCCTCCTGCTACAAGACAAGCCCAAGAAAGAAACCAACAGAACTCCACTGGCCATCACCTACAGTCCTCAGCTTAAACCTCTCCAACGCATCATCAGTGATCTACAACCCATCCTGGACAATGATCCCTCGCTTTCACAGACCTCGGGAGGCAGGCCAGTCCTCGCCCACAGACAACCCGCCAACCTTAAGCATATTTTCAACAGCAACCACACACCGCACCATAACTACTTTAACTCAGGAACCAATCCATGCAACAAACCTCGATGCCAACTCTGCCCACATATCTACACCAGCAACACCATCACAGGACCTAACCAGATCAGCTACAACATCACCGGTTCATTCACCTGCACGTCCACCAATGTTATATATGCCATCATGTGCCAGCAATGCCCCTCTGCTATGTACGTTGGCCAAACTGGACAGTCACTACGTAAAAGGATAAATGGACACAAGTCAGATATCAGGAATGGCAATATACAAAACCTGTAGGAGAACACTTCAACCTCCCTGGCCACACAATAGCAGATGTAAAGGTAGCCATCTTACAGCAAAAAAACTTCAGGACCAGACTCCAAAGAGAAACTGCTGAGCTTCAGTTCATTTGCAAATTTGACACCATCAGATCAGGATTAAACAAAGACTGTGAATGGCTAGCCAACTACAGAAGCAGTTTCTCCTCCCTTGGTGTTCACACTTCAACTGCTAGCAGAGGATCTCACCCTCCCTGATTGAACTAACCTCGTTATCTCCAGACTGATTTTTGCCTGCATATTTATACCTGCCTCTGGAAATTTCCATTACATGCATCTGACGAAGTGGGTATTCACCCACGAAAGCTTATGCTCCAATACATCTGTTAGTCTTAAAGGTGCCACAGGACTCTGTTGCTTATTAATTGAGTGTGTCCTTGCAACTATAATGGCCCAAGTGATATTACTGAAATAGAATGCACAGAAACTGTTTTGATCAAAAGTTTTTAGCACTGTGAAGATTTTCTTTTTGAGATTTTTGCTTTTAATTCTAAAGTTGTTGAAGAGGTAAATGTTGTGACTTGATTTGTGTGAAGAGTAACTAATGCATACTTAAGCTATAAGGGAGTTTCCTACTGTGGTGTTGATCTATATCAGTCCAACTATTATTCATCTATTTCATCTTGTTCCATGGTTCAGAGTGATTACAAAAGCATTACTTGGCATTGATCCTGCCGACACACCCAGGAGTAACTTTATGCACACGAGTACTCCTGCTGAGCTCCATGGGTAGTCAGAGGGGCTACACGCAGGAGTTAAGCTAATCTGTAGGTGTTGCAGGACTGGAACCATAGTGTGCAGTTGATATTTCAGTGCTGAGAAACCATTTGATAGTTTCTGCATACAAAACACTGATTTTATGAGTTTTTTTAGTGACTTGCACATTGTAAAGTTTAACTACAAAATTTGTTTTAAACAAAATCGTACCATTTTTCCTTCCCACATGGTGAAAAGCATTATAAAATGTGTCTAGGGGATTTAAATTAAAGTGGACATGTCTGAGTTTCCTGTTACAATTATTAGCATTTATGTATTTATCCATTCTTGCTTTAGCACTAGAAATAGTCTTGAACTAAAAACTTTTATATGAATGTCACAAAATAATAATTAATAGTTCTTTTAATCTGTAAAACTCCAAGCACTTTGCATAGATGGGTAAGTTTCATCTATAGATGGGGGAAGAAGTAGCACAGAGAGGTGAAGTAACTTGCTCAAGGTTACCCAGTTCATCAGTGGCAGAACCGGGCATAGAACCCAGCTCTCCTGACTCCCAGCCCAGTGCTGTATCCATCATATCATGCATGTTAGAATTCCATATCCAGATTTTGCAGCTTGGGCCCAGCTCTGCTTAATATAGATTTGATTTCACAAAGGGAATGTGGGCTAGATGAATGAGGGCTGGTCAGGCCCAGAAACTCATGCTATCTAATTCCAGCTGTGTTGATAACTTGCTGCATGTGTTCCATGGTAAGGCCTTTAATCTTTTTGCCTCTGTTTTCTGATCTGTAAAATTGGAATGATAATACCTACTGACCTTGCCTGGCTGTTGTGAGGATTAATGTAGTTAGTGTTTGTGCAACACTTTGAAAAAGTAATGCGCCAAGTTGTATTACTATTCTGTGGAAAAATTTTATACTCCAAATAATACATTTAGGGACAAAATCTACACTGGTTTCTTTGTACATTCCTTGCAGCCCTTTGCAGTAAATGTGTTTACACAGGGTGTTAGGGCAGAATTTGATCCAAATGGTCAAAGGCGTTTTGTTTTTATTCCCCCTCTTTCCTCACAATATTAAATTAGGTTGTAAACTTTTCTGATGAGCTCTTGCATTGTGGTCTCAGCTTTTATCTGCTGATGCCTCTAATATAACTTTTGTAAAAATGCCTCCTTCAGTACTAGCCTTGAAGATGCTGATTTTATTTTTAAAACTTTATTTTCCATGATATTTCTGATATTACATATGGTATGAAGTGCTCCTGACCTTTTGGAATAAGTAAAATGTAAGCATTTTTTATCACCCTGAGCATTGGGTCAGAAGTGGGCTTTGCGAGTAAGTGACACTTTTATAACACTATTTAATGCTTACTTCCCGTTGCCTGCTTTTTCTATAACTTACAAGAGGTGTTAGTAACACAGTCAAAGTCAGAATTTTCTATTGTATAACAGAGATAAAAAGAAAAGAAATATAGATCCCAGTCCTGCAAACTCTTACACACATAAGTAATTCCGTTTAGTGTAGTGTGATTACTTGCATGCTTAAAGTTGCTCATGTACAGAAGTATTTGCAGGGTTGGGCCCATAGCCAGAATTGAAATAAAAACAAGGTGTATGAAAATACTTTATATTTGGCCAAAAATAGACTACTTGAAAAATAATTTTTCTCCAAGAAACACTAGCTACTTAAGGACTGAAGTGTACACAGTAGTCTATTTTAGGTACCTTATTTTATCTCACAATCTTTAATTTAATCCTCTCAACACTCCTGTGAGGTAGGAAAGTGTTTTTATCCCTATTTTATAGATGGGGAACTGAGGTACGGAGAGACTAAGTGACTTGCCCAAGGTTACAAAGGACATCTGTGGTAGAGTAGGGACTTGAACCCAGGTCTTCCAGGTCCTAAGCTAGTGGCCTATCCTTCTTCTTACAGGGATGCCTTATTTTTAATTTCGTTTCCTTGTCTTTCATTACTTTCTTCTCAATAAGGTAAGCAATAATAATAATAGCAATTACTATGACACTGGAATTTTCTGATGTAGGCTATGTGCAGAAAGGATTAAAAAGAGAATCTAAAAAAAATTGCAAATGTTTAAATGTGCAAAAGTAACTTAATCTGATGCGGACCTGATCATACTCCCAAAGATGACTGTAAATCTGTATGTGACAATAGAGAGGACTGATGCTGCAAGGCTAATTGGGCTTGTGTTGAAAAGAGGAATGAATATGACTAAATATTTATTAAGAGATTGAATCCTACACTCCCGTGATATCAGTGTCTAAGCTCCTATTGATTAATTGAAAGAGGTTAAGTGTTATTTCTATGCAGAAATTGTAATTTGTATCTATAACAAATACAAAAAAGCAAACTTCAGAAGTTGTACATGTATAGCCAAACCAGAAAAATGTCTTACCACTTTTGTGAAAGAGTGAAACCTCCCTTCCTTTAGAGTATTCCCACTTTGAATATTTTTCAGGGCCGCCTCAAATCCATATAAAAAAAATGTATATAAGATGTCCCTTCTGTGAGGCTGACAGGAATTAGGATCTGAACCAATAGAAATATTGGTAATTTCATCTGCCCTCTGCAGCTAGGTAGCCATGTACTGTAAGTTGTTCCCAATTTAGGGCCTGATTCAGAAACATGTTTGGTGTTTCCTATGAAGTGTTGAGCACTTTCAACATCCCCTTTCTTCAATGGGAGTTGAAGACACTTAGCACCTTTCAGGATTGGACCCTTAAAGGGTAAAGGGTCAGATCTCCCTTAAAGAAAAGGTGTTTGGAAGTTTCATTTTAGCAAAGAGATCTCCTCTCGAATTGGAACTAGTGTTATAGCTAGCAGTAAGGGTGAAAGAATTTTCACAATAATACAAACATCATCCCACCCAACTGCAATCCAAGCCTGTCTCTCATAGTTGCGGTAAATGTTGCTTTCTGAAAAGTTCCCGGAAGGAGCAAAATGTTACTTTAAAAAATGTAAACAGTGAAGTAAATTTTTGGAACACTTTTTCTTTGAACTGTCTGTCATAAGGCAGAACATGATACCAGCAGAGAGAATGGTGGATGCTCTGCTTGTAGCCATGTACTGTAACGTACTGAGCATCCATCTAATTCATTATCAAATGTTTTATTCTTGGTCCTGTGGAAAATAAATAGAATGTAATCATGGAATTAAATGCTGTACCATATGCATATGCACAAGCAGGACAAACGAAAGATGCCTAAACAACCTTAATTCTGACATTTCCTAACTTTGAGTGCTTGACTTTCTAACTCTAATAATGTTTTTTTTTAAATTAGTTATTAAGTGTAACTTAAAGTTGTTATAGTAAACGGATATCAAAGATATTTTATTATTATATTGTCAATAGCAAGAATATGCAAAAGCTGATTTATAATGAAGGAATCAAAACCTTTAGTGTCAGAATGGTTTAATTAATATATCCTGTTAGAACATAGGACATCAGTGCAGAGGTCACAGAGACATTTGTGATACAGTAGAACCCCAAAGTTACGAACACCAGAGCTATGAACCGACCGGTCAACCACAAACCTCATTTGGAACTGGGAGTATGGAATCAGGCAGCAGCAGAGACCAAAAAATAAAAAATAAAAAATGCAAATATTGTATAGTACTGTGTTAAACATAAACTACTAAAAAAATAAAGGGAAAGTTAAATAAAAGATTTGACAAGGTAAGGAAACTGTTTCTGTGCTTGTTTCATTTAAATTAAGATGATTAAAAGCAGCATTTTTCTTCTGCACGGTAAAGTTTCAAAGCTGTATTAAGTCAATGTTCAGTTGTGAACTTTTGAAAGAACAACCATAATGCTTTGTTCAGAGTTATGAACATTTCAGAGTTACAAACAGCCTCCATTCCGGAGGTGTTCGTAACTCTGAGGTTCTACTGTAATATGCGGGCCATATTTGATCTTAGATTTGATATAATTCATTTTGTATGTATACAGTTATGATATTCCTTATAGATTTTTATTTGATTCACCTAAGTACAGCTATTTTTGTTAGGTATATTTTGTGCATGTTATTGAGGAAAATATTTTTTAAAAATAGTAAATAGAATATTGGTAAGTTTGTATTTAACATACAAATCTTAAATATATCTAATTCAGATATTTTACTATATTGAGATGTTTCTCCTGACTTAAATTGAATTGACTAGTATACTGTAGCGAACAATCCTTGCTGGGAGTGATAGACCGACCTTAATGTATATGGCCATATATTCCTTCCAAGAACATGAATTTAAATTGTCCCGTGTGTCAAAGTACTATCCTCACATAAAGCAGGAGCTATATAAAGGCCATTTCCTTACATCATGTTTTTGTAGCATGAAATAAAAATGTTAATTCTAAAATAACTGGGAAGTGGACCTGCTTACAGTGTGTTGATAACCAGTATATAGGAAATACAGTACAAGGAGACCAATCCTTTTACACTAAAGAAAATCTTTATTATCTGCTGATAATGTTATCACAATAAGTAAATCTGTAAATACATATATATATACTTTTTATGAATGCCAAGTTTTTTCTTTCTTCCTTTGCCAGTGGTGGTCCTCCTCCTTTTGTCTTACTGGCCTGTGCCAGTTACACGTTTTATAATGGACACAAATTCTTCAAAGCTGACTTTCCCATCATTATTTTTGTCCAACGATTTAATTATGTTATCGAGAGAAAATGCATCCTGTTTTCATAGGAAAATAATTAAAAAAGTTAAGTAAAAATTTAATGGTCACAGATACTTCCTGATAAGAAACATAGCCCATAAAGTAGGCTAACTATTAATGTTACTATGGAGGTGTTGCTATTACTATGGGATCTACCAGTAAGTACATGAGTGTGTGTGTGTGTGAGATTGTTATATTGACTAACCAAGAAATGCAGTGCTCACAGTCTGCTAACATTGTTATCAAAGACGTACCAGTCCTCTGAACAGTGTGGAGCAATCATCTGCCTTTCACCTTTCACTATAGAAGAGCATTCCTAAGAAATAGTTAAAATTCTCACAGTCAGACTATCAAGAAATGAAAATGTCCCCATGTGCAAGAGCCAGTGGACCCAGAACAACCAAAAATGCCAGAGGTTCTTGAACAAATCACTACAGCAAGGCTTCGTTATGACTGGGCTTTCATTCTGATGTAGGTAAATTGAGTTTGGACTATATCACAAAGATGGGGAAAGAAAGACAGGTGAAAAAGCAGTAGCATAGACTCACTGAGCTACAGTGGTCACCATTAAAAGTCAACATCTACCACACTGCTATCTCAGGGTCTAGCCTAGAGCCCACTTACAGTTGAAAGAATCCCACTGACTTCACTGGACTTTGTATCAGGCCCTGAGACAGGACTGTTCCCCCCTGTATTTAGAATACTCTGTATTGTGTTAGCAAAATTGTTTAAATGTGGTAAATCTAGCTAAGAGCATTAACTCCTTTTAGTCCAGTCCGTATTATGAAAGTGCACATGGCATTCTGGTGCAGTGAATTTTCTGAAAACACTCTTGGTAATTAGTCAAATGTATAAAGTAGGATAAACCTAGTTTTGATTGTGTTTTAAGCCACTTTTTTATGTTGTCATACTTTATATCATCTATTTCAGTGTCAAACAAGTTGCACATTTCTGCAAACAGGGAAAATGCTAGAAAAATCTACTATCCAAATTGCAAATAGAAATCATTGATAACACAGGTGAAATGTGAATGTTCAGTCAAATCTGGATTTATTTTCCTCCAAAGCTAAACCGGCTATGACTGATATAAAAAAGTTTTAGTAAGAAGGCACCTTAGCAGATTTACAAGTTTGTTTCCAATTAACTTTTCCAATTAAATAAACTATGACTATAAATTATAATTGTTTGATAAGGAAACACTTTTTTATATTTTATGATTTTTCCATAGGCTTAATTGCACATACCGGATCATGTAAAAGATTTTTCTCCAACAAATTGTAGCAAAATGAATAAAGTGGATTTTTGTTATTCACAAAATTCTGGAATTTCCACTGAGTTCAGGCCTTTGACAAAATGCACCAACATTGATTCAACACACCCACATTTAACATCTAAATGTCCAGTCTAGCAAAGAAAACTATTTGGAGTCCGACTGAAGTCAAAACCCAACTCCAGTTAATCTTCCACAATCTGTTCATTCTTGAAACCCCCAAATGGTGTCATATGGACATTTCTGCAGATCAAATGTTGGTGGTGATTTTTTGCCTTTGCACTTTTCTTGAAATCACAGAGAATTATCATCTCCATTTCCATTACAGCAGGGACTTCAGCTATTTACCAGCTTCTTCAGACTTCTCACCTAAGTTCTGATACTTCTGTTTTCAGAATCGAATAATTACCAGTCACCACATTTACCTAATACTCAAAATCTAAAGACCCTCTGAGATGAATCAAGATACAGTATATAGACTTGGGGGGAATCTTTTATATGATCCAGTTGGTGCAACTTTGCCTTCAGAACACCTTATAAAATACATTAAAAGTATTTATTTCGTAGTGCCAAGTTGTGAACTCCTTACAACTATGTGAATAAAACAAGTGGTGGATTCACATACTGATGCTTTGACAATGATCATTAAAGTCAATGGGGGCATAAGGCTCTGCTTTGTGGGATCAGGGCCTATATTTACATTTTCCCACCCATTCCACAGAGAGTACAATTGATGCTGCTTGGGCTACACTTACCTTCAGATATTGTGCAAATTGATTCTGAAGCAGGTTTTTCAGTCCACCAATGGACAGCGCGCTGGTACTACCCTCCATCAATGCATATTGGGTGAAATATTTTAAAAGGTTATCATCAAGTAAATTTTCCATATTTCTGATTATATTCTTGAAGAATAACTGTGAAAACAAAACCCTACATTTGAATGTTGAAAGAGAAGGAAAAAATCAGTGATGGATTTCATTCCAGGTAGCATGTGTCTGTTTTGGATGAAGAGGGCAAGCAGTTGGTGTAAACAACAATTGCTTATTATAAGTGCAGTCTTTGAATTAGAAATTATTATGTTAACCAAGCAGTTATCAACAGGTGAAAATGAAAAATCTCTAATATATTGAAACTATCGACTAGGTATGTAGGTTTGTTTGATTTTTTTTCTACTGGGGAGATAATTCTGTTCACACTAACATCTCAGCAGGGAATAAGTTATACTTAACTGTTAACCAACCAGTTACAGTGGGCTTTTTCCTCAATATAATGGGTTCAACCCATTTCCAAAAGAAAATGCCAAATTAATATGAGATTTTAAACATGTGTAATAAATTCAGATCGTACTTACCTGACTCACGAAACCCAGAACAACTAACAGAATCCAGCAGGAGTGAGAATTGCGGGGTTGGGACAACCTTTATAGTCTGCACGCTTCCACCCCACCCTGATTATGAAATTTTTCTTTTGTCATTAAAAACAGTACACTAATTTTAATCTTATAGCTCCAATGATCAAAGGTTTTGCATACTTTAGAAAAAAGACTTAATGAAACCAATTTTACAAATGAAGGGGCACCATAAACCCCTACCTATGCAGTTAGATGAGGTTTCATAAAGTCCTTTCTGTGGGTATTTTCCCCCTACAAACTGTGTGTTTTAGTTTTTAACCTCTGCCACACCCGCTTCAGAGTTAGCCTGGGGAAAGC